>NW_020884891.1:5493590-5754656 GCF_003945725.1 Corapipo altera | reverse complement strand
GCCCGCGGGGCCGCCCGCCCGCCACAGGGCAGGACGGGACGGGACAGCGCAGCACAAGGCAGGACGGGGGTCTCGCTGGGCTCCGCCGCCCCCGCCCCGTGCCCCGTGTGGTCCCCCAGCCCGACTCACCCGCCCGGGGCCGCTCGGTGGGGCTGGCGCGGCGCCCCTTTGTCCGCCCGTCACTGCGGGCAGCGCTGGGGCTGCCGGGACCGACCGGCCGCCGCCGCCGCCGCGTCACCGCCCCGCCCGCCGCCCGCCCCCGCCGCCATGTCGGGGCTCCCCGCGATCGGGGGTGTCCGGGGCCGCTGCCCGGGGCCGCCCCTCGGTGCTGCCCCGGCACCGCGGGGGTTCTCGGAGCGTCCCCCGCCGCCCTCCCGGGCAGCCCCGCCGGCTCCGCGGGCAGCGCGGGATGTACGGCCGGGCCGCCGCTCCTCACCTGCGGGAAGGTGTTTTTTAATAGTAATTTACCTCATCTCATAGTTCTTGAGGTTTAACCCGTCCTGGAGGGGTTCCTCCCCTCTCCCGGCTCCTCGAGGCCGCCGTGTTTCCTTCCTGGGGTTGCGGCTCCGGAGCTCCGGCTCCCCCCGGTGCTGCCCATCGCCGGCACGTCCCGCGGTGGAAGGGTCGGTGTCCCACCCGGCGTGAATCACAATAAAAGTATTGACAACTCAGTCGTACCTGCATGACCACACGGCAGCACGGCTTAAATGGGGCACGCTGTCCCTGTCAACAGCTTCTCATCCTGTTACCTTTGTTCTCTGTTCCTCTTTCCTTAAATTAAACTAGTTGTGGACTTCAGCTCATTTTATGCATTATCCACTATATCATCTTCCTTTAGTTTTCTTCCCAACTTCGGCTTTTAAGGCCTGTATAATAAAAATAACCCCATGCATAATCACCACCCAATATCATCCCCAATTTTAAGATTATTAATGCAGCAGAATGTTTTCATTGCAAGTCAGGTGGATAATTAAGATTTATATTGAGCCATCCAGTCAGCAGGATTGCAAAATCTTTTACCCATTACCAGGCTTTACCCACCAGTGAAATGAACACACATCCGTGGTGAAGTAAACACAGCAGCAATGAACGTTTCACAATAATACCATGAAACAATCCAGGACAGGAAGCAACACATTTTGTCTATTTAAAGTCGTGGAAGACACTAAATAAAGAAATTCTAAACAATGTATTTTCTAATTTAGCCAAGTTGTGTATATTATCAATTACCTTTTTCTGCAGATCTAATGGTTGGTAGTAGTTCATTAAGAATTCACAAATTACATAGTATTGTTAAATTATTACATATAGAAATTATTATATTGTCAGAATTTCTGAAAATGTATGTAGTGAGAACTGGTAAAATACAGGTTTTTTGTTTCTTGATGAGTGTCGATCAGCTCAGATTTTAACATGTTTAAAAATAAACTGGAATTCTTGTTTTTAAATGGACTACCAGACTTCAGCCTCTCAGGATACGTTCAGAAAATTATTATGTTTTTACTGAGTATTAATCCAATGCAGGGTGTTCCTGATTTTGGAAATCTGTCTCAGGACAAGTGGCAGACATAAACATGCTTCAGAGATATTTAAGTTAATAACAAATAGAATGATGAAATTAGAAAAAACCTAATTTAAAAGGACTAGACTTAGAAGCACATTAATTAGCCACAGTGGATATTTTCCAGTTCATCCAGCTCATTTAAAAAGAAAGTTCAGACTCTCTAAAAGCAGGTTTATTATCTTCCTCTGCAAGTTTCCCAGGATTCAACTTTGTTCTGCCACGTATTTAATAATGTTTGCATACACCTCTTGAAATCAGGACTCATGGCAGTCTCCTTCCTCTCCCACCCATCTATCACTGCAGCTTGTTTCCAGGTTATTTTGTAATTTTAAAATCCCTGTGTTAACTCAAATTCAGTGTGAAAACCTGCATGTGTGTGAGTAGGAGTCAGTGGTGTTCTGTCCTTGCTGCTAGTGCCTGTTACTTTGGAGAGCACAAACCCCCATCCCTGACAAGTAACGTGCCCTTGGGAGAGATCCTGCCCATCCCAGACATTCCTAAAGGTACGTGTGTGCCATCGCTGTTGAACCAGCACTGACGTATGCTAAAATATCCCAGAGCTGTTTGGTTTAGGGCACACACAAAAACTTGGCTTGGCACCGGTCCCACTGCTCTTCTCCTGCCTTGCAGCAAGGCTCAACTGCCTCAGGGGGATGGAAAATGATGGAGAGGATTTGAGGATTCGTGCAGGGTGCCCACATTCTGTGTGCTGTGGGAAGGCTGCTCAGCTGCGCCGTGGGAGATGGAGACTGCTGCCTTGTGTGGCAGTGACTGGGATTATCTCAGATCTGTGGGAAGTTCTCTCTTGTATCATTAGGTTATTGTTTCTTTCACTTTCTCCTTTTTGGGCTGCTTTATTCTGCCTGAGTAATTAATTATTTCTGGGATCATAGGCAGATTGAGGTTGCAGTCCTTGTTATGATGGTGGTAGAGCAGGGAAAAGATGAGAGGAGAAAATGTGGATGGAGAAGATGACGGAAATACAGATGCAAAGGAGCAGAGGCATAAGATACAGCAAAAAATCTGCAACAAGTTTGTCAGGTCACCTCAAATGTGATCTGAGGTGTAAAAAAATGCTGTCCCTGTAGTTAATGTTTGGTCCTCTGATTTTTTAACATACCTTGGAAATCACTGTGAGTTACCTAAAAGCATTGGCTAGACTTCTGTTACATAAAATATTGCCTCCTTACAGCATGAAACCTGAGAGTGGAGTGTGCAGATAGAGAATGCTCCTGAATGACTCTGTGGTGGTTTTGGTTGCTGTGGTGATTATCCATCTGTTTAAATACTTTATACAGGAGACTCACAACTCATTTATCATGGAGAAGATTTTCTTAAGTTATGAGAAACACAGCATTATGCCTGATTCCTGTAATTTTTCATACTTGATTAGCAAAAAATTCCACTTATCTGCCATGGCATAAAGACACGGTGTATTATTTAGGTGTAGAGGGTATGGCAGAGGGTTCTATGTTTACCACTATCCCAGTTAGGCCTGGAACATTGGCACATGTGTGGTGGTTGTGTAGTTGGAGAGTCTGACTGCAAACACTTCATTAGGGACCTCCTCTAATGAATCCTCAGTCTGAAGCAGTCACATGAAATAACTTTTAGAATATTTTTACAAAGTCTGATAGAAGAAGAATGAGTGAGCACAACATTTTATGTATCTGTATCTTACCAACAGCTCATAATGCATTTAATTCTTATTCTTAATGTGATATTTTGTTTTTCTTGACAGTTCCCTTCTCCATGGCACAACATGGCAGATCTTCTTAGGCTTTGAAGACAATCAGGAAATGACGTATTTGGTTTTTTTCAAATGATGTATCTGCTTTTCCATTCATGCCCATGTTGTGATTTTTTTAATCTTGTCTTTCTGCAGAAGATTATTTGAATTTTCTTTCTAATTAATACCAATTTATAAAACTAAGTCCTCATAAAAGATACTTTTTTCACTTTAAAAGACTATCAGAAGAAACAAAATACTGCATTCAAACTACCACCTTAAAGCAGCATACGTGTTCTGACTTACAACAGAAGCAAGAATTGCTCAACCTAAACTGTCCAAGCTGTTCTTGTAACTTTAATTTACCATTAAAAGATTTTTTTTTTACTTGCTTATGTGTCAGCTTTTCAATTTCCCCCCCCTCCTTGGCAGTGTGCTGTACTGCCATTCCCTGTCACTGGTGACTTAGACATACTAGTGTGTATTTTTCGTGTCAGAGGTTAGACTGTTTGCTTTTATGACTAATGATGTGGACCTGGGGAGCCACATATCTAAGCACCGTTGAGGAAATATCTAGACCTCTGTTAAAGTGTAATCCTTTTCTGGGCATGCCTGTATAGGAGAGTGAAGACAGCTCAAAGATCTCTCTGCCCATGCTCCCCAATGGCTGAAGCCAAGCGACTTCCACCTTAGGAGTCCTTTAGCTCAGCTCTCTGAGGATGTGCCTATGGACACTGGGAACACAGCATGCCAGAGAGCCACATTTGCTGCAGAACAGATAAAGTGATTTGGGGAAAATATAGCCTAAAGAGTAGCTGTCTTTAAAACACTAAATGTAAACAAGAGCAGGTTTCATGCGTGCTCAGCAAATAAGGCCAGTATATTATTTAAGGGATCAAGTCCCTCTCAGGTCTGGTACTGAGTGAATTTTGCCCACAAAGTGTTTGCATTACACTTCAGACAGGTATCAGGGTTTACTTGCTTGTACTTGGTGTCTTGCGGTTCTTGGTGTGGGAGCTCCTGACGTGCTGTGATCCCTCAGCTGTATAAGAGAAGCCATAATTGAGTCTTAGACACTGAGGTATTTATAATCACTTTGAAACCTCAGAGAGAACAAACAGTTAGAGGTTTATAGGCAGTCATCATCTTTATGAAGTGTTGGATCTATTTCTGCGTTGTCTGCAGAACCCTGCTGAGAATCTCTGTGTCCTGCTCATTGGAAAGCTGCAAACCCAGCATGGGCTCTAGTTTTTTCCAAGGATGTGCGCATACATCTCTTATAAATAAGCGGTTATGGTTGTTTCATTAGACCTCTAATAACATCTCTATTTTATTTTCCTTTCAAAGATGTTTATTCAGTGTTGACACATATTTATAATATCATCTCAACAGTAAGAGTCTATCCTGTCAGATTTACAGCTATTATAAAGTATGATGCTATCTGCATACAAATGGATGGTGGGAGCCCTACAGACATTTCCCCTATTATTACTGCCTAAGGAAGCAATAAAAATTTAACATTTACCATTGGGAAACACCTGCAGAGATTAAATTAAAACTAGATTATATGCTTATCAGTTATATGTTACAAAAGCAAACTCTTTGGAGATTAACATAAAAACCATTGTTATCAAAATCTTATTAAAAGCTTCACTTAATATGATCCATTTTGCACCTTGGCTGCACAAATGTTCCACGTGCGTGACTTGCTGAGTCTTTGTGCAGCTGGCTGGGGGAGAGGCAGGGCAGCTTTGCTATCACCTCAGCAAATGATATTTGGATTTGTTGTTAAAAGCAGGTACCGTTTGTCCTTCTCCCTCTGATCCTGGCCGCTCTCTGAAGGGCTCTCCACACTGCACGCTCTGTTTCTTGAGCACGGCGCCAAGGCAGGCTCCCGGCTTCCTCATGGAGTTCAGCTGGGAGTTACTCCGGAGAACACTCGTCCTTCCTGCTGAACTTGTTCCTTATTATGGTCAGCAGGACCAAGACAAGGGATTTGAAGAGGATAGAAGTCGAGAACAAGGAACTGTTGTTGCTGCTAAGCAGATGGTCTCATGCTTAGTTTGTGCAGCCTTTGGTAAGTTGCAAACATGCTGCAGAAAAGAGAGACCTGGGAGGCAACTGGGCTGGACTTGATCTCTGACCTGGAAATTCAAAAAATTCTGGATTTGAGCTTTGCTGCCACCAATGAGAAGCTTAGAGTGCAGATAATCTAAGTGCATTGGCTCAAAGAAGACACTATCAGTGCAGATCCAACCTGTGCCCGATTTGCACACACAGTGGTTAAGATTTATTTCTCCACCAGGTATTACAGTGACCCCTTTTACTCCAGGCATTAGAAGCAACCTGCCTTGGGCATATTCCAAACTGTGTATGGGAGGTGTACAACTCAGCAACAGCCACATCCTGAATTACTTACATGAAGGCCCAGGCCAAAATAACTCTTTGATTATGGAGATCCTACTGAATTTGGTGGGTCTGAAGACTGTGACACTAACAGGAAATTGAGATGATTGTTTCTGTGACTGTAAAATAACTTGAGTCATGTAGTTTACCAAAGGCCAAATTCTGAAGGCGATTAGGGAATATAGGCCATGGTTTCCTCAAGACATTTATCCTGAAGATAAATTTCATGTAGGGACCCCTGGGACGTTTTTTCTGACCTCTTACCATCTCCTCTGTTGTGTTGGCACAGACAGTTAAGTGAATCAGGGGAGTGGGGGAATCCAACTTAAAAACCCCCCCAACAATGACTTAGGTTTATAAAAATAGACAAAATAGTGCATAGACCCCTGAAGTGGGGGATGCAGAGGCAAAGTGTAGCCAAAGATTAGGGGACTAGAAATAGCTGAAGCTTCCTTTGCAGGGAAGAAAAAATGTCTGTGTAACCATGGCCTAACATTTTAAGTAATAAGAGTTTGCTGGCCCAGCTGATTTTCACTGAAATAGGTTAGGGACTGCTCAAACAAGTATATCCAGATCAGAGGGGTGGTAACCTATTGCTGGGCAATGCTCACCAGCCTCTGGGCAGACTGGGGGTGGACTGTGCTGTCAACACAGCTGGATTTGGGAGGAGACACATGTCCACAGACTGACTCCCAGCACTGTCACAGCCTAAACCAGTCTTGCTGTGAGCCTCCCTCCCAGAGCAGCAGCTGTAACCTGCAGTTTGCCTTCCCTTGTGCCTGCAGGGATGGGCTGTACATTAGCATTTTTATAATAAGCTTTCTTTCTAGGGGAGGTAATGATCAGATCTGGTAACTTCAGCAGAAGCCATGGGTGCATCCCAATACTGTGTGGGAGCCTGCATTCTGTCATTTTACTTGGACAAATTACTGTATTTAACTTGGAAAGGCCTCCTCATGTCTCTTGCTCGGCTTTCAGGATCTGAGCAGAGTGAATTGCAGACAGGGGGATTTAAGATTTCATTTTTCAAAAATGACATGCATTTTTCTATGTACATACCTATAGCCAAGATGTAGAAACTACTTAACTGTAGTCTGAATTTTCCATCGTCATTATGCTAAATAATTCACTTCTCCTGCCACTAGAGGTATAACATTCACTTGAACAAATACCAAAGGAAACATTTAGTTGGAAACCTTGCCCATATTAATATTTCATTTTTCAAACAATGTTTTTGATCTGGATTTTTTTTGAGGCCTCAGCCTACTTTGCCCACTCCTGTTGGGCAGTCTTTCTTTTATTGAACTACAGCTGGCTACTCTTGAGATGAAATGCCACTTTGTGATTAAAGAGTACAGAATTGAGTGCTCATTTAAACTGCATAAAAAGCTAAATTATAGTATCAGTCATCGTATCAATCATCTGTGACTGCCTTATATGCAGGCTTGTACCAACACATTTGTAAGTCTCATTCCACATCAATTCTGGTGCAAATTTACATTTATTCTAAAATGCAAACATAACAAAGTTTATTTTAAATGAATTTCCTTTTTTTTTTTGGTGTAATGACCGACTCTAAGATATAACCACCCTTTTGAAACTCATCAAAATGCCATGGGGACAGGGACAGCAGTGAAGCTCCCAGATTTCCTCTGGCACTGGCAGGACAACTGATGCAAAACCTGGGGTTTAATTGCAGACCTGTGGTGCCTACGCGGTCTGAGTGCAGCCCAAGGGGTGGCTCAGCTCAGGGGTCACGGCTTCTAAGTAAGGGGGTCTAAATTACACCTAACTGCAACCGGGGGGAGGGAGTCTGTTTGAAGTTTGTAACCTTTCTTCCACGGTTTCCTGCCGCGCTCAGCAGCAGGCTCTGCCCGCTGGGTGCTGCCTGTGCAGTGGTTGCTGTGGGAACTCCCCGCTGTGCCATCACCATCCCTCCCGCTGCCATCGCCATGGCCCGCTTCGCTTCCCACTGCATTTCCACAGCCTGCTTTCCACCTCCTCCTCAGCTCTGCCCCAGGAGCGCAGCCCAGCCAGACACCAGCATGCCAGCTCGGGAGGGAGCGTGGGGAAAGCCAGGTGACGCCAGTCCAAGCTGCAAATCCACATGGAAAATGAGCCCTGAAAGCAGCCTTCCTTTCCATGTTCTCCCTGCAGGACTGCACCCACCTCGCTCCAGGGAGAAATGGGAAAAAGCAGGAAATTCCACCATGAACGCTGGAGGAAGAGATCTCTTCCACTGCTTTTGCAAAGTTTAGTTATTGTTATTTGGGGTAAAACTGCAGTTTTCAGAAGATAAAAACAAAGGCATGGTGGATAGGCTGAAATGTGTGTTTTAATTTAGAGTCTCTTGCACTGCAGCACGGCAACCCCATGTTTATAGGCACTGTGCTACATGTCACAGGAAAATTATTTTGGAGAGAAAATATTGAAACAAGATACCAGATGTTCTCAGAAGTTTTCCTTTTCCTCTAAAATGAAGGTTTGATAAAATTATTGATTACTTGAAGCATTTCATTACAGTAAAAGTGGGCTTTTGCTGGGAAAGGTGTTTCCAGCATAAGTGAAGGACAGATCCTCATAAAACTCTTAGTCTAGTGCAGCCCTGGGTCACTCCTTTCCCCATCACTACACTAGGAGCATAGTTTGGTATAGACCACACACATATTGCACTTGGTGTAGTCTTATTTTTAGCTTCTTTGTACTTTTTTGTAATAATACTTATAAATTCACCAAAGTCTTATCACACTCACAAGAAATATTTTACTGTGACAGACAGTGTACAGTTGGGAAACTTTAGATTATATTATGATAAAAGTCGATAATACCACTGAAATTATAGCAATGGAAGATAAAATCAGATCCACAGAATTCATTGAAAACAACGGCACTGCTGTCTGACCTTAGTTCTGTCCTCTATACAGTCATTAGCAAGACTGTGCTGTTTATTTACAGCTTCCCCCTATTGCAGACCCAATCTTAGCAGTAAATTCGGTTGCAAAAGTATTTTCACTGAAGCAGTTGTGTTTAGAATAACATTACCAACATGCTTTCTCCCCAAAATCAAGGAAATTGGTGGCAACTTTGTACGCTTTGTCCACAATTTTGATAACTCTTCCCAATGATACAGTTTACAGTCAAGTTGACCTTTATGGGTTTCACAGCTAAGGCAACAGTTACATAAAAAGGATGAATGAGCAACAACAAAAGAGGAAGGCTGGGATCATATAATCTGAACACCAGAACTGCCTGCATTTATACTTTACTATTTCAGTAAAGAAGGCAGGACTGGAGAACGGTTAAAGCTCATGGCTTTAAGTAAGGAAATGGAGGTTCTGCTCTCATTTCTGCCTTTTATTCCCTGTATTGCTCTGTGTAAGTAATGTAAGATCAGACTGCAAAAGTCACCTAACTTAAATTAAAAAAAAAAAAATTCAAACTTGTAACTAATAGTCAAAATTATGCTGAGTGATGAAGAAAAGGGGGCACACAGCAGTCAAGGTGATTTTCAATGACAAAAGTGCCTTTGGCTCCTAATGATTAGATGTTGATTTCTCCCTCAGTGAATGCGAATAAAATACACCATGTGAAGCACATTGGATGTGAGTTGGTTTATATGACTGTTAAACAGTTGGGATTAATATTTGTCACTAAACCAAAATATTGGCAACTAGACAAGTAACAGGAAAGCATCACTTGCTCAGTCTTATTCATTGTTTATGCTCCCCTCTTTAGTTTTTGCTGAGATACAAAAGGCTCAATTTTCACACAAGCTAATAATTTAATTATTACTGGAGATGTCTGACATGCCTGTAATTATGGACGGTAGAAGGGTTTCAATTTGTTAGGATCCTAAACCAGATCGGGGCTCATCTGGAAAGCTTCTTCCTGTCTGGGGATGCTTGGTTTTAACTGGATCTTCTTTCCTTTCTCTGCAGGATTTTGGGGTGGACACCTGGGATGGCTTAAGCCACTGGATAAAGTCTGGGTCCCCTTGAAAGAGCAGCAAATAGTCTCTAGCCTTTGAGGCCAGAAATTCATACTTTCTTCACTGAATTCTCAAAAATTGACACGCTTGTCCCTCTCTCCCAAGATTCAGAAGGAAAGGGATCCTGTTGGAGAAGCAGCAGGTTGGCCTCCATGCTACTCAAGCCCTCAGAGTTTTTGCTCAGCTGCTGTATTTGAGGCCTGCCTACTTCTGATTATAACCATTCTTAAAATATCTTCAGAACTAGCAATGTGGGGTATTGGCACATGTAACTCTGTGGGGCTTGCTGAAACAGTTTGCTTGTAGCTTCATTGACCTTAGCAGCAGGGTTTCCAGAGGGGGGACTGAGTTTCTCTGTATGTTTGTTGGGCTAATTCTTGGTTCAGGATTTTTTTTCCTCTATTGTCCATCAAAATTTTGGCCTATGTAACACAGTGGTGACTGATGCTGAAATCCTCTGATGTCTTTTGGAGATGCAGTAGAAGCAATTTCCAGCCCATGTCACAGGAAATTTGCATGTTCCTATGAATAAAAATTAAGATGAAAGCAGGGTGTGTGGGAAGACTTGGTAGTGACAGAATCATTCCCAGCTGCTTTCTTGGTTGGAGAGTAATCACAAAATGAGGATTTTTTACCACACCTGTTTAGATCCTCATCGGTAGATTGTGGCAGGATGTGGCCACTGCCTGCTGCCTTGCTGAGTTATGTGTATGTTCTGTACCTCTGGAAAACTAATGATTAGGCTCTGACGAAAAAGCAAACCTCAGTAAGAAAGAACAGTAAGAAAACCCCTACAGTCCACTGTCTGCAGAGTCCCATTTCTTAAATGGGCTGGCTTTGTTTTAATGGTGTTAAGGCAAAGTTCCACTTAGAGAGAGAAAGCAGAGTGTAGCCCCAGCCTCTGAAATCAGATAGCACTCTTTGCCTATCTGCTGGGAAAGGAGCAGCTGAGGATAATGCCTGCACACAGGCAGCTCTGTATAGTGTTTCAAGGAAAGCTTTGAAAAAGATAAGATTCTCATTTTGTACTTTGACAAAGAGCTGCACTGACTGCAGGAGTCTCCATGTTACACTCACAGCAGGTACAGCAGTTTTCTGGGGTGTTGCTGCAGCACTGCCCTACCTTGTTTTATGGCCCTCCCTGTTTGCCACATCACCAGCTCCTTGAGAGCTGGGGGTGCTGTGGATATGCTAGTCCCAGAGCCTGGAGGCCAAGGGTCCACAGGACAACTTTCTGAGACTGCAAGCAATGGGAATTACAAGCCCAGACAGACAGCCCTTAGTGCTTTCGCTTGAAAATAGTAAACATGTAAGAAAAATATTAGGGTTGTATTTGGTATGCAGCAACGCTTTAAATTTGAGCTTACTTACCTTCTAAATGCTCCACATATCCCTTATTTGACCAGAGGTTTGCAAACGTGGCCCTAGGAGGGTTGCAGGGGTAACTGGCTGGCAGCCTGGGACTGTATTTAATTAGCAAGGAATGCACTGGCCCCAGCTGCATTCCCCGTAGGAATCACAACCCACATGGCTACAGGTGCTGTCCTGTTCCTCAGGCCCAGGGACTGCCCTTCCTCAGGCAGAAGTGCTGCATGTTGCAGCTTGTACTGCATTTGGAAAAGAATATGTTTGGATATCACTATCAGGACAAAAGTCTTTCTATTTTCTGGCTTTTTCTCTGCCAGTGATGGCAGGTAATAGCCTCAGTTTTAGGGTCCTGTTGCTCTCTAAGTCTTATTATGGACGAACTCCTGGTTATCAAAGCCTTGGTGGATTCACATTTTTTTAATGCCTCTTTTATTGACCATTTTGGGGCAGCTGGGCCTGACTCTGACTAGGCATCAGCTGCTGATATTCCTGAGTTCATCTGGAGTTTCAAGTGATTGATACCTCAGAGAATTAAGCTCAAAGTGTACCAGGCGAGACTGCCTAGAGCTAAAATACCCACAGTCAAAGCCCATTAACTGAAACGTCTGTGTTTCACTAAAATACTCCTTGGAAGGTTGAGGCTAATTTTTCCTTTGTTTCCACCATTCTGAAGTGTGCCTCAATGCACTGAGATGTAATACATTGTTATCATGTTTGGGTTGTTGTTTGGTTTTGTTTGTTTATTTGTTTTTGTTTTTTTTAAAGTCGTCTAATGGCTAAATACTCTCTTCAGTGCTAATTTCCAATTTAAAAAAAAAAAAAGCTAACTTCTATTTCTGTGGTCATTTTAGCTTTATCAGGTGACTCTCTTTGCCTGGGACACAATTCAGCTGAGCTCTTGTTATGTGTATCAAAGAGTAATTTATGGTTTCAATGGATGAAGTTATGCATTTTCTGTCATGATGGATCTTCCTAAAGAACAAGAGGAACCTTGTAGAACTGCATTTCTATCTGTGCTTGTTTTCCTTTTGATCTACACATTTTTTTTCACAACGTTTCAAAGGTTTGTTTCTTTATTTTGCCTCTATACATATGTTCTCCTGCATTTTAATTTCTCTCTTGTCTGTGTTCCTTAACATGTGTGAGCACTGAGAAGACCTGAACAACTGGAGAAGGGTAAAGGGGCTGTGAGCTCTCAGTAGGAAACTCCAAGGCATTACACTGAGAAACCCTTGAAGGACACAGTCCAGTCTCAGTGACTCTCTCCCCAGGAGACCCACATTAGCAGGGGTGCTGAACAATTCAGGACCCCCCTGCCTTAGTGTAAGTGTACCACTTGCCTCATATTTTTTTGTTTTATTGTGCTCCAAAGCTGAGAATACAAGTGCTGTGGAAACCTCAAGTAACCAGTATCTTACAACACTTTTTTACTTGCTAGCCTGTCACTAGGCTTTTGTGGTCTTCCCTCTTGAATTTTTAATTCTGTTTCATTTCTTGTATATATGTAAGGTTGTGCTCAGCACCAATCACCTACCATGTCCTTTTCTCTTCCCCCTTCTCTGCTGCTTTATCCCCTCTTTCTTTTCTGCATTTCTGCTGGATGATAAAGCAAGGGAGCTGGATGTGTGTGTTGGGATAAAAAGGGAGATTGCACGGGGAGATGGAATGGGGGAGAAGGGGGGGTAAGAGACAAGCTGCCTGTCCCTGGCTTGGCGGTGCCATGGAAAGTGTGTTGTGCAAGGCTGGAGAAGTGTTGGGGTGATGAATGAGCATGTTGTGACATGGGAAACAGCTGGCACAAACTCCCAGTTCGGTTGGATTTTCCTTGTAAATACAATGAGTTTGGCTGAATAGGGAATAGTTGAAGTTTGGAAATGTTTGGAAGAGAATTGGCATTATTACAGCCTTGTGGGGTTTTTTTTTAATAAAAAAGTGGGCATAATCATAATTGGAAATTCTTGTCCTTTATATGAACGTTGCGTATAAAATCTTTTATTGTAGTTACTATTTTTTAAAAATTAAATGGAGTGACTTCAGGGTGGAGTTTCTGGGTTTTCTCTCTGTTTGTTTTTCCTTGCTGTCTGAGGTAAATTGTTACTTTTACTTGGCTATGGAGAACAGTTGTTTGGTTGCCTTGCCTTTCTTTTTTTGTAGAAAGTACCAAATAATTATTTGGGACTGACAAGCTTTTTGGCCAATAATGGAGGCAGCTGCATTTTCTAGCCTTTAAGTATGAGATAAAAGCTACAATTAAATCCCAAAAGATAGGACTGAAATCTGCCTTGGTTTAACCTGAAATTTGCACTTCACTAGCTAATGCAATATTCTTTCTCTGCACAATTATAAGTGTGGTTGCTCTGGGGAAAAGGAGGGGGGAGGGTTGAATTGCAAAGCTCTGCCAGAAGCATCTCCTGCCCTCACAGGAAGTCTGCTGGAAGATAGAGCTGGGCAGGAGAATGCAGAGAACCGTTTGCTGCTCATTACTGATGTGCAACACTCCGGCTCATGGCTCAGCACTGAACAGGAACTGCCACACTGTTTCCAGGAACAGCCAGCAGCAGATGCTTAGTGAGGGAGAAAAAGGCCACGTACAGAATCATCTTGACTTAGTGCCTCCTCCCAGCTTTGGGATCTGCTGGGTAAGGGTTTGAAAACCCCAAAGTTTCACCAAAGCTACGGTGTTTATTTGCTGTTGATCACACTGTCCCATATGAATTTTTTTAATGCCTTTTAAAATCCATTTTCAGTCTCCACAACCTCCTGAGGCACTGACTGCCACAAGGTAATTATGGACGGTAGGAAAGAGTACTTCCTTTTGGGTGTGTTTGTTTTAAACCTGCTGCTAAATGCCTTTGTTGGATGCCCCCTCAGCTTTTGTACTGCAAGCAAAAGTGAACAATTATTCTGCATTTACCTTCTCCTTTCAACATTTTACACACTGCCAAGATTTCTCTCTGCAGTCACCTTTTTTTTCCAACTTGAAGAGCCTTTGTCTATTTAAGTTCTTCTTGTAGTGAAACTGCTGTCCTGTATCTCAAAAAAAAAAAAAAAAGTGGGTTTTTTATTACTGCTCTCTTCTTTTTCCTCTCAGGTGAAAGTGTCAAGAAAACCCTATACAGGAATGCCATAGTGAAAAAGTTTTTTTGTGCTTCTTTGTGCCAAAATAATTACCTTTTGGCTCTTGGAAATTGCCAAAAGATTCTGAAGAGGAAACTTTGTTCCTGTAACCCCCTCTGGTCTGAGGTTGTGTTCGTACCCAAAACTAGGTAAGAGCATGCAGCGAGTAAACAGAAGAAGCATCTGCATTTGAAGTTCTTCTTTGCTGCCAACAAAACTTCAAATTTAATACACAAAAATTGAGTCAGTGTAAGGAAGTGACAAAACTGGGATCTGAGAGATCAGGAAGTTCAGTAATTCAGTCTGTACTGAGCAAGGTCTGCAGCATTAACACAGAGAGCAGGGTTCTTTTATTCTACTTAGTCCAGAATAAGCACAGTACCTTCTATTGTGCCTAAATCTTAAGAGACAGAGGAGTAAAAGAGAGACCACATTTTAATTTTATATTTATATGTTCCTATCTGGCATAAATACCCCATGTGAGAGAGGCAAATGCAAATGTCTTCAGATCCAGGCACGAGCATCTGCAGGGAACACCTTTCTGCCCTTTGTCTGGCAAAATCACACAGCTCTTCCACCCTGTGCCTTTTTGTCCTACCTCGTCACATTCGAGCTGACTCTTCAAGACTCTGCTCACCTATTTCTTGCTTGCTGTTGTGTCTCAGTTCTTTGGATTTCCCATCTGCTCTGTGCTGCTGGCAATGCTGCAGCACTGTGCTGTCTGCTCCTGCCATCTCCTCTTTCCATGCCACCACACAGAGAGCTGCTCTCACAAGATGGGGTTGTGTCCCTGCCTAAGGTCTTCCTGGAAACTTGTTTCTTCCAAACATCTCCCAGATACCTCAGGAGATGAGTCTTCACTTCCTCTTCCTCATTATTTATCTAAAAAAATATAAATATTAAAGAATAAAAAGATCTTTGTTTTATTCTCATGTGCACTTGCTTTTTGTTGAGTTTCCTGCCAACCTCACCGCTGCTGCTTGGGCCTTTTCCTCCTGTCCTGCCTTTCTGCCTTGTTACCACCCACTCATTAGATCATGGCTGAAATTAGCTTGTGAGAACTGCAGGGCAGGACTGATTCCTCTCATCTCTGCAGAGAGGGCTTGGCACAGTTTTAAATGGTTTTGAAAAAATAGTGAAACCAACAAAATAAGCACTTGTGCAGCTGATGAAACCAAGGTAGGAAGGCCAGGAAGATGCTGGTGAAGGTTTATAACAGAGCCAGCAAGTGCTCACATGGCACCAAAGCTAGTGTTCCAAGTGAATAATTCTGTCTATTCTTTTGACAGTCTTTGATGACAAATAGTCTTTAGGATTAAATATGGGATTCCTTTGGGAAGAAAAAAAATATTTTGTGAAAACTCTTTATGGTAAAATATTATGCTTTTATTGCACAGAGTTTTCTGTGGTAGCTAAGGGTTGTTTTTGGGAACTGAATAATGATAAATATACTCATGCCATGGAAGTGTTCAGTTTCAATAAGATGATGATGATGATCTGTTATGGACATGTTGGAAATGTTAATATTCATCCTTAAATAATACATCACATTTCTGGTTTGGGACCAGTAAGTTATTTTAGGTGCCCTCAGCACAGAGTTAACATCCCATGGAGTGTTGTCCCTCAATATTTAGGAGACTGTCCCTAATTTTTTTTTTTGTGGGACACACAAGGTGCTATGCCAGTGGGTGTTCCCAGTGCAGTGAAATAATGCTGAGAGGTGAGAAGTGACCTGCAGAGCTGAAATTGGAGGGCTGAGGCTCCCTCAGGATTCCAGCAGGGCCTGGTCCACTTTGGATCAGGCACAAGCAGGATGTGGAGTGCACAGTCAGGTTAGATAAACTTTCTCTGTGGGAGATACTTTGAACTCTGTAAGGGAGAATTTCTGTTGCAGGCAGGCCACATATATAGTAAAAAATCATAACAGTGTCCAGAAATGAAACAGCCACATGTGGCTTTTTCTTTATGATGAATCCTGTCAGTTCAGAGCAGGTCCCCAGCCCACGTGAGTATTCTTTGTCATAAAATAAATGTTGATAGGGAATAGATGGAGCAGTGTGAACTTCTCACTCAGTGGCACAAATCTGTGTAGCCTAGCCCAGGAAAATGACTCTCCTAACCAGTCCCCGTTGGCTCCAGTCTATTTAAAAATGTGTATTCTCGGGTTTCAGTTCTGGTAACGATACACTGCTTTTATGACTCTTCCTCACAGAAACCCAGGCAGAAGGATGTAGTTTTCCTCCGAAGTGGCAATTTTTTAGTCTGTCTTTATATTTTACCTTGTAGAATATAATAAAATCCAAATCCTGCTACTTTGCACATCCATTTAATTCATATTGTTGCTTTCCACATGGGTAATACTCTGGATTTTTTTTTTTTTTAATGCTTTTCATCCAAAGATCCCAAGCTGATTTGGCCTGGTTCCCAGGTACAGCTTAGCAACACTTAGCATAAGACCAGTAAAAGGAAGTAACGGGGAATTTCACGCAGTTCTTGGCTGGCTGTCAATTCAAATGCACCTTCAGGTCGGAGCATCCCTGGCCTGAGAGCCCCTGCTTCCAGTGGCTGTGACTGCCTGGTGTAAGGCTCCTCTCTCGGCCACAAATCCCTCTCCCTTTCCTTTCTCTTACCCCCCCAGAACAAGCTCTGCTGTCTCCCAGCATTTATGAAGACAGATGAGAAATCTTTATGTGGGAAGAACTCGGAAGGGCATATGGGGGCTTGGGGCTGGGGCACCTACCCTGTTAATCTGATATTATTTGCTGTTTCATCACAAAGATGCACTTATCTGAAGCACACATTTTCAGTTCTGTATCTCCCTGCATAGGTATGTGTACAGTTTTAATTTCTTTTTCTTGTCTTCAGGTTTAGAGTAACTCAATTCTTCGGTCTGCTAAATTTACCAAGAGGGTTTCAGTTTCTTTTTCAGTAGCCAGAATGTTTTTCAAAGTTTTATTCCGAATGTTGTTTCTTCTCTGGAGAGACTCTTGGACTTTGAAACCTATTCTCATATGGAAAGCCTTGCCTGCCTGGAAATCTGTTCCAGCTTGCTTTGCTGTTCAAAGTGCTGCTTCATGGAATCACTTTATGTCTCCTCAGAGATGTTTTGTCAGAATTTTGCTTATCTACTATTATTGCAAAACAGTCCCCCATCTTAGGCAACCAATCACTTCCTCAACCCCTTCTCATAGGTCTTTAAAGCAAAATGGAAATGAAAATTGTGCCTGCTGTTACGTAGGCTGTGGTGATCTGGCTTTCACCTTTGGACTGTGGGCAGCGTTAGCTGGGATTGCATAAAAATCTTGCAGGAAGAGGAAAGGTTCTCTGAACTGTGCACAGCAAGGGGTTAACACACGTCTGGGGCAGAGGGGGGGAAACCAGGATGGCTGGACTATGCCCCTTTGCTAAGTGGCTGCTTTTTCTGAAGTGCGTGGAAGACAGATGAGAAACCTCAGAGTTGCCTCGGATTATTTTCCTGAGCATACAGCTTCCTCTCTTTGTGGTTAAATATGACAGTTATAGTGCAGTATTTATGCACAGTCAATAAATCAGCAGAAAACGTGCTGCAGTCAGGGGATGTATCTGTAGTCTGTTCCTTATACTTTAGCTGAAAATGGTATTCCTGAATTTGCTGAAACCTGTGCAAAGAAATTCAGGTGCACATCTCCACAGGAGACTTAAAGTCTGATGGCCCACAGTAATGCAGGGTTTGTTCCTCAGCTTCCATTACTGTCCTTCAAACAGCAAACTCAGACTCCTGAAAGGCGGTGGAGAGGCAAGTTTTGGATCAGGTTCCCAATCTCTTAGCGGAATAGTTTCAGAAAGGAGATGGAGTGAGTGAAAGGGGCAGAAATCTTCAAGGGTGAGTCATAATTTCGTGGAAGTTTGTAATGTTGTCATAAAAGAGGGGAAAAAAAAAAAAGAAGGTGCTGCTGAGCAATAACCTGGAAAATACTGGCTTGGGGGTTTTGTTTGTTGGGTTGGGGTTTTTTTCTGTTTTGTTTTTCCAGAAGGGGCTGTGTGACACACTGGCAGAAGCAGCCTGGCCTTTTCTAGTGTCTGGCTTAAGAGCAGCTAACTGCTGATGGGTGAGAATATTTAGCTCTGACACAGCACACCATATCAAAGGACTTGAATTTGCTCAGCTTCTGCCATCTTGAATATAACTGTGAAGGAGTTGTTATTTAGCACAATTTCTTACCTTTCATACTAGAGTCCAGCTGCACACAAATTCTTTAAGTAAATGGGGAATTTCACTTTTCTGAAAGGGATAGCATAGATCTGTGGCTGGCTAAGAACTAAAGCCTTCTGAATTCCCACTGTGGCACTGAAAACTGCACCTTGTGTAGTGCCAAACAAGTCCCTTAGCTCTGGCAGCAGCCCCTTTTTTGTGTTACAGGGATCATACCTCCCCAGCTCACAGCATGGATTAATCTGTATTTTTGTAGCGATTTAGCAGTGATCATTTCTGCTCTGGCTTGAAGCCTTTTAAATTAAGCAGGTAAGTCATCAGGGCAGCTGTATTACACGACCAAGATAGGGAGCCACAGCAGCAGAGGGAGGTTTGAAGGGTTTAGCTGTTGATCCAAGATTTTAAGTAGATAATTTCTGACTAACGTATCAAGTGTGCCACAAATTCAGGTGGCTGATCAGTGCCAAAGCTGAGCATCTTCAGTGCCTAAAGCAGCATGGCCACTGTCTCACAGGTGTATTACTTGTTCAGGGCAGAAAGCAGCTAGGTGAGAAAAAGGAACAAATGAAGCAATATAAAAGTGTTAAGAAACGAAGACTGTTAGAGCTAAAATCCTGTTAGAGGCAACAGCTTAGACGTTAAACTGTGTTACGACAAGGAACATAAATATAATATTTTATCAGCACAACAGGGAAAAATACCACGGATCCAGCCAAAAATTGACTGGAATTATTACCCCAGAATTATGTTCCTTTTTACTGTGGGATAGAATATCCACACAGCAACTATTTCAAAATATTTAATTATAGGAGAGCTTAATCTGCTGTAGCTGTTGGGATTAATTTCCCCATAGAGACAATTTCTGTAACTATTGCAGTTGAAAAAATGTAGATGAGTGTAATTTCAATTAAAACCCAAGAAAAGTTTATACTTTATAGAGGTGACAAATGCCTGCCACCACATCTGCCAGGTAGTCAGCACTGCAAACACAAACTCTATGAAGGAGCAATAAAGAGCCACTCTAACTGCATTCATGCACGTTAGCAACCATGGTATCTGTTATTTTCAGGAACAAAAAGTGCCTCATTGAACTAAATATATGTCTTGCATTATGCCCAGAAGATTGCTAGATTTCAGCTCTTGTGGTGTCCAGCAGGAGCAGGATCCAAAAGCCAAAATCCTCAACAGAGAAAGAGGGACAGTGTGTGAACCTTGCCTGCTGCTGCCCTTGGAAAGGTCAACTTCTGAAACAGGAAACAAGACTTTCATCTTGACCTTTAAATACTGTGTTTGGATGGGAAAGAAGTGGCTTTTAGATAGCTGG
This sequence comes from Corapipo altera, assembly GCF_003945725.1. Classification (NCBI taxonomy): domain Eukaryota; kingdom Metazoa; phylum Chordata; class Aves; order Passeriformes; family Pipridae; genus Corapipo; species Corapipo altera. The sequence goes on along the minus strand of NW_020884891.1, from coordinate 5,734,968 downwards.
CAGTCTGGAATGAAAAAAAAAAAAAAAGAAAATGGTGATGGTATGAACTTGTAATTGTTTAGCATTTCATACAGCCTGACTCGAGGAGGTTGCAGGACACAGGGCCTCTGGGTTGCCAGCTGGAATTGGCTGAGGTCAGCTGGAGGCAGAAGGGAGTCTCTGATCTCATCAGGTTGACGTGAGAGCAATGCATAGGTGGCCTCATTGAGTTCCCAGTGCTGGGACCTGGCGGTGGTAGCTGGCATCTTCTACCAATAGTTCAGTTTCCATTCAGGCCTTTGCAAATCCATTCCTATCCAGGAGTAACATGGAGTTGTACAAAAATACAGTATCTGCATTTTTATCTTATCTGTAGAGATTCAAATCGCATTTGTTTCAGTCTGGCTCCATTCATGTGCACTAATCACTTGCTTAAAAATATTTATCTGTTTATCCCTCCTGGCATTTTTGCTATGATTGTTAAAATTCAGAAACCTTGATCACCACTGCACTTGCACATATGCAGCTTATGGAGAGGGGCTGGATAACGGAATGGAGTCTCCAAGTTTGGAAGGATTTATTTTCAAAATGAGCTGCTGCTTTTCAGCTATTACTTTATCTACTTTTGGTTCAATTGAATTAAATAATGTGATTATGTTTTTATGAAAAATATTTGCAGAATGTTTTTGAAAAGATAAACTTCTTTCTAAAGCCAATATGGAGACTTTACTGTCCTGTATTCAGGTGTTGGGCTTTTTCTGGTGACAAAATGGATGAATTAAATGAGTTTAGATCTCTGATTAGTTTGATCAAGACGCATAATGGTATGTTTACAAACATTCATATTTCGTAATGCTTTGTAATGGGGATGTTAGAATTCACCTGTGGTGTTGTGAAACAACAGTACTGTCCAGTGCTTCACAAACCAGAGAACCGAAACTGACCCTGCCCACTGCTCAAATGAACGGCAAACAAATATGCAGAAAAAGACAGGTTGGAAGGTATTATCAGTTTATTATTTTAAAGTAAGATTCATGTTGACAGTGCTGCTTTTGTGTGTTTTGGATTCGCTCCTGGAAGCAAACAAGCACTCACGAGCAGACATAGTGCTAAATATTTCTTGAGTTTCCTTCCCCTTATCCAGTTACCATTGCTGGTGCTGTCGGGGCCATCCAGTGCCACTCGCTCGAGGGCTGGGGCTGCCATTTGCTTCCTCGGAGCAGGAGACCTTGAGGAGGAGGCTCAGGGGGGACTTTATCCCTCCCTACAACTCCCTGACAGGGGGTTGTAGCCAGGTGGGAGTCGGGCTTTTCTCCCAGGCAACCAGTGATAGGACAAGGGGACATAGTCTTAACCTGTGCCAGGGGAGGTTGAGGTTGGACATTAGAAAGAATTTCTTCACAGAAAGGATGATTTGACATTGGGATGGGCTGCCCAGGGAAGTGATGGAGACACCGTCCCTGGAGGTGCTTAAGGAAAGACTGGACATGGTGCTTGATGCCATGATCTGGGTCACACGGTGGTGTTGGGTCACAGGTTGGACTTGACGATCTCAGAGGGCTTTTCCAATCTAACTGTTTCTGTCATCCCTTATTTCAGACAGACTTTTTAAAAATTATTTTTCACCTGAGTGTTTGGAAATAATGCAGGGTTTAGGTATCCTCAGTTTTGCCACAATTAATTTGTTGCCATCCTGTCTCGATCCCCGTACACTGAGGTGCCCTGCCCCTGTGTGACACCCAGTTCCGAGCTGTGACAAGAGACAGCAGTTACCTGACTACGAAAGCACCGCACGTGGAGGGCTGAGGATTTAGTGCTTTAAGTGAAACCTGTGCGGACCAGGAACGGGGGAGGCGATTATGTCACCGGGCGTGCAGCTGAGCTGCTTCGCTCGGCTCCCCGGGGGCCAGCGCGCGTCTCCCGTCTGCTCCCCTCAGCCCCGCGGGGCTCCCCCAGCCCCCGAGGGCTGCGCGGGGCGGTGCGGGGCGGCGGTGGGGAGGTGACTCCGCCGCGGTTACCGGCGGGGTAACGGGGGGCACGCGGGGCCCGCCCGCGAGGGGCCGCGCGGTCCCTGGGGCGCGGGGCGGGGGACCCCGCAGAGGGGCGGTGTGTGCGCGTGTGTGACAGGTGCGGTGCGCGCGCGCGCGCGCGCCCGCCCCCCCCCCCGCCCCCCCCCCCCCCCCCCGTTCCCCCCTCCCTCCCCGTCGCGAGCGCGAGCGCGCGCGCCTCCATGAATATGCAAATGCGGGTATAATTGCCAGCCAATGGCGTGCGCGCTGGTCACATGGTGCTGGTGGAGGCTCAGGGAAGAGAAGTTGAGTCCGGGCGAGCTCGGGCAGCGCCGCCAGAGCCGAGCGAGCGGCGGGCGAGCGCCGCGCCTCCTCCGCAGGGAGCCCGCCGGCCGGGGCTCTGCCTGGACCATGCCGATCCTCCTCTTCCTCATAGACACGTCCGCCTCCATGAACCAGCGGGCGTACCTGGGCACCAGCTACCTGGACATCGCCAAGGGCGCCGTGGAGATCTTCATGAAGGTGAGTGCGCGGCGCCGCCCCGGGGGGAGCCGCCGCCCCGCTCGCTCCCCCCCCCCCCTTCCCCGCACCTTCGCCGCGCTCACGGCCGCTTCTCTCCGCTCTCTCCGCAGCTGCGGGCCCGCGACCCGGCCAGCCGCGGCGACAGGTACATGCTGGTTACCTTCGACGAGCCGCCCTACTGCATCAAGGTAATGAACCCCCCCGGCCGCCCCGGTCCCGCCGTGGGGGCCGCCCTTGGCGCGGCGCGGCCCCGTCCGGCCCGGCGGCGGCAGCAGCAGCCTGTGAAGATGGCGGACATTTTGCTTTTGTATGGAGGAGAGAGGCTGAGGGCGCTGCTGAGATGGAGGAGGGGGGGGGAGGAGACGGGCGGGCCGTGATTCACCGCCCCGGCGCAGCGAGGGGCGGCCGCGCTCCGCCCACCGCGGGGCGGTGGCTCCGCCGGGGCCGCGCCGGGATCCGGCCCCGCTCGGCCCCGACACCCCCGGGACACGCGGGCGGGGTGCGGGGGGTGCGGTGGGTACTGCCCGATCCCGGAGAGCAGCGCTGGGGCAGCGGCCCCCTCACGGCTGCGGGTCCCCGCCGGGCCGTGGGACAGGGGCTGTGGGTGTGGGACGGAGCGCCCGCGCCTGTTTTCCGCCTCTGCGAGGCAAGAAGAAGCCACGGTGTTGGGGTCCCGTGTCCCCCCCATTCCTCCTGCTGAGCACGGTGACCCGCACCGGTACTGTGTAAGGTGCTCGTAATCGCCGCTCCGTGCAGGGCTATGATGAGCTGGACGTGGAGACAAAATCATCCAGGTTGGAAGAGACCTTTAAGACCATGCAGTCCAACCGTCAGCCCGGCACTGTAACCCCCAACCCACCCAACCACATCACCCAGCGCCAGATCCAGCTGCCTCTTAAACACCTCCAGGGATGGTGACTCCACCACCTCCCTGGGCAGCCTATTACAATGCCTGACTGCCCAAACAGTGACAAAATTTTTTTCTAGTATCTAATCTGAATCTCCCCTGCCTCGGTCTGAGGTCGTTTTTGCTAATCCTCTCACTGCAGGCACGGTTGAACCCACCTCACTACAAACTCTTCTCGGGTAGTTGTATAGAACGATGAGGTCCCTCTGAGCTTTCTTGAGACCAAGCTCCTCTCATCCCTGTTTTCTCCTTCCTCCAGGTTGAGGCAGGTAGTGCCATGCAGTTCATCGTGTCGGCTGCACCACGAGGTTGTGGCAAGAGTGAAAAAAAAATCACACTGTGGGCCTTACACTGTAGGCTGGAACTTGCTGATAGAAATGTCTGACTTAAAATATCTAGATAAAGCATGTCACAGAAAGCATTGCTATGGGAGTTTTAGAATCCTCCTGAATAGTCCTGGATTAGGACTCTGTCTGCCCTGACTAATGCAGTAGTTATCCTAGCTGTTGACCAGTAGAGCCATTCTATGAAGGCCAAGGAGGTTCATGTAAAAATACACTGCTAGTCATCCCAGGGAAGAAAGGAAAACACTCTCTAGATCCCCCAGCTAGAACTGCTTGAGAAGTTGTAAAAATAAGTACTCAGTGATGCTGTCTTATTCATATCTTTGATAATGAGGGAATATAATTATCACGAGCTATGAATTTTGCATCCTTTCATGAGTAATGAATTTATACAACTGTCTGAAGTGACAGGTGATAGAGTGAGTCAGTGTTTATTGTTTGGTACTGCACCTTTCGTTTCCTCAGAAGAAAGTGTGGAAGTAATTTCTGTGAATTAAAACCATCCTTGAGTTACAGAAACCTACTGTCCAAAGACTGTCTGCCTAGAAGAGGTGTTTTTTAGACATAATGCACACACCCTTCTCCCCATCCCTGTTTGTGGCTGGGTTCAAACCCCAAATCTTTGCTGTGCTAGTGTTAACTCTAGATTTCTTCAGTTTGGATTTTTTGTCTCCTAGTTTTGTGTCAAGTGTTTTACAGGTGTATCATAGGTTTGATGAATGAACCTTCTCCCTACAGTGATAGCAAGCATACTGGTGATTTAATAAAAGAAGATGACTTTTCTGCTGGAGGTCTGTGTGGTAATGCTACAGGTTATTACCACATCTACACTCAGATTTGCTGAGGAAAATCCTTGTGTTTAATGAGCATCTGTGTACATTCTAATGTGCTAATGAGCATCTGACTGTGTTCCCAGTTTAAGTAAATAGTAATTGAAATAAATAGGACTGTGTGATACCCATCATAGCATTCAGTCATGTTTGAGATGCAGTAAATAGCCAAGGGAAAAAAAGTATTGTGGTTCTTGTAACTTGCTAATGTCACTTCTTAGAAATTTGTTTTTCTGCCTTTAGCTGGTTTTTGAGTTACACCTGGAATAATTTTAAAATATTTTTTCAAAAATCAGTAGCTTTTGTAGGAACAGACTGCAGATCCAATAAATATCTCATTATAGTAATTATGATCACAACTCCAGTTCAAGTATTGCATGAAGACTTCATGGCATAAATGAGTGTTGTTGGGCTGTCACTCTGTCTGTTCCTCAAGCAAAGAAAGCCACACAGCAGCAACATGACTCTTTCCCTCTTCAAAGATGTGTTCTCAAGACCTGTGCTGTTATTTATGATATTCCCTCTGTTGTGTTTTCTAAAAACCATAGTTATGCCAGGAAAACTTCCTAGTCTGGGCCAAATTCTGTGTGTCTTACAAAACATGCTTGTAAAAGACATAAAATTAAGTTTCTTTACTCATGCTGCTGCAGTTAGGTACTTTATCTCCCTTGATTTAGAGAAGGTGAAAACAAACTTGGCAAGTGAATGTGTTTTACGAGTTTGTTTTCCAAGTATGCACAGCAGCGGCTGGTTTTGGTTAGTGGCTGCTTTATCCTCTTGTTTTCTTTATGATTACCCTAATTAAATTATATAGTCTCACAGATAGTTTACCAGTGGAGCAATTGAAGGAAATAATCTGGAGGTGGAGTCGAGACCACCTGGGAGGCAGAGGTATTATGAGAACTTCAGTTTGGAGCAGGGGTGGCTGAGATGAGCTCCTTGGGTTTCTTTGTTTCACAATTTGTTTACCTGCAGCCTTAAAGTATTTTAAACCAACAGCACTGGGTCACTTTTGATGGACAAGAATATCTCAAGCAAACGTCATGCACATGGTGGTATTGTGCTAAGTGGAAGGATTGTGCTATTGCACGAATTATTTGATAAAATCTCTGGAAGTAAGATGATGTTCTTGGAACTGTCTTTAGTACAAAGGATTTGAAATAATTTCCAAGACCTGTTGCTCCTGTTTAATTGACTGCTCGTAGCTCTATGTTTGTACCAGTTTTTAAAAATGGGATTATTTAGTCTCCCAAGTTTGCAGTGTGGCTCTGCAAAGCTCTGTGAAGAGGAGGCAGGGTGCTGTCCTGGGAAGGTGGGGACAGGGAGATGGGGATGGCAGGAATCTTAGTCCCACTCAGACAGAAGATGCCTTTGGAATCTCATCAGCTGTTTTGCTTCTGTTTGTTACATAATGTATAAGATGGTGATTTGTGACAGCAATTATGGTGCAGCCATTTACAACTCTTACTTTGATTCTAAAATACTCTACAGTAAGGGACAAATATTTAATATTTTAAAAGCATGTTATTAAATACACTAACCTTGTAACTGTCGAGCGATGTGATCCTGTATAGGTCAGTGGAAAAATACCTGTAAGTTCCATTGAGTGTTGGGTCAAACTGTAATTTTATGGACCAGAAGGGAAAAATTATATGTTATTTCAGGAAGTAAGAATGTTCAGCCTAATGTTTTTAGTGTGTTTTTTAGATTCAAATTGTAATAGGATACTGTCAAGTGAGTCTTGTCAGGTTGTTGGCATGTTAACAGCATGGCAGTGAGCCGGTCCATTCTGGTATTTGGGTATCTGATTTTGCGTTTTTGGCACCATTGGGAACCTAATGATATCTGTGGTAAAGGGCCTTTGTAACAGGTGTCTATTACTATTAAAACACCAGTGCTTAAATTTAGGTAGTGAAGGAGTTTACTCTCCCATGTGTATCCAATTGGGTGAGAAAAATGGGTTCAAGAACAGCCTTTGCTGACACGTTATTTGATGTTCTCGGCCTCTGGGATAAGAGAAGTGCATTATCTGATTCAAGGAATATAGTACCTGATGTGTCCTAAGATTTAATTAGTGGATTAATATATTCATGGATTGCTGGAACTCGGAGCTTGCTCCATCCCAGCCGTGGTGTGACCTGGTGTTGCAGTACTTCCAAGCCTTGTGTGCCAGCCCCACCCTTCTCATCCCTTCCTGCACGATGTGGCTGATCTGGAATGCCTGGGGAGGAGGGTGAGAACAGGCCAGACATGTTACTGACAGCTCTGCAGAGCCCTTCCCAGGCTCCCACCGTCTGTGGTTCAGAGACCCATGGTGTGCACTGGTACAGCTGTAAAGGTCTTATCTGGCTTTTTCCAGGTATTTGCCCGGTTACTTTTTCTGAAGTCACATGAATTTCGTCATCCTCAGCTGTGTTTTTTTCCTCTGTCAGATATACATGTTTCTCTACACCTAAACCATGGTGTAAATGGACAGAATCTTAAATGATTTTATTTTTTTCCTGAAGTAATGGTGCCAGAGTAAAAGTATGGGGAGAAGGGAAGAGTGTTCTCACCTACCCTTTCCCCCAGCTTTTCCTGTTTTCTAGTGATGAGGTTTCAGTAAGATCTACCTAAATTTCTCTGAAAACGGAGCTCATGCCAAAATCTCAACCTAAAAAGAGTTTTTGAAAAGGAAAGCAAGGTTTTAGCTCTTGATTTATTTTTTTCCATTCTAAATTTTTGCGAAACCTCACATCCTGCAGTTTGTGGTTTGCTTGTGGGTTTGGGCTGCAAATGGCTAGTTCAGGCCCAGACCAAAAACACAATGGTGGCCTTATGTGAAGTTATTGATTAACTGGACTGCCCTGTTCCCTTGTGACTGATATCTGGCTGCTGGCGGTGATACGGTCTTTCCTCAGGGCTTGAGGAATATTATTCATGATCAGGTCACAGAAATATGGCTTTTGTTTTATGTTCTTGTGAGACTGTAGTACGACCTTCATAAATGATCTATCTGGTCACAAATCAGAGGACTTAGAGAACTTATGCTCTGAAATACGTATTGTCCTCCTTCTGTTACGTGTTGTGTTGAATTCAAGAGCCAGCTATGACTGCACTACAAAAATAGGCTCCCTGAATTTGAGTGGAGAAATATGTACGTAGCTGTCTAAAAAGTAGCTCAAATTGCTTTATACAGCGTGTGGGAAACACTGCACTGAGATGTGCAAACTGGGACTGATGGATAGGATGCCTTCCAGTTCCGCTGCTGTTCCCCGCTAGCCTGAACATATGTTTCAGTGCTAAAGAGCTCCCTCGTGGAAGCAGCTCTTCGTGATGGACTCTGAGCAACCTCTTCTTTTTCCCTGAAATTCTGGTGTTGGATTGGGGTATCTTCAGAGGCTGGAATAGGAATTCGTAGAAGGCTTTTTTAAGAATCTGTCCAAAGAGTACTTACTGTATGTAAATAACCTGTTCATGTATGATATTAAAATAGTGCTTCAAAACTGGGAGTTCATAAGGTCACACTTGAGGAGACTGACTTTTGCTGTCTGTTATTTCAGTGGCACAGAGGTTTTTACCAGCATTTTTTAATTTTGCTTTTGCATTCTGTTGGTGCGGAATGGAGCCCGTTACCACTGACTCTGCAGAGGCCGGTGGCAAATGAATAGGCTGTGCTGCAGAAGAGAGATGGGGGATCTGTTTGTCTGTTTCTGGAAGAAATTAGATCAGAGCTCCTGACCCTGAGCTGCAGGGAGAGAGAGAAACCCAAGTGTGAAACCTGTTGGGTTTGAGGCACAGATCTGCAGGAATGCTGCCCGACGTGGTAGGAAATGCATTTATGTGTTTTTTAATTTTTGTGAGGGAAGAAAACCAGAGGAATGCCAAGTAAGCTAGACCGTAACAAATCCACAGAATAAGCTTAAGTTGATTAAGCTTTTACAAGAACCTTGAGACACTGAAAACATCAGTTTAATATGTGAAAGTTCTGACTTCTGGCGAACACAAGTCTTGGTGGTCTGACCTGCTTGGTGATGTGAGCAGCTGGAAATACTGTTGGAGCTTTACGAGCTGGTAGTGAGTTGTGAAGGCAAAATTGTTGGTGCAAGGCAGATAGCAGCTGCAGGGGCAGGATAGAAGCTGGTATCAGAGAGATGCAAAGGGGAAAGAAAGCTGAGGTCAGTGGGAGAGGCCTATCTTTCTCTCCAGATATGCTGTAAATAATGTACAAACTTAGTGAATCTACTAGCCAGGCATTGGAAGGAGGTAAAGAAGTGCAGAATATAGTACTGAGGCAGCATACACATTGTCTGTTCTTGATAACTAATTCAGGAGACTATATTCTGTGTTTATTTAGCAGAGAGAACCATTCCTATTTTACCACCACACACATTTTAGGTCAGCAGTATTTTTATTTCTGAGCACCAGCATCTTCCATGGCCTGTGCAGTACTGTGCACACCTCCACTGCAGTCTTCCACAGTGCTTGGTTAGGGTTTTGTCATAGAATTTGTGTATTTTCTGAAGGCTGTCTTTGAGCAGTAGTGACTGGTAGATTAGAGCCAACAATTGCTCTTCCTCTGCTAAACACAGTGAATTTAAGAAAAGGAACAGAAGTCAGTTGTTTAAGGAGCACTCATGCAAATCCTGGTTGTCTAGTTCTTTTTGAAGACAAAACAAAATCCACTTAACACTGTTTGAGAATAACCACACAACAATTTTTACACGTTCCTTTTAATTTAACTGCTTTATCACTTAAGTCTTTGACTGAAGGATGTGTGCTCTCTGAAAAAAAGCCAAACAAAACTTCAGTGCATGTCTCTCAGAGTCTGAAAGCATCCAAAAATGCGTTTACTAAAATCTTAAGAATTCTCAACTGACTTCCCTTCAGCAAGCAGTGCAGCTCCTTTTAGCTTATAAAGATACTTAATTGGTTCCAATAGAGTGTATCCTTCAAAAAGCATATTCCCTTTCTTGAGAACACATTGGGTAGTGTAAAGCATATTAAATTGCTTTTAAACACACATAAGCATGCTGGTTTTACTTCTTCCTGTCCTGTTTGTGAGTTGTAGTGAGCAGCCTTTTGCAGGAACTGGTGTGACAGGACAGAGCATTATACTGAGGAATTTTTGCTTTTAAAAAAAACAAAGCAATAATACTCAGAGTAACTCATTCTTCTAAAAGAAACAGTTTTGTGTGTTCAGAAATTGGTGTCTCTTGTAAAAAATAGAGTTCATGCAAGAACTTGAAGGTGGTGATTAAGTTTTTGAAAGGAATTGATTTAAATGGAAGGACATTTCAGAAATTAACAACTTCATAGATACGATGGAGTGAACTCTGCTTAGCTGTCATTTTTATCATTATAAGTTTGAAGTTAAGTACTTGAACTTGTGCTTTCACCTGCTGCCTGTCTTCATTGAAAGGAGAGTCCATGTTGCAAGATTAAATCGTAATGAAAATATTTTAACTGGTCCTGTTTCTACAGGAATCTGCAAACTCAGAGCTTGCTTTTTCATCTAAAATGGATTACTGTTTTGTGCTGTACAGCTGATGAGATGCCAGAGGCCTTGAAGGAAACCAGCATCTGTTGTTCATAGCCACTATAGCAATGTATATTTTCAACTTTTTATTTGGTTCTTTATTTGGGCTTGGACAAATTCAAAGATGTAAGCCCTTAAGACTACAGGATAAACTAGACAAAAGTAGATATGTTTGCATTAAGAGGCTTAACTCATCCTCAGTGCAAAGGTCACTTTTATTTTAAAAATAGCAGCTTAAAATGTGGAATCAAACAGTTGAGTTGGATCTCCCTAGTTGTATTTTTGTAGTGAGATGTTCTGTAAGGAGGAAGGTGCTTTGTGAAGTTGGTGGTTCCTGCCATGTGGAATCTTAAGAATCTGCCTCTTCCCCTTTGGTGCAGTTATGACTCAAATTTCACAGGTGGGGTTTTTTGATTTTTGTTGGTATTTATGGAAGAAGGCATAGGCCTTGTAACCTGACATTGTGGTGTGGCTAAAAATATGCACAAAGTACTTCTGTGATATCTTCAGAATGGGCATTTATTCTTTTTAAGCTTCATGAGAACTATTATAGTGTTATATGCTGAGTGTCTCACACTGTAACAGTGGAAAAAAGTAATTAAGGTTGCAGACACTTCTACGCTGTTCACCCTGCCATATTCTTCAAAACAGCTTGTCAGAAAGAACTGTGACTTACAGCAGTGGTGCAGGAGTGATGTTCTGAGCTTATTGTGCTCTAGAAAAGGCAGAACTTAGTGCTGTCTCCTGCAGTGTTCTCGTGCTTCAGGCTCTTGGAATCAAATGGGAAAAGGCACGTTCTGTACTGTGTGACTCGTGTTCTGGAGATGAAGGATTTTGGAGGAGGAGCAGTAGGACTCCAAGGGCCCTGTGAGAAGGTTCTGGATGGCTCCAGTCTTCAGTGATTCTCTTCTTCACTGTCTCTGTATCCTTGATTTTATTTAATAACAAAGGCTAAAAAAAAAAAAAATTAATGGAAAGGGCAGTTGCTGCTGTTCTGAATTTTAAATGCAGATTGTTACTTAAGTAATGCACTCCTGTAGGTTGAGTCTTGGAATTTTTTCTTTTTTCTTAATCTTTATTCTTACAGTGTACCACTTAATAATGTAACTCTTGTGCTTTTGCCCCACCAAAAAGTAGAGCAGATAGTAATTTAAAGGAATTTTTTTCCTTTGCATTTTTCTGGCCAATTTTAGAATAATTAGAAAACACCCATGTAGCAATCAATTTCAGCTGTAAGCAGCATGTTCTAGGGTTGAGGTTTAGGAAGATGCAGAGAAAAAAGTACATTTTTGTAATGATACTCTGTTATTGTGCAGATCAGAATCTGTGGTTGCCCATAGACTTGTACTAATGTGTATATTCACTCTGAGAAGTATTGGAAAGACAAAATTTGTCTTGATGTATGATCTGGTATTGACAACTATCTGTGAAACTATTGCCAAGCAAGTAAACAACAGCCTTGTTTTATTTTTAAATAGCTGCTCCTATTATTATTATTGTTGTTACTCTAAATTTCTAGCTCACAATCTCACAGTGTACCCAGTTATTATGATTCTTTCCTTGTGTTTCTACGCAAATTTCAGGATAAGCAGCACTAGATTTATTAAATGGTGTTGTAGGCTACAAAATCAACAGTCCAGAACTCTTTAATTTTGCTTTTTAAAGATGAAGGTGATTGTTGATTAGGCTGTGTTTTCAGAGATGCTTTAAAAATCTTAGATGTGTAAAATAGTATTTAAAATACGTAAAAATCTTGATAAGATGGATGTTGTTGAACAATTAATTGGACAGAAAACAAAGATCTACAGTGTGGTTAAGCTGGTGTTGCCATGCTCTGCTTCTAAGTGAGAATAATGCATTAGCACTGGTCTTCATAGCGTGTTAGCAGCACAGCCAGTGAGTTCTGATTGAAAAAAAAAAAAAGTTAAACTCTGCTTTGTGGGAGAATGTGCATCTGTTGAGGCAGAACACTTGGTGCCTTTAGCTGCTGCCAGGCCTCCTGATGGTGCTCCCGGGCTGGAACACGGTGGGACCCGTGGGATGGGCTGGGATCCTTGTGCCCTGGAGCTGGGTCTGCAGGCTCAGGCCAACCAGGCCTGGCTTGGGGGAGCCTCCTCTGATCCAAAGAGCCAGAAGCTCAGGTAATTATTTTTGAACCAGGTGACTCTAGCATTAAAAAACCCCATCCTTGCCATCCTCGAAGATAAAAATCTGACCATTATAATGCTCCTAATGCCACCAATGTATTTTTTCCTGTATCAGAATGAAGGTAAAGTTGACATTATTTGTTAGGCTGGCTAGTTGAGGTTTCTCAGTTTGTGATCCCTCAGTGAGCATATGAAGCCTTTTTTTTTTCCCTCAGTGGTGTGTTGGACAGCATTTCAGACATGAATTGAGGACATCTACTGATTAGATTACCCCTCCTAAATTTAACTTCTTGAGGTTCAGAGTAAGCTTTGGTGTGCTGCAGTGGTTCTGTGGTGAGCTTTTGGAAGGAAGAGGGAGGAATGTGACAGTTTTTGAAATGAACACGAATCCTAATTGTGTTGTTTCAGCTCTGGGCTGTAAAGGTAGAGTAGCATCAGTAATGCTCTTCCACCTGATTCCCAAAAATGTACCATGAAGCATCTCTTGTGCTGGTAGCACACACACTGTAACCTCTCAGCTGTTGCCCTTATTCCTTGAGACTTTTCCAGCCCTGCTGGCTGTGGGAAGGGACTGGGAGAAGGACAGAGCTGGGGCTGACTGGCATTGAATGCATGTTTGACAGGCTGGAGGAGCAACAGGCACTGTGAGTAGATGGAAATTTTTGATTGAAACCTCCCCATTTCAGCAGTCACCCTGTCGACAGTGTTTGGAGAAGATGCACCTATAATGGTATTTCTGCAATGACTGCTATGCTGCTGAGCAGGACCATGGAGCCTCTTGTTTTACTTACTGTGCTAGGGCTGCAAACTATGATTGCTTCTGTGTTCCCTCTCCATTAAGCTGTTGTGTGAAATGTAGCTTGGTCTGGTTCAGCTCTGAATTGAAACATCCTGGCTTGTTGAGTGTTTCTCAGAAATAAGTGCTTTTTAAACTGGATAGTGGTCTTTTATTTAAATAAGAATGCTTCTTGGAACAGGGTGATACTGTGATCTCTTTAGTATTTATACTTTCCTTTCTTCATATGTTTCCTTTCATCTTTGTGCAGGAAAAAGTGCAGTGAGAGTAGCTGTCAAAACGCATGAAATACTGTTGACCAAAAAGCTAAATCCAGGGATGGATTAAAGCAGGAGCAGCCGGTAATAAATAAAAAGATAATGTAGGCTTTTTTTCTTTTTACTTGGCATTGATTATCATCACTTGGTTCCAAGCACAGTTTCCAGCTTTGAGTTGTTCATACAGCATCTGCATTTGACATTCCTACAGGTACTACTTCTCTTAACAGAGGGCTCCAGTACTCATTTTGTAACTGGAGCTTAAGATCCTCTGTGCTAGTGTTTTGCATGGGTACTGTACTTAAAGATTAATTTGAGTTGTTCTTACTTGAAGGAAAAGCATTTCTATATCTTGTTTGATGTTGAGGTCCTCTTGAAAGGACAGTGAACCACATGGTATGGTTTGACTCAGCTTGTTTCTTCAGGTGTGTGGGGTTTCTTTTAAGGTCTCCTGGAGAAATACTTTTTTTTCTATAGAAGATGAAACCTTTTCCTGTGTAACTGACTGTCTGTAACAACAACTGGCTCTCACATATAGTGTTAGAATGCAGTTTTGATCTTGTTCACATTCACCAATATGTATTTTAGAAAACAAGCAAGTTCAGTCTGTCTTTATAAGTGATTTAGTGTGATTGGAGCTGCTATAGCAGAGTTCAGGTTAGAAATGTGCAGTTGAAGGGGATCCCCTGGGCACTTCAGTTCACACACTGCAGCCCTGCCTTGGAGTGCAGGAACTGGGTTGCTTTCAGGTGAAATGAAACTGGAAGATGCTCCCCAGGCACTGAGAGATGAGTGTACAGGACTGTGCTGGAGTTGCTGTGACCTCCTGAGGGGCATGTGCCCTGTTGGTGTGCACTACCTGCAGGCCTGAAGGTTCGTGATCCCTCCTTCCCTGCACTAAAGCTGTTGCAGTTGTATATGGAAAAATAGTGTGGGTGAGGGAAGGAGGGATTCTAGGTTTGTTATCACAGTACATAGCCTGTCCCAGAGAAAAGGGAAGAATTGTGGTGCCTGGAACTGTATGGAGATGGAGGGCACACAAAGTGACAACTTTCTGATAAAAATCTGGTGTCAGAGTGTATCAGCTGTGTGGGGTTAAAGGAATCATCTACTCCAGTGTCATCTTTTTTTTAAGCTGTGTTTTTTCTAAAGATGTATTAAAGGAGTTTATACTTCTCTGTTCTCTTGGAAACATTTTAGGTATATTAAACTTCTGTTTGACTGGGACTTAATTACATGTTTTTAAAAAATAAATTTTCAAAAAGTGCCCTCGGGATTTAAAGAAGCACTTGACCAATAGGTTTCAGCTTGAGTGTCCTACAAAGCCAGCAGAAATAACTTGACAGGAAGAAACACTTAGCTTACTATTCACAGTGCTTTATTCTCAAAACACTGACCTGATGCTCACCAGCTCTAATGTAAGGAGGACCAAGTGATGCTTTTGTAGACTCTTCACTGTACTTGACTGCTCTGTGGGCTTCTTGAGGAAGTAGTTCAAACGTGTGAATTGACTGTCTGTTAAAATACTCATGAGATGAGAACTGGAAGGTGGGGTTTTGTTAGGCAGGTCTCATTAAACAGCAGTGTATACCTGTTTGAGCAGCCAGGGCTTGTTTCTATTGTGCCTGCAGTGGGGTCATGTCCAAGTTTTACTCTGAAACTGTGTTCCTGATCTGCTTTGCAAAACCAGACTTCCATGTGAAAAGCTAAAGATGGGGTTCCCTGGCTTGGTCACCAAGCCCTAGAATTTTGCTTTCTTACAGCTAATACTAGGGGTAGAAGTTGTCGGTGTTTCAAAACCTTATTTAAGGCAAGGGGAGACTGGAAGGGTGGGGAATAAAACTAATATAAATGATGGACAGTGTGCTGGAGGGCTGAACACAGTGATAGCAGTTGCACACAGCTGTCTCGGTCCCATCAATCCTTCTCTTCCTACAAGCTTTGCATCAGACCAGTAAGATCTGCTGCTGTACCTGCACCAGCACTGGTCCTCCAAGCCCAGAACAGTGCAGCTCAGATCCAGGCTGGCTCACTGTGTTCAGCACTGCCCCAGTGATGAGCTGATTGCAGGCCTCTGTGCCAGTATCATTCTGTGCTGGAGTTATGCTGATCTCATAGCTGAGAGGTGGGTGCTGTGATGCTCTGCTGTGCCAAGAACAGAAAAGAATTGATCTTGTGAGGTTCTTTGCTAAGGGCTGTTTGATGTTGTGCTGTGACAGGACTGGTATGTTGCATAAAAGTAACTAGAGAGCATAGGTGCTGAAATGAGAGTAGGTTCTCCTGCAGCCAAAGGTACAGACAGAACCTGAGAGCTGCTTTGCCTCAAAAATGGCATTCATGAGGATTTGGAGGGGAGTCAGTGTCTGTAAGTGTCTCTTAAAGCTGTTCCTTCTGTGCCATTTGCAGAGACAAATATTTGTGAGGATGAAATTAGTAGGTGATAGGTAGGGGTTGTGTGATGCTGAATTATTTTAGGAATTTTTAAATGTTATATAAAGATGTCTGTGGTGTTTTATAGTGTAGTCAATGCCTTTCTTCTCCTGTGTGCTATTCCTAGCTAGTAAATCTCTGAACATCAAATAAAATGAGGAGGTAGTGTGGGCATTGGCTGTTCTGTACTGACAAGCAGCCTTACCCTGCCCTTCGTGGGGCAGGGGAACACATGGTACCAGGACCTCTGCTCATCTCCCTCTTTGCTAAGATTTGTTGTAGGAAAACTGGGGTGACCAACATAGTCTATGTTTGCTATGCTTCCTATTCCAAAGTTGCTGAAGCTGAGGCAGGGAAGCTCTAGGCTGCATAGGAGGTTATTCCCTATTGCAGATCCCACTGAGCAGTGCTGAGGCTGCGTTCAGGAGATCCGAAGACACTTTGGCATTTGAGAAGCAGCCCCTTGCATTGTAGGGAATCCAAAAGAATAATTCAGTACCCTACAAAAGAAATGCCTGCTCGGCTGTGGCACCAACATGAGCAGGTTTGAGTTATGTTCACAGTCAACAGTGAACAGAAAGGTAACTTAAAAATGAAGCATTGTGATGATTTGGAAGACAAAGTGCTCTCCTGGTTTCACTGTCTTCCCACAGCACTTCAAAATTCCGTAGCAGGAGTGGTTTCAGATTTCAACAGCTGGATTTTTTTTCTTACCTTATTTTTTTCAAATGGAGGTCACTGACAAGCCAGGATGCTACAGGCATCCTGAACTAGTCTGCTTTCCTAAGATGGGTGCATTTAATAATAGCTTGAATTATTGAGAAATTTAAATACCTATAACAAGTGGTAATATCTGAGATCCAGTTCTTCTTTCTAGGGAAACATTAGCAGAACTCTAAAAATCTGTATGTTTAAATAAATATTGTGTACTTACTGTAACACAGGCTGTTGTGATTGCCCTGCAAGATTGTAAATTGTCTTACTTGGAAGATTATTTTTAGTAACATTGCAGTTTTTGAATCAGATCTGAAAGCAATCCAGTGAACAATAAACTATACAGGTCTGTCTTTTGGCATTAGCTGTAGAAGCACTAAAGATGAAGACTTGCAGGCTCAAAAGCACCAGCTCCCTGGACTTCTTGGAGCTGATTAGGAGGGACTTCTTTGGACCTGGAATTCTTGTGCTCTAATGCCCAGCCTTTGGCTCTGCCCCTGTGGGCTGACCAGACTGTACCAAGAAATAGTTGGAAGGAATAAAAGAAAAAATAAAAAAACAACACCAGTCAAAACCAGAACAAACCAACAATGAATCAACCAAAAAAAACTACAGTAAAACCAGTAAACATGACATTTAAGCCAGTGTAGCTGAGATTACAAGACCTATGTGTTACACATATTCAAAACTTGATAATGTTTTATTTTTACTCTGATGCTGCTCCTTTTCATGTGATAAAGGTGCAGTGGTGGTTTGGGGTTTTTTTCCCCCACTACAACATTTTCTAAGATTCTCCTTTCTGCCTCTTGCAACTAAAATCTTCTATTTCTTCTAAGTCTTGAATGCCTTTTTATGATACTGATTCTGAATGAGATTTTCTTTTGCTTCTCAACTCTGTTCCTTTTGATGTTCGGTTAGTCCTTGCTCTGGTTGGTCTAAAGAAGACCTCCTTTTCTTCACTAGATTTTTCACCTTGCTGTTTGAATTCTTGTTAATCTGGGCCTATCTACTACCAAAATAAGCTGTTTTGACCTTGCCTGATTCTTGAGGCAGCTGAAATACTTCATAGCTGTATGATGAAATAGAGCAGGACACGGATTTGTGTGAAAACTAAGTCATCAGAAAAAAATGTTACTTTTTAAGTATGTTATTTTTTTTTCAGTGTGATTTTCTTGCAGAGGCCAAAGCCAGAAGCTGGAAGGTGGTGTGCTGCTTCCAGATCTTTGGGTGGTTTGTAGGATGGTGTCCAGAGCTTGCAGTTGTCAACCCAGAAAGCCAAATGACGCTGCATTTTTGCCTGTTCTTGGCATAAGCAAAGAGGGCGAGATTTCTGCTTTTAGTACTTCTTTTTTTCCTCAGCTGTCTTTGAAACTCTTTTAGTATGCGTTTAGAAGATAAAATTATTTGTTCATATAAATCATCAGAGGAGAAGTTAGAAACATACTGGTGAGGCAGAGACTGCTCAGATTGCTGCTAATAAATTCTGGGCATAAAAGTGACTTAAGTAGGAATGTAATATTGAAGATTAAGAGAAACCACTCTCTATGTTAGAATTGGTTCATAAACAACTAAAATAACTAATGCTTAGTTCTGACTTCTTGATTACTGACCTGTAGAGGATACATAGTTTTGTGGAATATATTTGTGTTTGGTCCTTTAAGGTCGTGAGGTTTTGGTTGGTGGGGTTTTTTTGTTTGTTTTTTGGTGGTTTTTTTGGTCATTAGTGTTTCTGCTGGGAAATGGAAGCAATGCTACATAAGAGCAGTGCTTTTTTTTCTGACAGCATTAGTGGCAGTATTTTGAATTTAGGAAGGATTATTATTTAATCACTTTAAAGTGCTTTGTTGAACTCATTATGCATATGCTCTGGGTTAGGTACTTGACTCTGTTTTGCAGAATGATCCTTCTGCAGAAGAGGAGAATGTACAGAGTTCTTTGGGGCTTGAGTTTCTGTCCATGAAATATGTGATTCTTTATATATGTGGTCTTGAGTCTTTCTGGAAAAAGAACATTTTACAGAAGTAGAATTTCTTGCCATGGATGTTGGTGGTTTTGGTTCAAGAATCTTGTTTTGAGGATAAGGTAGAAAATGTAGTGCATTAA
Source organism: Corapipo altera (assembly GCF_003945725.1). Taxonomy (NCBI): domain Eukaryota; kingdom Metazoa; phylum Chordata; class Aves; order Passeriformes; family Pipridae; genus Corapipo; species Corapipo altera. Next base: position 5,716,412 of record NW_020884891.1, on the reverse strand, counting down.
CTAGTCAGACCTTTATTTAAAGCTGGGTATGGAATTAGGAAATCTCGCGTTTGCTGCCCTTGTTCTCTTAATGAGAAGTTCTTCAGTTTTACTCTGCTTATTTCAAAGGTGCAGCTCTCATTGGCTTTATCTTTAAAGATCCTGTGAGAGCTGTAAGATGAAAAATAGTTTTCTTGGACAGCAAACCAGTGATGATCAGCTGCTCCTTGTGCCTTCAGCTTCCCTGGTTGTGCCTGGGGAAATGGTACATATTTTATTTTGCAGGCAGTTGACCACACTGCAGTGAGATCAAACACAGTAGGAGCTGGAAGCTGAGCAAACATTTTCACAACGGGAAAGCAGCAGAATCTCCAAATATCAGCGAAGACTCTTACTGTTTATTTTACAAAGAATACTCTTAAATTCGTTAGAGTTCAAATCAAGACTTGCAGTCTGGGAATAGTGTTTCCTTTGTAAATGTTTTGTTCCCCCATGTGCTTTTGCAACAATGTAACTCAAATGGTCTTTGCTGGAGAACACCTCTTGAACTCCAGCCTGGCTGTTCCCAAAAGCTGGACTCGCTCGCTGATGGGTGTTTTTACCAAGCAAAAGGGAGTAGTCTCACCTACATCTACAGAGTCCATAGAATTAATACAAAAATATTTTGGTAATTGTTCTGCTTAAATTGTTTTAAGGCAAGTGTTTCTAGGATAACACAAATCATCTTGTTGAGGTTTGGTGCAATTTTACCCTGAAAAAGGGTTGTTAACTAAGTCACTTTTACTCCAAAACAGTGACCCTGTGTTTGCACTCTATTTTTGCCTTGGGCTGAGAGCAGATGTGGGAAGTTGCTGATGAGATGATGTATTTTGTTAAGTTGTGGTTGTGTGTGAGTGTTGCTGGTGTTTTATTGACAAATATCGATCTATAAAACAACACTGTTCCTTTGAGCTTTCAGGGCTGTTTAACCATAAAGCTGGACCAGTCCTGCTGAAAGTTAGTTCTTTCCTTTGCCCCATTGGGGAGTTTTCTCTCTGTCTCCCTTACATTAATCTAAAGCTTGAAGAACTGGTTAAGGAGCTAAACTTGACCAAGGAAAGTTTGTTGTTGTATCTCCTTAGGATAACTCCTCATTCTGAAAAGAAACCTACCCAGTTTAGGCTGGTCAACTTAGCAGAGATACTAATTGTCTCATGTCTTTCTTTTCTACTTCCTTCTACTCTTTTAGAGCTCCAACATGTGTATTCTGTGACCACCTACACAGCCCACAGTGTTTACTAAAGGCTGGCAATGGAATATGGCTGCTTAAAAAAGTAAAGGAAAACCTTGTCCTCTCAGGTTCTTGCACAGCTTGGCACAGTCAGCAGGTGGCTGCTGAGCCCAGTGCACAGGGGAAAACAGGCTTCACCTGCAGGATGTGTTGCTCAGAGGTTATCCCAGCAAAAGTCAGGCTGTCTGAAATGATCCTCTCCATGCCTGCGTAGCTGGGATTCCTGATGGAGCACGGGAATGTCTCTGGTGCCAGATGATAGTGAGCCTGGGTAAATAACTGCTTGCTTACTGCAGGAATGGTTTGGAGAGTACAGTGTAATAGCAAGGCTGGTAGTTGTGTGAATATCTGGGACTTCTAAGCTTTGCTTGTTTTAGGTGAGGCACCTTAAATCCTGCACCAATTCCCTGTGAGCTGGTCTTTTCTAAAATAGCTTCCCAACTCTGCAGCAAACCACCTTTTAAGGGGAGGGTATGTGAATCACACCTGATGCTGATGTGTGTTGGCCTTGCTTACCACAGGGTCCAGAGTGCTTGCTTGGACTGATCCACCCACTTGCTGTTCCTTTGATCTGTAGGCTCAGTCAGCAATAACTTTAGGACCTACAAAATTTCAAGCTGTTGCACTGAGGCAATCTAAACAGTGATTCTGTTCTGTCTTACATGGGGTTTTTGCAGCCACTCCTTTTCTCAATTTATGGAAGAAAGGATGAAAGGGGGTTGGGTATGTGCCAGAAGAAGCAGTGATATTATTCCTCTTGTACCTTTGTTTAACCATTGTTACTTTGGCAGCTGCGTTTCTGATTTCCAAATTTGACAGTTTCTTCTAATAAAATATTCACATGCTAAATCCAAATACTTCTTTGCCTGAATCACCTGTACAGCAGTTTTCACAGTAAGAGATGGGTATTAGAGAATTTCTTCCAGTGCTTGGCAGTGTGTGTGTTTTGTGAGTCTCCCATTGTTGTTGTAACTGTGTTTCACATCAGGTTTGTACATACATGGATTAGGTGTGTGTAGCCTGTCAATGATGCAGTGCATCTGTTAATCAGGAATCTAATCTAATTTTTGGTGGTAAGAGAGATAAATGGCAACTTGCAGTTGATTGCAGTTTGTTGCTAGAATAACTAATAAGTTTCTGTATTTTCTGTAATAGGCTGGATGGAAGGAAAACCATGCAACGTTTATGAATGAACTGAAAAACCTTCAGGCTTCAGGACTAACAACCCTTGGTCAGGCACTCAGGTCCTCGTTTGACTTGTTAAATCTCAATAGATTAGTGTCTGGAATAGACAATTATGGACAGGTAACAAATCTGTTTATAGTCTTCTGTCTTCTGTTTTTCTGTGTTTTTTGAAATTATAGTGGGGGAGGGATTTTGGTGATTCAAGTTCGGTTTTGCATTTTACTTTTTTTTAAATGTTGGATAGCTGTGTGTTAAAACTTCAACTGGGAACTTTTTTTTTTCTTTTCTTATGGCTACTGAAAACACCCTGGAAAATACTTCCTTTTTGAAGAACAAAGAAGCAGAGTATAAATGCCCCAACTGTAGATACACAAGAGTAGCCCATCTTGTGCAGTTCCGTGTGGCTCAACCTATTAAAAGAAATTACAGGGTTATTTTGAAAGATTGCTTATCTCACTGTTTATTTTATAGTGACAAAAATACAAGCCTGTAACTGAGTGTTAATGTTACTCTTTGCATTCCTGTGCTTTTGTCTTTAGGGAAGGAATCCGTTCTTTTTGGAGCCATCTATTTTGATTACCATCACAGACGGAAATAAACTGACAAATACAGCTGGAGTTCAAGAGGAGGTAAACCTGCATTAAGTTCTTTCAAGTTATGATCTTGCAAGTTGGTGCTAGGCTGAGATGAATATTGGTTTTTTCCTGCTAACAGTACTTCTGCATCATTGACCTGTTTAATAGAGAACAGAAACTGTCCTGTTGCTGCCCAGCCCCTAAATTCATAGTCCCGTAAGGTTTTGAGACTAGAACGTCAGATAAATTAGGGATTTCAGAGAGAAATGGCTGTTTTACAGAGAAATGAAGGAATTTGAGTGTGATGTTTTTAGATGGTTTGTCAAATACCGGAAAATATTCTTCAATCTTTTTTTTTTTTTACCAGCTTCATCTTCCGTTGAATTCTCCTTTGCCTGGAAGTGAATTAACCAAAGAACCATTCCGTTGGGATCAAAGGCTGTTTGCTCTGGTGCTGCGTTTGCCAGGAGCTGCATCTGCTGAACCAGAGCAGCTTGGGAGTGTGCCTACTGATGAATCTGCTATCACACAGATGTGTGAAGTTACAGGAGGTAACTGCATGCTCTTTTGCTTTGGTTCCCATTTGGCATTTGCCTTGAAATATTTCTTTTCCTTTAATTCAACTTCACCTCTTCCTGTTTTTCCATCTGATTTACTCAGTGCCCATATGAATGTGTGGTGCTTTCTTGGTTTCCAGTAACGCAGGAGAACTTTTAACCAATATTCCTATTTCATATCTAGATGTGAAAGCATTTTCTTAATGCAGTAGCAGGGACAGGAAAATCTCTTAGATTGTCCTTCCAGAGGATGTCTTTGCTGCATCATGAGATTTTGATTTTTTTCTTATTTAAGTGTCAAATTGAGCAGGATGGGTATTAATGAGATGTTAATTCTGCTGCAGGGCTAGTAAGCTAAATTTAATCCTAAAAGAATTATATCTGGAGTCTGTTGCTTGATATGTTGATCAGAATTTATTTTTTTTAACTGGTGCTTGAAAAAGATGATGTGTGGGAGGGGGAGGTTCAGGTATGCATAGAAGCTGGTAAGGTTAGGGTAGAGTAAAGCAGATTGGTTGCATAGACTTGGTGAAATCAGGCTGTCTTAAGGGCTTTGTAAAGTTGGCCTTGGTCCAGCCTGATACAGCCCTAGGGGCCTCTTTTAGTAACGAGTTAAATCTCAGCAGGTTGTGGGTTTTTGGTATTTTTTTCTTAGTTGTATTGCATTTTAGAAGTATTTTGCCTTTTACATAAGCTTGTACAGTTTGTTGCTATTATTTTGGAATAAATTGCAAGCCTTGGCAGTGTGACTTAGGTAACAGAACATTTTCCTAAATTAAGATTACTTAAAACCTGCTTTTATATTTCCCCATGTAATTTCTCTCTTGCAGGTCGTTCGTACTGTGTTCGGACACAAAGAATGTTGAATCAATGTTTAGAATCTTTAGTTCAAAAAGTCCAAAGTGGAGTTGTTATTAACTTTGAAAAGTCAGGACCAGATCCAGCTCCTATTGGAGAAGGTACACTGACTGCGTTTTATTCCTTTAATGTTTCAGAAGAAATGCTTTGTTCGTATGTAAATGCCCTTTAGTGTCTTTGGTGTCTTTCCTGTAGTGAACAGGGTGCATCAGATGCCTGATACTCTCTAAGAAAAGAGGTTAAGGTATAAAGGCTTTTATGCTTCAGTGAGAGTGCTCTGGTATCTCTTCAAATAGCCCGGATTATAATGGTTGTCCTGATTACAGCTTTTGGGTAGTTTTATGTTTATTTGTGTTTAATTTTGTTTTAACAAATTTTTACAAGTGTTAGTTTGATCTTTGGCAAGTTAAATGGTGCCATGTGTCTGCACATGTTTTTATGGATCGTCTGTCCGCTGGTTGGCTCTCCTGTCACTCTCTCCTTACCTTTTTTGGGGGTATAAGGAAAGTGAGTGTTTGCAGGAAGTGGTTAAGTTTGAATTACAGTGTTGTCAAAACTGTATTTAAAATAATTAAATCTAGCACTAGTGTATTTAAACACTTAAACATCTCTAAAGCAATTTTAATGCTCAATTTTCTCTGCGGTTTCATTCTGCTAATTGATCACAGCACAGTAACTTGAATGTTCTCAACTGTAAGTGAAAAACTGTGTGCAAAGAACAAGGAATTATTTTGCTACTGGTAAGAGGGAGGAGGAAGGTGCACTCTTAAAGTGGAGCACTTCTCAGATTTGCAGAAATTCATGGCTGAAAGGAAAGGGACAGAGCTGACCAGTTCATATTTAGGAAATGAGGATGGTCCTGGAATATCAAAAATGCTTTTAGCATCACCTGGACATTCTAGCACAGCCAGCTTTATTCCTGCTTTCATTTTGGAATCACCTTTCTCTGTATTTGTTTTCTTCTTTTGCTTATTTAAATGTCATTTTATTGGGAGGCTTTCCTGTAATGCTGTGCAGGACAACACGGCGGCAAATTCCTGTGTCTCTGTTGGCCCAAGTGCTCTCTTCATGTGGCAAAAAACCTGGTGAAATATGGGATTTCTTTGTTTGCTTGATTTTTGTCCCATTTGAGTGGTGATGCACTGTGGGATAGGAATGTATAAAAACATCAAGACTTTTCATCTCTATGAGAATTGGGAAAGTCCTAAACTACAGAGAAATACGATGGGATTTACCAAAGCTATAAAAATCACTGTGTTTGTAATGCAGAGAAACCAAACTGATGTGTCCCTCTCCCTGAAACATGGTTTCCATAGTATTATTTGCCAGCTCTCTAAAGCAAGGAAAATTAGTACTGTAAAATCTTTTTAAAATGAAGAAGATTGTTTAAGTGGGTGATCTCTGCTGTGCTGTTTGCTTTGATGAGCAGTCTTTGAAAACTAATAATCACATTCTGTACTGCTGCAAAATTCCTTGTCCTCAGCATGAAGTGCACTGCAGTGGTCTGGCAGGGAACACTGGTCTTTCCAGTAGGGTTTGGAGTTTAAGTTATCTGTGAATTGTTATTAATTAAAAATATGACAAAAGCTGCTCCTGTAAGATGGCATCCAGCTTCTCCATGAAACTTTCCTCCTCTTTCAGCTTCTACTAATGGCAGCATCAGTCAGTGAGCTTTGCAGCCCATGTAGAAAGACTAAATGGAAATTCTCAGCCTTTTTGGTTGCAGCAGAACTAAAAGCAGTAACTTGCTGCTGCCTGTCAGATCTGTGTCAGACACTGGGCTTAAGCAAATGCATTTTCTGTAATGTGTGAGTGTGTCTTGCTGCACTCACTGTCTAATGGCTGGGCCTTGGGAGCAGAAGGGTAGATCTGGGCAAATGTTACCATTGTTTCTCAGATGATTCTGTCACACCCCTGGATGTGTAGGTTATTTTAGCCTCTGATGTAAAGATCTGTATGTCTCTGAAAGAGTATTGAAAGGCCTTATTGGCTGCTAATACAGAAATTGTGCTAGCAGAAAAATGCATGCATGTAGCTTTTCATTTTCCTTTTGTTTGTTATTTTGCTTTCTTTAAATTTTAGATGGACTTGTTGATTCATCCAGGCCCATCAATTCATTTGCTTCTCAGCCGTGGCATAGTTGTCATAAACTCATTTATGTACGGCCTAACCCTAAAACGGGGGTTCCTGTGGGGCATTGGCCAATCCCAGAATCTTTTTGGCCTGATCAGAATTCACCAACACTGGTAAGTAAAACAAGAACTGAAAAAAAGGATTCTGCACTAGTAATTGAACAGGCTGAAAATGGATACTGCAGTAGTTTTTACTTTCTCTGTTTACTCATATGATGTGACTTTGCTTTAAAAGGTTAAAACTGGTTTTAGCACAAAATGGTGTAATCTGATGAGGATACTGTAACCTGTGATGCTTCTTGCATCTGGAATGTATGTGATTAGTTAATTTGGTGAATGGTTTTTAAAGGTTATAAAATTTAACTGTGAGTTAATTCACGTACCACAAATCATAGTGAGCCTATTAAATTTTAATCAAAGCTTTATAACATTCACTTATGTGGAAAAAGGAGTATTTGTTTTTGAAATAAGATCAACCATGTTTTCTCTGCTTAGTATTACTTCATGTGTGGACTCTTCTTTCACTAGCAGGAAGAATTAAAACAGAAACAGAAGAGCTACTCCCTTCAGAAAATGAGGAGAAAACAGTATTCATTTCTGCTTTTCTTAATGAAATGATCATACAATTGGCATGCCTTGCTAGTCTTTCTAAGCATCTCTCTTTTGTTAGGCATGTTCTTTTCCTGCACTTTGTAAGTGCTCAAGGTACTCTCTGTCCATTCCCTCTCCTCTTGCCTCCTGAATCAAGAGAAAAAAAATCAGATTTATAGGGAATATCTTGAGATATCCCTTGTGAATTGAGTGCAGTTTCACATCTGTAATTCTACGAACATCAAACTGGGAAGCAGAGTTGCAGTTTTCCTTAAACCTGTCTATGTTATTATAGCTTGATTGACATGAAGGCTTTTAAATATCGAGATAAATAGTGGAATATTAACCCTGTTTTTCTTTTAGTGGGAAGAATGTTTGTATCAGTGTATGAGCTTTTTTTTTTCTGTTGTGGGAGCTTGTATTCAATTCTCTTTTAAAGAAAATTGTGGAAAGTTGAGAGTTTTAGCCATATAGGGTGGTAAAGTGATAGCTGATACACTTCTCTCCCTTCTTTTCAGCCTCCACGCACAGCTCACCCCGTGGTGAGGTTCTCCTGTGTGGATTGTGAGCCCATGGTAATAGACAAACTTCCTTTTGACAAGTATGAGCTTGAGCCTTCTCCCCTCACACAGTACATCTTGGAACGAAAGTCTCCCCATACCTGCTGGCAGGTACTTGCCCTTTATTTGATTTTAGAAATGTAATGGGTGATCTGAGGTACTTCGGTCGTTGTAAGCCTGGAGAATTGGGGTCTGGTTGCAGATTCTGCAGCTGATGAGAAGAAACATGTCAAGGTTTCACTTACCTCCTTTCTAAGAGAATTATCAGGAGTCAAAATGAGTGTTCCCTCCACAGGTTTTGTAATCTCATTTAATTCACTTTCTAGGTCCATCTCATTTTGCTAAGAAATGTGTCCCTCAGGTTCCATTTTTTGCTAAATTGAAGTTCTCTGTAGGCTTTCATTTGCTTACAGGGAAAATCAAGCACTGGTTTCCATCATGTTACCTCATCAACAGCTGCAAATAATTCTCACTAGATGGTTGAAGCTGTTAATGGGAATTGAATAGAAGCTGTTGATCCTGTTGACTGGTTTGGCCTTGGACAGGTCAAAGTTCTGTTGCTAAAATCCTTTGTTATGTGCTCCTTTTGTAGTTTTTTATAAGTTTCTGCATCTTCTATAAAATAAGGCTTGTAACTCCCTTCTCAGTGGTGTTCTTGTAAATAATAGCTTAATGTGTACATCAGAAGTTTTAGTATGATATTTTAGCTGGAAAGATGGGTTTGAAGATGTCTCTGTTTTTGTTTCCCTAATAAATACTACAGTTTAACTGAAAATATAACACACATATTCAGAAGAAAAATTCAAGTTACTTTTAATAAACTAATTTAAAAAATGTCTTTTAAACATTCCTAGATACCTTATTTGCCTGAGTTTCTAAAATTACTCTCCTGGTTTTCAAAAACTGCTTTTCTCCTCCAAGCTACACATCAGACCCCTACAGATTAGAGAAATAGGCTCATTGTCATAGAAACCGTATAACAAACCCAGTTCCTTATGCCCTGAAAAAAACAGGAAAAATACTTGCTATGTACTGCAAGGTTTATTTTTTTCTAGGAAACCTATTTTTGCATTAGATGTGGGTTATTTTGCCTGTCTCAGTTAAGAATATGTACCATCTTTATCCTGTCGAAAGAGTTGTTTACATGTATTGCTTTTCAGGGTTAATAACCTCATATGTGTGCACTTAAAAAAATGAAGTCAATCTTAAGATTGTTGGCACTGGGCATAATCAAGACATTTCTCGAATGTTTGCTTGTTTTGCTTAATTTCTATTCTTAAATTTCTGTTATCAATGTTGTTAATTTTAGTTATGCTATTTTGTGAGTCAGAAGACTAATTCCATATAGCTTGTTCTTTTAACATGCCTTCAACAAATGTCCCCTAACCTATTATAAATAATATCAGAAACTCTTCAGGGTATCATTTCACAGTCGTTTTACTAAAGCACTAAAGATGACTCTGTGAAGAGCATTTCCACACTGACTGGGGGTACACTGAACCTTGCATGCCTCAGTTTTGTGACTGGGGAATATAAGTGCACTGTCACCCTGATGTGTGCAACCTCAGGACTTGGCTGTTGTTGGTAATTTACTGTCTTAATACACTTGGATTTGGATTAGTTTGAATTTTTAAATGCTCCATGCTTTATATTCTTCATGTTCTTCTAATACTGTGATCTCTCTTATTCCTTGTCAGGTATTTGTGAGTAGCAGTGGAAAATACAGTGAACTTGGCCACCCGTTTGGGTATTTAAAAGCAAGCACTACTTTAACCTGTGTAAACCTCTTTGTGATGCCTTACAACTACCCTGTGTTACTTCCATTGTTGGGTAGGTAACAAATTTGCCTCGGACTGCCAATGCAGCTGCTTCAGAGTAAAAGCAAAACAATAATGGTTGGTCTGCCTTAGTTTGAGACGTTATAAAATAATGGAGATCAGAGAGTAGAGAATGTTGCAAACTCTTTTAACGTAATTTGGGAGGAGAGGATTTTCATACCCCCTCTCCCTTTTTTTCTCTCCAGCAGAGGAGGAGAGCTACCTGCTTCCAGTGCATGTTTGATGCTGTTCACCTCCTAGACACGTAGCCTCTTCCTTAACCTGGAGTAAGCTTCAACCTCCATTCTTTTCCCTCGTTTAGGGTGTGGTGTATCCAGGTTTTACAGTTGCTCTTGTAGCAGCTTATTTTTTACTGGAAGATCAGATGCAGTGTTTGCCACGGGTGTTGGGAAGAGGGAATTCCCTAATGCAGTTTAGAGCACTAAGAAGGAATTGAGCAGTGAAACAGTCTGCGTTTCTTCCCTGCCCTAAGGACCAGGTTGTTTTTTTTTTTTTCACTCCCACAATGAAATCACTTTCTGAGGAAAGACGTATGAAAAGGTGCTGTGTGAGTAACTGCCACAGTAGTTGTGGCTGTTAGGGATGTGGCATAAAAGCAGTGGCAGACAGGAGTTTCCAGGTGCCACCAGCCCTTTTAGTTGCAGATGCTCTAAGGCTTTTTTGTTCTAATTTTTGTGCAGGTATTTAGTGATGCAGAATAACAGTGATCAAGAGAATTAACATTGAGTCTTACTGTCTTACTCAAGATTTTTCCATTCATTTCTAGGAAAAAAACACCCCAGAACACAATTCAGGAATGTTTTTTCATAATCCTGATCATAACCAAAAAAGAAGAAATTTGTGCTTGCTGATAATGTGTCTTTTATAGTTCTCTGTGTAGCCTGATAATTGTCGCAGTGTGCAAGGATACTTCTAGATTAAAATGGAGTTTCTGCAAGTTTGTGTCTCCTGAAATACTGCAGCAGATCCACTAGCTGAAAAGCCATCACTGATCCTAAATTAATTTCTCTGCTCATTTTGATGTTGACATTTGCAGTTCTGCTGTGTCTTCCCTGCCAGCTCTTGTCTTCCCCCTGCCTTTTTTGCAGGGGTGTAAAGCTCTTCCCACTCTTTGGAGGAAAAACACTTTTCAGTGTGTGTAGAGCTATCCTGCAGTTTACTCACCTGGTAATCCCACATCTTAAATTTCTGAAGGCTGTTTAAAAGGAAAATGCAGAGCGGATGTTTTCTTCAGAGCACAAACCCTGTGCATTCCATATTGTTAACACAAACACATTACACAATGTTACCTTCAGGTCTCCTTCTAGGACTTTGTTTATCCTTGGTCTCTAAGGCATGGTGGAATTAAGTTCTGTGGAATATACCTACAACATGAAAGCAGATCTGGGCCTTTTCTACTTAGCAGTACAGAAAATGACTGAGATGATAAGAGCATAACTGGTAAATGTAGATGTTTTTAATAATACTGACTTGGGTTTGTCTCTTTAGATAAGTAGGGATTGATTCTGTTATTTCAGGCACACTCCCCCTGTGTCTGTCTCAATACATACCAATACTGGATACTGATGGTTCAGCAGAGGACTGATTTGAGTGTGTAAAACCAATTTTTCATTACTCTCACCCAGATTAAAAAGGACATGAGAACTCCCAAGACCAGAAGTCTGTTCCTTTCAGCCACTACCACCCATACTGACACATCAGTGTGTTCCTAGTGGCTCCTGCCCTGCTGGTAGAATGTTGTGTTGGAGAACTGGGACTTAGTTTGGGGTAGTGCTGTGGGTAATATCTCTACTCCTTCTCTGACTCTGTCAAAGGCAGAACCACTTTACAGCTGTATGTTTGTACTGTCAAGTGACTTATGTGTGTTCAATCTTATAAACAGAGATAGATAGTAAGATGCTTAAGAATTTTTTTCCTTGTGTTTTTCCTCCTACATTCTTGAGCAGGGAGAGTTTTAGTTCTGTTCTAGGAAAAATAACATAAGAGACAGGTAAGGTAGGTGGGGATGAGGAAGCTTGCAGGTGATACTTGAGCAAACTGAAGCAAGCTTTGCTGGTTCTATGTCTTGGTTTCTGCAAGAGTGGATTTGGGAATGCTGTCGCCTCTCCTGGCTTGTAACTTACAGGGACTGCTTTTAGAATCTGAAGCTTTGTAGGGAAAGGATCCAGTGAATAGGACTCGATAAAAAAGTGAAGCCACACAGCCATGTGTTAACCTGACTCATGCCTTCATGTAATGGGTTGTCTCACAGAAATGCTGCTCTCTGGTCCATTCCCAGCAGTGACAGACCATGTGGGATGTGCTGTTGCAGCTGAGCAGCTCCCTTGTGCTGTCCTAAGGCTGGAGAGGAGTCACGAGTAGCTTGGTGGGAGTTTGCTCCCAGGCCTGAGGTGGTGGGGTGCAGTTCTTTGTGCAGTGTAAGGCAGCTGCTGAAGGCAGAACTTTTCACAGAGGGATGCTGATGTGCTTTGATGCTGAGTGCTTGGCCCACAGATTACAGAAATTCCTCTTGGAGGGTTGTTGCCTGTAATTGATACGAACAAAGCTGTTGTACTTCAGGTTTTGTTCTGCTTAATTGCACAGCCAAGTTCATAAAGTAGAAAGTTGAAGGAGGTGCTTGAGGGAGAGCTGAGCAAAGATGAGGCATATTTCTAAATGCTTCTGCCTTGCCTAAGATGTTTCCTTGGCTGCTTTTAGCTGCATTGGTGGGAGGGCAGGCACTGCTGGGCAATAGGAGTGACTGTTCTTTGGGAGTGCCAGCAGAAGCAGCCCTGAACAGCCATTATGAAATAGCATCAGAAGATGGTTAATACCCTTTCTCTGTGGGTCTAAATATGCAGGAGGATGAGCTTTTAAAAAATGTCTGCCTGTGAAGGGCTGCAATGTGGACAGTTTCCTTTGATGTTTTTACAGGCTCTGTGAGAAAACCTGCGAGTAATGATTTTATATTTTGGAAGCGAAGGGCTGTGTTTCTCACCAGCATGAACACAGCACACTGTGCTGGGAGGGAGAGCTGAACATTTTGTATCAGTGGAGAAAGAGTGCCACAATACCTTTCTTGATGTTGAATGCTGTTTTCCATTGCAGTGCCTTATTTTTGGCTAGGTGGTTTGCAGGGAAGGATCCTGCTTTCTGTGAATGTAAAATCCTGAGTCTCTACTGCTTAGAGCAGTGGAGTGTATCTATTGGTGCATAATTAGGAGAATTACAGGAGTCAACAGGGTATGGTGGTGTACTTGTTCAGGTGGAATTCAATATGAGTGGTAATTTTAAAAAAAGGGTCAAGTTTTACTTTGAGTTATATGATGCATGAACTGTTCTTGTAATTTAGGCTCCGGCTGAACTACTGAAATTACCTGCTGACTCTTCTCCCTCTCATGCAATTTTTTTTTAACTGTTCACTGATCTTAAAGGTACATCCAGTCCCCTTCTGTAGTGCTGGATGTTAAAGGTCTGTATTGCTGTCCTGTTTGTCACCATTCCGTTGTTTCCTACGTTAATCTGAAGTGGATAAAGACTTTGCAACATAGTTTTCAGTTTACTGCTGTGTGATTTTACCTGATCTCTTGAGTTGTTGCAGCTTGTGGCCCTTCCCTAGTGGTTTTTAATACCATGTTCCTGATTATCCATTGCTTTTAGCTCCCTCTGAGTTCAGAAGTAAAAAATTCTGCATTAAGAGGACCATACAGAAAGTAGAATCTGAAAATTATTAGGTTGGAATAAAACAAAGTTATGTAAGGATTTTTTCCAATACTTTATACTTTTCTTCTGCAAAATACATAGTTAACTTGGTTACTGTTAGTTTGCTTATTTATATAAATGAAACTTGTGGCTGTGTTTGCCACCGTGACTGTCACCCTTCCCAGGGTAGGTGTTCCTGCTGTGGGGAGACTAATTTTAAACAGACAAATCTTTACTGAAGCTCTACATAGATTGGAGAACTTCCTTCTTGGGTAGCAGAGATCAGGGAGGTTTGATGTTTGATGTCTGGGAGTACAGCTGAGCATGAGGGTGGTGCCTGTGCAGTTACTGGTACAACCTCACAGAGCAGGAAGTGAGACAGTAATAAAGTGCTGATAAAGGGGTTAAGGTTCAAGCTGTACTCACAATCAACTCATAGACTGTAAAATGTTAGGACCTACTCTAATACTGATCATTTTACATTTTAATTTTTCTTTCATTTTGAATTTTTGGAGGGGATGTAGTTTAATTTGCATTTTGCTGCGAAAAGGTAATAGGCCTGTAAGATAAGAATGGATGTTATTTTATATTTGCCATATGTCATGATACCATCACAGGTTCTTTTGGGTAATAGTGCTAAGCTTGTGGTATATTGAGATCTTAAATGGAATTCTGAGTTGTCCTCTCAAACTCCACCCCACTTCCTTCAGGTCAGGGAAGTACAAGTAGGATCTGTAGTGTGGTTTTTGTATGTGATTCAGAATTCATTTAGATTGGAAAATACCTGTAATGCAGTGTGGTTTGACTGTGAGAACTTGGGAAATAGTACTGTACTATCTGTTTGATTTGTGCAGAATACTATGCCAGTCAAATTTTCTTCTACAAATATATCTTCCTGAAAGCTCACTCTGGAGAAACCAATTTCCTTGCTGCATCTGTCTTTTGTGCACTCTTCTGTGCATCTCTGTCTCCTGCAGCTCTTCCCAGTTAATTTTTGGACATCCTTTTCTCCAGTCCTGCGTATCCTTCCATTAGCCTCAGTTTGCCAGCATACTACCCTACTAAAAAACTCCTTTATTTCAGTTCATAATTTCAAATGATAAATTGCAAGATACTGTGTTTGGGTTTGATTTTTAGAGATCACTGCTGCAGTACATAGTGTGCACAGCAAATAGGTGGTCAGTGATCCTCAATGGCAATATACACACCTTTGGTGTGAGCACGGTGCTTCTAAAACAGTATCCAGAGGAAATAAATGTCTGGTTGCCCCTCTTGTAAAGGGCAGCAGTTTCTGTAGGTATTTACTGTCTCTTGTCTATACTGTGGGAGACTTTGCTGCCCTGGCATGAGGCAGGTGTTGTGGCTGGAGGAGACCCCTTCTCTGCCAGGGCACAGCTGCTGCTGTTGGCAGCAGAGTTCAGCAAAGCTGGCCAGAGGGATTCCCAGATTTGATATTTTGTTTTCCCCTTTCCCTTTGATGCCAAACAATATCTTTACCGGAGACCAAAATTCATCATACAGGTTGAACAGAAGAAAGCTGGTCTGACAATGAAAATTAAACCAAATTAATGTTGTTTGGTTTAATCAGATACAGGGACTCCTTTGATGCAAGAGAGAGGCAGGGAAGGTGAAAATCTTAACAGGTGGATCTGTTGCACCTTCCGTGTTGGTGGTTGTGTGCAGTGTTTAAGTCTGATGTACCTTGTAAGTTTGCTTATAATGGGGACTTGCTTTGGACTGCCTACTGCAGCTAGGGTGGGGATTCCCAATCCTTCACACCTATGGTTAAGAGCAGTTTTTGTGGGAAAGCCCCATTGGGAGATGGGTGGAGGGAGAAAAAAAGGGGGGGGAAACGTGGCACGTGCAATTTTGGAGAAAGCTTATGGTCTGGGACTGTATAAATGACACCTTCTTTTGTTGTTTTCCTTGTTGCAGATGACTTGTTTAAGGTTCACAAACTTAAGCCAAATCTGAAGTGGCGACAGGCTTTTGACAACTACTTAAAAACAATGCCTCCTTACTACTTACTGGTATGTTCCTCTTCTCATTTCATCCTCCCGGGTATAATGGCTGGTGTGACCAGAGTCCTGTGCATCATACCTCTTCCTAGTAAATTTTTTTTATGTAATTATGATGACATTTTTAGGTAGTAAACATTTTGCTTTGCAGAGGTATGTAGATTAGGTCAAACATTTTTAAGAAATAAATAAATTTGTAGAAATACTGAGTAATAGTAATTATGTTAAGATATTAAATGTGTTTCCTCTTCATTAAATATTAAATGAGCTCTTATCAAAAGTACTTTAGATTGTTGAGGGACCCCAAATTTGGCATTATTTTTGTAACTTGATGAGGAAAATGCGGATTAGTTTGTTTATTAATGTGGGTGAACTGCTAGAACTTGGGAAGCTGGGCCAAATAAGGGGTGGGGGGAGGCACTGTGTCACCTTTTACATGTAGCTTGGACAATGCACCTCAATATGGACTTGCATCATCCCGGCTATTCTGGACCTGAGCCTTTGAGTGGAAATTGCCAGTGGCACCACGGTGTGTGGTGTCTTGGTGATGTGGCATAACGTCCATTGTGAGCTAGTTAGACACCAAACTCATGTCACATGTTATCTGAATAGACTTGAATTTTAGTGGCCAAAAGTGGAAAAGCTAGAGCACTAATCTGTGTGCCTTAGCTTCCTGTAATTGAGCTTATAAATTTCTTTTTTAAATACTTATTCTCTTACTATTGTGTATTTTGTTTTCCTTATAGCCATTAAAGAAAGCCCTAAGGATGATGGGAGCTCCAAATCTGATATCAGATAATTTAGATTGTGGACTTAGTTACAGTGTTATCTCTTACCTTAAAAAACTCAGCCAACAGGTAGTATTGATAAAACCTTTGCAATTAGAAGTGCGTTGATTATTTAGTTTGTGGTAATCTGATTATAAAGCAGCTAATCCCTGTGGGAGTTCATATGGGTGTGCAGCATATATTATAATTGAAGATTGGTGAGCATTTCCACTGAAAATATGGGTGAATCCAGTGTGGTTCTGTAGCCAGTGATTGTGCCTTCTGTAAGCAGTGAAGGGGAGTGCAATGAGGACCTCCTCAGCTATACTTCAAGTATCTGCTAGACTTGAAACTTCATAGGAAATCACTAATTGGATTTGTGGCTGCTCTTGCTGTTGTTCTTCACAGCTGAAGTCAGAGGCTTGCCCTCAGCCTCGTGTTTATTTCCATGTATTCCTTGGCAGTGTGCATTTTCCAAAAAAATTGTGCATTCTTGTCCATGGAGAATAAAATCATAGTTCAGGCTTTCTATCTGACCTTCCTGTTTCCATCAGATCAAATCCATTCTATATTTAAAGTGTGACCTGGTGGGAAATAGTCTTTTTATCTTTGTCAAGACTGCCATTCCAGGTATAACTGCCTGGAAGCCCTTCTTCCTTAACATGAGTGGCTCTTAAAACAGTATTTTAATGTCTAGAAGTCAGTGAGGAACAAGTGCAGCCTTTAAAATTACAAAGAAAAAATCCTCCGCCTTAAAGAAGGCACAAAACATATCCCAAAGCCTCTGAATGACTGAGCATCTACTAGACTTAATTAAAACTTCCTGTGGTATTTTGGTAACTTAATGATATGCAAATTCATATTATTTATCTGTACTGTGGAGTTGGAATGACTCGAGATGGCTGCTGTGGCTTTCACAGGCATTCTCAGCACACGGAACAGTTTGAATGTGTTGAATGCATTATAAGCTCCTGTGTAGGGACAGGCAATTCCAGACTTCTGCTGTGCTCCTGCTGTCCTTAAATTCAGAGTTTCCCACAGATAATGAAGCAAACGGTGCAGAGGAGGAGATCTGGGGGAAGTGGGTTGCAATCACCGTGGGTTTGGGGGTTTTGGTTGGTTGGGGTTTTTTTCTGGAGGTATTATTGCAAGTGGGTGAAAAAAATAGTCTTGCTTTGAATACAGTTAGAGCTTAATACAGTAAAATTCTCTGTAGCTATAATAAGAAATCTGTGCCCATTGGAGAAGTGATATGTTTTTAGAAGCTTACTCATAAAGCAAAATTCTTTTACAACTTTTCTCCCTTATGTTGTTGCAAACATACAGGGCAACCCATAGTACACAGGTTGTTTAAAAAATAATCTGAAATTTTGTTACTGTACCTGAACAATACTGTTGTTTTAGATGCAACTTTACTGTAACTTAAGGCATCCTACATTCCAGTATGTTTTTTTCTTTCCCTTTAAAGATGATTCTTCAGAGACACGAAAGAGTCACAGTCTTGCAGCAAAAGCAGGGATTTTCACAGGCCTCCTACTGGCATATAAATTTAGATACACTGGCTAAATATTTTTCCAAATGCTAGCACGTTAGGATTTCTTTATGCTTGAGATCTAATCTATGTAATCCAGTATATCCCTGGGTAGGTAGTTGGGAACTAAATTTGTAGTTTTATTCTGCTAATGTACTGTGTGTTTCATACTGGAAATGTGCAATGCCTGCTGATTCTTTAACTCATGGTGTGATTCCATTTTAGACAAAAGTAGAATCGGAACGGATAATAGGTTCAGTGGGTAAGAAAGTTCCACAAGAAATTGGAATAAAAGTGAAAAATCACTCCAGTGGCCTCTCCTTGGTACACAGTAGGGACTTTAAGCAACTGCTGCAAGGGATCACTGGGGAATCTCCACTGAGACTGGCGGAAATGAATGTTAAAGAATTTGCTGGCTTCCACATAGGACTTTTAAACAAGGTAAACAGCACAGTAATCTTGCATGACTAAGCAGTTAATCTTATCTGTTTTAAATGGGTAACTTCCATGGACTTGGTGTAGAAGGAAGTACTTTACTGAACTGTGAAAAGTGCAGCGTAGGCATAAATAGGGAGACAAGTAAAAGCAATTTTTGCACTTGATTTTGCGACACTGTTTGAAAATCCTTTGATAGTAAACAAAGATTACTGTGTTCTAAGTGCCAGTATTTGCAAAAGACAGCTAGTGGTGTTCATCCAGGAATTAACGTGCTTAGTCTTAATGGAGCTGAAATTTCAAACTAATGCTGAATTAGGTCTTGTTGAAAAGACAACCATTGAGCTTGCTGTATCCAGTTATGAAGCTCTGAAGTTACTTAAGGGTATTTTTTAATAGTTAACATTATTACAGTTCATAATGGAATTTCTCCATGCATGAGAACTAATGGATTAACTGAAAGTTACTTGTTTTGTTATAAAACCAGGATTTGAAGCCACAGGCCTTCAGAAATGCATATGATATTCCTCGTCGCAGTCTTCTAGACCAGCTAACCAGAATGAGAACCAATCTTCTGAAAACACACAGGCTTATCTTGGGGCAGGATGAAGGTAGGGAGTTACAGTTCTTCATTAATAGGTTGGAGAGAGTACAGCTTTTTTTTTTTATTTCTTTAAATAGTGTTTTTTGCCTTTGGTGTGGGAGCAGAGGTGGCCATTGCATCTCTTGCTGAGTCAGTCTCCTTTGCCTGGCTCTGAAGGGGAAGGAAGGACATTTTTGCCTTCTGTCATGCAAGATGTCATGCTTGCTCTGAATTTTAAAAATAAGTTTGATGGGAGAGCTTTCCCATTCACCAGGGTTCATGTTCTATGTAGTAATGGGGGCTTAAAGCAGAGAGGATCTCACTTTGCTGATGGTCTAAAGATGCAGTTGTCAGCATAGAGATCAAATCTACTTATTTTTCCTTTCTTCTTCTGCCAATTAAACTCAGCTCTTGCCAGCCTTATTTCCACAGTTGTAGTCTTTAGCTCTTCCTCTGTAGTGAAAACAAATAGTCATTTCTAGTTCTTAAATGCTAACACTTGCAATTGAAGGGTGTGAAGTTTGTATTGCCTTATTTTTAAGGTAGACTAAATGAAGAGCTCTTGTTCTGTTGCAGACTGCCTTCACAGTGTTCCTGTTGCTCAGATGGGAAATTACCAGGAATACCTGAAAATGCTGCCTTCACCTCTTCGGGAAATTGACCCCGATCAACCAAAAAGACTTCACACCTTTGGCAATCCATTCAAACAGGATAAGAAGGTAGGAGGGGCCATGCTGTCTGCTGTGTCTTTATATTTGACATGTCTTGAAATAATTTGTGGGTAGAATTTCTCCCCCAGAACAATATAGTGCTGACCTGTTCGGCCTTTTGTCGTGTGGGAAGGAGGGATGTCTTCCACATGGTCCTAGAGAAACCTGTACTGAATCGTGCTGGTTTACAGAGTGGCCCTGGGTTGTCTCTGGTTACACTGGGTATCTCTGTTCTGAGAGCTGTCAGGTGTTTTGAAAGCCATTTGAATTTGAGCACAGAGGGACTCAGTTCATCAGTGAATTAATGAAACAGATCCTATCCTGTACTGTTATTTAAATTATTTTTTTTTCAGGGTATGATGATTGACGAAGCCGATGAATTTGTTGCTGGGCCTCAGAACAAGATCAAGCGTCCTGGAGAGCCCAACACTCCGGCATCATTGAAGAGGAGGAGGAGCATGTCCCCACTGCTGAGACGGCCACAGTCACCCCCCGTGGTCACCAACCATGTGGGTGGGAAGGGGCCACCAGCTGCTCTTGGATCCCCCTCCTACCTAAACCTCAAAGGTGTGCCAGGAAATAAAGGTATATTAGTTGTAGTGCAGCAGCTTGTGTGGTGGGAATATCTGGAGAGGAAGGGAAAAGGATCTTTCAGCATGTGCCTGTGCTTCGGTGTTAGGTAGGAATGAGTTTCTTTTGCTGGCCCAGATAAACAGGCTGCTGCTAGAGCTAATGAAATCTGAAATTAAAAACACAATCTGGAGGTAGAAAGTAGCTCAGCTCAGCTTTTAGTTCTTGTTTGTGTATTCTGTGGAGAAGGAAAGTTAAAATATGGTCGTGTTCATTTCCCAAAAATACTCATTTTCATACCCACCTGCTGCAGCAAATGAAGTCAGAAGAAAACTTGGTTAGCTGGATTTGGGGGAGAGAAGAAAAATATTGGCTTACTTAGGAGTCATAACATTGAAATAGGAATACAGAAAATGGTGACTTGGTGATAGTGATATGAGATGGTAACAGCCCAAAGGGACATATTCCCTTGATCACATCCAAAGTTGAATAAGAGTGCTGGAACACTGTCCAGCACTGCCAGATCATTGCACATCACTTCAAACAAAAAGGATACCAAACTGTTTCTTTTTGGGTCTTTTGATACTTCACTTATACCATTAGTAAGATATGTGTTCTTCATTTGTAGATACCAATAACAGTGTTGTCCAAGATGGCAATGGAGAGAAGAAAGCAGAAAATTGTCAGTCACTGGAAAAACAAATTGATGGCTTATCTGTGCAAATGGCTCCTGCTGTTCCAGCTGCTGTGGGAGAGGATGAAATGCTACCCAATGACTTAGACTCTCTACCTGTTGAATTCAACTGTTTGAGTGAAGATGGGTTGGATCATAAACCTGGTACCAATGCACTTGTTCGAGGGCCTCTAAATTACAGCGTGAGTGGAGATGACCAAAAACGGGCCGTGGAATCTACGTCTGAATCTGTGCCAAATTCCTTTAAAATAACACCTACCATGCTGGAGGGAAGCAATGCTGACATCAAAATCAAAGTGATGAAAGAGGTTCGCAAACCTGGAAGAAGTAAGTTGTTTGGGTTTATTTATTTTATCAGTATATTTATGTGGTGTTAGAGAGAAGAGTTATTCCTTGAAGTAAGGAACTATTTTCAGAATACACTTAGCTCTGGGATTTTGAGTAACTTCTGATTGCTCTCATGTAAGCAGTGGAGGGCCAAAGAAAAGGAACAAATGCTGGGCAGGTGAGTTGAAGGTGATTTGTGCTTGAGAGGTTAAGTGCCAAGCCACCCTGGTTGCCCTCAAAGACACCTTAACTGGTATAAGAGGTGCCCTGTGAAAGCACCTTTAGATGTTTTGTGTTTGTTGTCAGTGATCTAAAGACTGCCTTACACTTTGCTGCTCCTTCTGTATCTGTAGTGTACTTGTTGCTCTGTGTCCATCAAAACTTCCTTTGCATATCTCTTGTAAGGATGCATCTTGGAATGTGTTTGAAAAGGAATATTAACAGCTAATAGCAAAGTGAAGTTTTTTTTTATTTTGTGAGACTGTAATTAGTGATGGAACACCATTGCAAACTCTTAAGACTTACAAAGACTAAAAATGACTTTTTTTCTGTTTTCCTGTAGGGTTGGGTAACCCCCCAAAATCTAAAATATTGTGGAAAAAAGTATCTTGCTACCTCAACTTTTATTACATGTTTTGGCTGTATTTTTATACAGGATCAAAACCAAAACACTAACATTGAAGTTAATGTCTGTGCTGTAGGATTTGCCACAGTAACTTATTTTTCCAATTTTTATTAAATGGCAACTGTCCCTAATGTGGTCTGTGAGTGACTAATTTCTACAAACTAAACTGCTGGATATTTTTCTAATCCATTCTCAAGTGCCAGTAATTAGTATATTGGAGTGTTCTTAACTCTTCTGCTTTTCTCATCCTGTGTTGCTTGTGGCACACTGAGGCTGTTGAGAGGTGAAGCCTTTTTTACGCTGCATCTGTAATTTATTTTTAAGCAGTTTTAAAACTTCCTACTTGGGGATGTCTTTGCTTTCTGTTTTGCAAAGTGGGCTCATTTAATTTTATACCAAATTCATGACTGGTAAATGGTAGTGTAGAGTAAAACAGTGCTGTATTCAGTGTGAGTCACCTGCCTTGCTGCAGAGTTCAGGCAGTCATTGAAGAAAGAAGCTAAATAGCAGTGGGTGTGGGTTAACTATGTACAACTGTCCACAGTTCTGACCATTTATCCTCTCTGTGCCTGCTGCATCGCTCTGAGCAGGCTCTTGGTCACAGCACCATAAATACCTTTATACTGGATTCAGATGTGGAAATGTTGAAACAATGCTATTATTTAAATTGTTTTTAATTTAACGTGTCGTTTATTCTTTTGCAATGGACATATTTATCTTGTACCACTGAGATAGTGATGTTGTGCTCACAGTAAGGATTGATTATTTGTCCTTCTAGAGAACTAATCCTGACCTTTGCTTGCAGAAACAATGGCTCTGGGCCAAATCAGGGCTTGGTGACCCTGTGCATATTAACTGCTAATGCTGGCACTGTGGTCATGGAGGTGGGAGGCTTCTCTACCTAGCCTCCATTTTCTGAGGATAAATGTTCCTAGTTGCTGCTCTCAAAGAAAACCTTATTCTTTGATGCCACATTTGAATTACCTGATCATCAGTATCACTTCAAATCACTCTGTCACCTGTGTTCTGTGCATAATGCTTATGTGGGAGTTTTTCTGCCTTAGGTGTTTTACCATACACAGACACGTGAAACTGGGCTTTGGGTTTCCTTTTGGCTGTTAAGCTTAAGTGAAATTGCATTTGCAAGATTGATTTTTTAATACATGGTTTGGATTTTTATCTCTTTTTAGATTATGAAAAAATATTCTCTCTTCTCGAGGAGGTGCAAGGACCTATGGAAATTCAGAAGTATTTCATTGAATTTGCTATCAAGGAAGCAGCAAGGTTTGTATAGATATAAGTGACTCAGAGTCATAAATTAAATATTAATTTAGGTCATGGTAGTAAATCATAAACTCTTCCAGTACTATTATTTTCTATTTTCTATTTTGGCATATTTCAATTATTATAGTTGTTTTAGTGGTCAAAATACTGTTATGTTTTTGTGGAGTGTAAATAGTCTTTACTTAAAATTTAAATGTGAGTTACAGAGATGGGTTGATACTGAAGACCAGCCGAAAATTTGGGTGGGTTGGGGAAGGGTGACTGTATTAAATGAAATTAAATTTTCTAGCCATTCTAATGCCAGAAATAAAAGAAAACTCCTCCATACTGGAAACAGAGAGCCTCTGGTATTACGATTTGTCATGGCTGAATAGTCTTTTAAATTGTTCAACTGTATTTTTGGCAGAAAAAAATTAAATTACTCTCCCCCTCTCTTCTGTAGGTTTAAAAAACGAGTCTTAATACAACACTTAGAGAGAATACTAGAGGAACTAGATTTCACCAGCCCACCCAACAGAGTTAATCATGTCAACAGTAGATAATAATGTACCAGCCAGACGAATGCGGACCAGGAATGAGTTTGCTGTGCCACAGAAGAGTGGAAGAGGATGTAGCTGCTGCCCTCACCATCTTGGCAGTCAAGTGATTTTACTGTCACAGTCTGAGAAGAAGCAGTGGAGCTTTAACTTTAAGAACCTGATTCGGCAGAAGCTGGGCTATAACCTTAAGGATTTGCTATGAAAGGTGTGGCTTTCTCCTGTGGAGGGTGCTGTTTGCTCAACAGGCGGAAGAAAATAACCATTGCTGCCCCTCCTGCAGGTGATGAGAATTTACTCATTTGAACGCTGTCATTAGACATTTACGTGCTATAGGCAGCAGGTTGCACTAAAATGGGGCACTGTCAAATGCACACACTTGTCTGCATCGTGGAGAGAGCCCGTGTGTTCCCAAAAAAACCCTCCCAGAAACACCTGCACTGGTAAAAATTGCATGTTGCCACCACAGAGACAAGGGTCTTGTTCCCAAGAACTGCTAGCCATGCCTTTAAACTTGAGATTCAGTGTAGATTGAGAGTAAAGAAACTGCTATTGTGTTAATGAAAGCTAAAGACAGCCCTGTGACTGTTACCACCCGATGGTCACTAAACAATCTACCTCAGACTCTCTTCTGTTTTGTCTGCAGACATTATGAAAGTGCACCTGAGGCTTCCCAGGTCCCCGACTTCAGTTCTCTTTCATCCTGTGAGGAGGACGGAGATTCTTCAGGTGGCCTTGGCACACGCTGTGCTTTGGAAGCACTAAAAGGAAACGCTTTTAAAAACGTGTATTTTAATGTTCATACAAAAGAGATTATTTTGAACAGTATTGTTACCAGATCACTAATTTGATATTTTAACTGTATAAATTTTTTGGAACATATGTATATATAAAATAAACCATTTTATTAATTTTTAAGAAGTGCTAATCTGAGGAGTCTGTAGTGGGCAGCACTGAGTTCCTGCAGTTGTCTGTTACCAACAGACTGATGATATTTTTGTAAAGCCAGCTGAACCTGGTCTTGTGCACCCTCACACAAAGCTTGTGGTGATAGTTGCTGAATGTGGTTGTACCTGGAGTACCTGCCCAGGTGTCACTCAGCTCGGCCTCTGTGGGGTGCACATTTTTATTCAGTTTTAGGGGCACTAAGTTCCAGTTTACCAAACTCTCAGTTACCTGAGCTGATATCCCCTCCTCCGTTCCTCTTACTGTTTTTTTTCCAAAGGTGATTTATATATCAGAAAACATACAAAGAAGACTGAAGCACCAGCATGTAATTATTATTATTTTCTTTAAAGCAGTACCAGTAATATGCCAGTAGTAAGTGGCTCTTTGGATAAGTTGTGTGGTTTTGGTTGTCCGCGCATAACATCCTCTGATCCTCTAACAGCTTTCTTTAGAAGACAGGTTGAAATTGTGCTTGTGTTAACTTGCGCTCTTGACCTCGTATGGCAAATATTCCATGGATTCTGGTTGACTTTGCCAGGCAGGGAAACAGATTTTCCTGGTGAGCTTGTACTTCTCTGTTCCTGCTGGTATTTTTAGTACTAGCCAGCCTGTGAGGCATCTTTTCCATGCACTCTGAAGCAGTGGCATTGACTCCTTGGAAGATGCAGTTTGACCATTGGGATTACACCAGTGAAATTCAAGAAGGAAATGAAATGCAAGAAGGAAATAAAATCCAGCGACAGCAAATCTGTCACAGTGTATATGAATGAAATGACACAGGGGGAGGCATTACTATCGATGTGCCCTCATTCTTCTCTTAGAAGTAACTTTTATTCATCTGTACAAGTTGAATGTTTTTTTTAAAAAAAACCCACAGAAGTACCTTGGAATGACACAAAGGAGGATTACTCCTTCAAAATTTTACATGGAAGCTGTTTGTCTGCATGATGGATCTCCCATTCCTCATGTTGGACTCTAAAGGGATTTTATTTGCAGAGGGTCGGATATACCGTGCATACCTCATCATAAAATGCCCTGGTTACATGCATCAAGTTGCATGTAATATGCTATTTTTGAAATAGTAGGTGGTAAGAGGAGACAGCTTTCTTCCATATAGTTAATGGCTGTTTAATTTTCATTCCTGATTCCAGAGGCACTCACTTGATCATAGCGTGTCTGAGCAGGGGCTGAATTTTTAACTAGTGACCTCGTTAGTATGTAAACCTGCTCTTCGGGTGTGATGCAGTTGGCTGCCAAATCAGCTACAGGAAGCTGGTGCATTTCATTCACGTTTGGAATCTTATGCCTCAGAAGCTACAAAATATCCCATTCAAGTACAAACAGTGAGAATTTTTCTTTACGTCACTGTCATTTTATCTGAATAAGTTGAAATTTGGGTCAGAATATTAAAAGAGAAGAAACCATATCTATGTTTATATAGTGAACTGGATGTGAGTCTTTCATAAGGAGGAAGGAAGATGTACCATCCTCAGGAGTTGTGTCAGTGCAGAGATGAAGAAAGAGAAGCAACAGTTACTGATCCAGGAGCAGAGTCCTGAATTCCACATGGAGCTCAATGTGAACATGGTTCACTTAGGAAGCAGAAAGTGCTCCAGAGCCGGGTTAAGGAGGATCTTAACAGAGCAAATTCACTGTAAGACAGACCAAAGTGCTGGATGTGGGTGGAACATGCCTTGGACAAACACAGCCCCAGGCTGTGCTGGCACTGCAGGGACAGCCAGGAGGGGTCACGCTGGTGTCAGGCCTTGCCTTTCCTGGTACAGCCCATGACCCAGCAGCCACAGCTGCCTTACAGGGCCTGTCTAGTCTGTACAACAGCCCCTGCACAGCAGGAGTGTTCCTCAGGAGACAGGACAGGTCCATGATGCATACAGGAATTGGAAGCTGTTTGTGCTTTCCTCGAACTTACATTTTTGAGCTCTTGCCTAAGGTTGAAGTAATGTGCCACATTTAAACTGGAATGTTGGGAACTAGGGGAAAAATTACAGCTCTGTGTCTCCTATAAGGAGCATTGTTTAACAATCAAGATTAACAAATTTAGTGCTTGCCTTCCTGTTGTGGGTAGAAAGGCTGTGTGGTGCTTTGGAGTCTGGATACCTGGATATATTCTGCTGCTTCCATTTTCTGAGCCTCTCTTAACTGGACCTCATTGCATGTTATCTTTATTATTTCCTATATAAACATCAAGGAGTTTTTCTCCTAAGCTAAGTGCATTTATCAAGTGTATTCTTGCCCAGGTTTAACCAGCATCAGAAAGTGATTGTTATCTTCCAAAATAACTGTGGAGGCTGTTACTGTGCTGTGCTTGACTTTGCTGTGGTCAAGCAATTGGATGTCTCCCTTTGTATGAAACTAAAAATACCCCCCAAACCCTACTTTTGTTCTTTTTTTTCCTCTAGTAGTTTTCTGCATGTTCTGCCTCTAAACTGGCTGGCTGAAATGGCAGCAGTGTAGGGTATTGAGTTTGTTTCAGCTTGTTCTGTTCTTTAAAATCTACTGAGGAACTTCTGATGGAAAAATACAAGAGGAAATGCATTGCCTAACAGAAACAAACTGTTAAAAATAACTGCAAAGCTCAACTACAGTGCTTCATACTAGGAACGTGGCAGCATCACACCTTAAGCAAATGGACTCAAGAGCACTTGTCTTGAAGAATGTGCAACCTATTTAAGCTGAAAACAGGGCCAAAGACACTTCAAATCTGGCAGAAAGGAGGTTTGGCAGAGATCTGAAGAAAGGATGTTAAGTCAGAGGATTTAAAAGGAGCTACTGCTTTCAGGTTTGCAAAAACAAGTTGAAGGCTGTCTTAAGTGGAAAGAGAAGAAGCTGGAGAAGAATAATGCCTTGGGATTTAGCAACAATCTTGTGGCGTGCAGGAATTGTTAAGCTGTATTCTAAATCTGAATCTTGTGATCATTTCAAGGAGGGCAGACTAAACAAAAAATGCTGGACTTTCCTGAACTTCTCCATTCCATTTCAGCTGCAACCCAGCATGTTGTTTCATCCGTGAAAGTAGACTGCTGGCTTGGCTTTATCCATTGGTGGTTTTCTTCTCTCTTTCTGTGTTGTGTTTGTTGCTGTTGTTGTCTCTTGGTAGCGGCTAAACCAGCATGACAGGGGAACCCTGAGCTGGGAGTTCAGGCAGGAGTTGTGGTAAGAGTCAGTGGGAAAAGCAGCCATTGCTTGTGAAGGTGGTTCAATGAGATGCTTCTCGGGTCTGGTAGCACCAGTCTGGTACCTTGAACAGCTGATTCCTGAGTGTTCAGAAGAAGAATGTGCCAAGGAAGGAGTTAAACTGTTGTACAGCCTCGTGGTAAATGCACTGGAGGGTATTTCCATAGGCAGTGGAAGCCACATGGCTTTGCCAGGAATGGGGACTTCTGGTACCATGTAAGGAAAACAGTATTGCCCCAAAGCAGGAGTTGGGAAGCTCTCAAAACAACTGCATATTTAAGATTTTGAGCTTGGGCTGAAACTCTCAAACAATTTATGGTGAATTCCAAAAGAATAGTTTGGCTTGGGAAAGGCAGTGAAATGGAAACCTCTGATCAGAGTTTTACTGGAGATCTGTTTTTTTGGAGAGCTTGGGGAAGTTTTATCTTCACATCTGCAATGGGAATTTCACAGCTAATTCCTAGTCCTGGATCAGCTCCAACTGCAGTGGAAGTAGCTGGATCCTTGGCTTTTATATATGCTTGCTGTCATTTCAGTCACTGTCACTCCTCTAATGCAAACAGTCTTGCATAATGTCCCTTAAAACATTGGACAACTCTGGCAATTTGCTGTATCCCAGTGCTCCACTCACCACTGCTGAGCAGCCTGGCAGGAGGGACAGAGCTGTTTGGGAATCATCCTCATGGTGTGTGCCTGTTTGAAAAATACAGCCCTGCAGGATGGTGAGCAGGAGGCGAGGGTTATAAAGCACTTCAGTAGTTAAAAGGGGAAAGCATTTTTTGTGTGGTCAGCCTGTTTCCTGTCATTTTTTCCAAACTTTATTTGTAAATGTTTAATATGTAGAATGTATCAGGGAGGTTCAGCCTTTTGTAAAGGATGGGTTTGGGAGACTTCCCCTCTTGCTTCGTCTTGCAGCTGTGACCCATGTGCTTGTGCAGAGGTAGGGAAGGATGCTCAGCTGTGCTTGGGTTTTCCACAGGGAGGGACTCTGCTCTGGAACCATCCTGGGTCTTGAATGTGTGACAACAGGCAGCTGGAGCTGGATTTTTGCTGGATTTGTGGAAATGCACTTACTGTTTCCTGAGGTGGTGGTGTCAGTGTGAGCAGTTACTGTCTGGGCAGCAGCCTGTCAGTGTGTTTGGGGTTCCATCATGGGCAGCCAGAGGTCTCTGATCGGCACACGCTGCTGTAGTAGCTGCCTGATCTCTTGGCAGTGGGTGCCTCAGGGCTCGAGGGTGCTCTCCTAAGTAGGACAGAAATAAAAATGAGCCCTCTTCCCCAAGATTGCAAAGTGATTTAAAAAAAAGGCATTTTGCTGATTGCGGATGATTATAATGCAGCTGCTCAACACTGACATCCCAGCCATGGAAAAATTGCATTGGTTCTTTGAGCTGTTTTCCAGTCTGTGCAGCATATTAAAACCCTTCATGCACAGCTGGCACATTTAACTTTGATTATGTTGTTGAAGTGACTGATCTGAGAGCAGCCTGGATCCCAGTTGCTTGCAGAATTTGAAAATAAGGTTGTTCCAATTCATATGCAGTTGGTTATTTTGGAAGAGAGACAAACTATGAGCACTTTTAGGGCTGCTAATTAAAGTCCTGTGGCTCTCCTCTGAGAGAGTCTTTAAAGATGGATGGAGGGACTTACCCAAGGTCATATAGTGTGTCACTAGCAAAGATTATTATAAAACCTGTGCCCTAATTTGGTCTTGTAAACTTGAATTATTTCCCTGGTGTGGACAATCCCCCCACAAACCAGCACACTAACTGCTGGGCTCTTGTGTGTGTCAGTGGGCTCCTTCCTCCCTGAGCTCTTCCACCTGCCAGCCTGGGTCTGGCATGGGAGCAGCATGGGATGGGGACAGGACAGGCTCCCTGTGGCTTCCACACAGAGGTGGCCGAAGGAGATACCTTTTGCTGGAAGTGAGCTTGTAAAGCTGGAAAAAAGCAGGAGCTTGGAAAGAGTGAGATAGGAGTGACGTAGAGAAGCTGCCCAAGCCTGTGGGCACTGGTGGTGGTGCTGCCTCTTTAAAAAGAGTTCTGGCTTCTGATCCAGGCTGCTCCAGTGCCTTTCCCAGTGTATTTTGAAATTGCACTGGCATCCCTGGATTCAGGGCTCCTCCCTCTGTGCTCAGAGAACAGACAGAGCTTAGAAGCCACTCTCCAAAATGATTGTTAGTGGAAAAAGGAGACAGGTAGGAGACTCGGGAGCTCTGGAAGAAGCTGCTTTAGGTGAATCACATCCAGCAAATCCTCCCGCAGGAGTGTTGTCAGAGAACAGGAACGCCAGTGTGCAGTGGCAGCGTTTGGCTTGCTGGGGGCTGGATGTGGGCAGGACGTGCTGGGGCTCGGTGCTGGTGAGGGATTAGGGAAGAATCTCACCAAGCTGCTGCTGCCGAGCCCCTGCAGCTCCAGCAGGTGAAACCGGGTCAGACCCACTCCTGGGAACGGGCTGTGAATTCCCTGCAGGAAAGGCAGTTGCTGGTGAGTCACAGCCCAGGCTATGATGGGAAATGGATAATAGGGTGAGTGATGGGTTTTCTCACACAACAGGACCCCAAGGAGTTTCTGACCTCATGGGGCAGCTGAAAGCTGGTTTTTGTCTGGGTTCTGAGTGGCCAAACCCTGCGTTCCTGTAGATGTGAGCACAGCAGGCTCTCCTTCCCAGGGTCTGCCTTGCACCCCTGGACTCGGAGTGCCCACTCTGCTGAGGCAAGTGGGGGCTGTGAAAGCAAGGAGAGGAGAAGGGACAGCTCTTGTCATGATGGGAAACCAGTAAGAGATTGAAAACACCTGTGAAAGCCTTGCCCTGTTCATCCTTGGGCATGGACACGTGGGTGGGGAGCTCCTCTGAAGGGTGGAGACTTGCACAAAGGTTATGTCTCTGGGAGGCTGGTGGTGTGCTCAGCACGAGGCTGGTGGCAGTGCCTTGTGAGGGGTATCGTGATGCTGGTGGACTCTGCTCTGTCTGAAGCTGATCTGATGTGACTCACTCCTTACCTCAGTGCTCCTGTTTTAACTTGCACGCTGCCTGATCTCTGCAGAGTGTCCTGTTGCTTGGCTCCCCAGAATGCACTGGGGTTGAGCCCTCACTTCTGCCCCTTTCAAGCTCTGCAGTTGTTACCTGAGCTCAAGAAGCAAAGGCAGAGAGGAGAGTGCCTTGTAGGCCTCCCCTGCCCACATCGTGCTGTGCTGGGAGACATCTCAGCCTGTCTATTTTCAAGGTTGTCCTCCCTGGCCAACCCAAGGCATCAGCGTGGCCGTACTTGCAGCAGACCTGGGTCTGTTAACCAGTCCTGTTGCACCCTGTAGGATATGTGTGTCCCTTCCACAGGAGGTAAATGTGAACCTCACTCTGCTGTGGCTTTTCCTTTGTGATCTGAAGCTGCCATATTCACACAGGTGTGGAAGGAGCAGATGGCTCCTGCTTCAGAGTGATGGTGGTGACTTTGACATTGAAATGGCACTGCTTTCTCCAAGGTGCCTCAGCAGAGATCTGTGTGTGACCAGAGCCTGCAAATCAGAGCAGGGGGGTGGCCTGAGGGAAGGAGGGGTGTTATTTGGCCCCCTCTCTCCCCTCCATGTGCTTTGTTTTGTGCTGGGGAGGTGGTGTCTTACTGTGGGGCTGGGGGCTCAACCCTAGCCTATGGATGCCTCAGGGGCTCTTGAAGTAGTCCAGGGAATGACAGCTTGGTGTGGATGTGGGGAAGAGAAGCCTCTCTTTGGGGCATCTCCCAAACTAGCTGCTCCAAGACTGCTTTGGGATGCAAGTGTCTTCTGTACACTTCTGTGTCCAGAATAGGGGAATAAATCACCGTGTGCACAAGACGTTCCTCCTGCACCCTGCACTGCAGCAGAGACCTCCTGGGGCAGGGACGGGGAATGGTGGAGCAGCCTGGGGCTCTGAGGACGTCAGCACTGGCCTTCCATGTCTGGCCCTGAAGGGCTCTAAAATACCCAGCACCAAATACCTTGGGGGAGGAGGGGGAGTTTTTCCCTTTCCCTGCTTTTTCTTTTTTTTGGCCATTTTTTTGCCTTTTTTTTTTTTTTTCTTAAATCTAAAGTGAAGTGCCCCTGCAGCACCACATGCCTCTGGCAGATCCCAGGGAAACTGGTTCAGCCAGCACCAGTCTGGGCAGGGAGGGCACTGTCAGCGCTGGGTGCTCTGCCTGGCAGCGAGGGTTCCACTGGGATATGAACTGGGAATAAAGAGCCACATCTGTCTGTGTGGGGGCCTGTGGGTTCCCCAGGACCATTGGCATAGGATGAGCCACTGGTTTGATAATCAAAATGTCACCTTTTAATTTATTTTCCCCCCCCCCCTCCCTTCCTATTAAAATGGCCTGGGAAGCCATGACACTGCACAGCCTGGGCTCCTGCCAAGGAGCCCTGGGGCTCGTGTTCCTGCTTGAGCTGCCAGGCTCCGGCTGCATCGCTGCTCCGTGAACTCCCCTTTCTTGGCTGGAAAAAGGATTAAGTTAGCAGGACAGGAAAATTAATTAGCTGCCATTTTAAGGATGTAGCTTTCATTGCAGTCTGAAGTGTTTTGAAATGACATTGTGTCACTGAGACCAACCTGGGGCTGATTAAAAGGCTTTTACCTGCCGGAATACCAGATTTATTTCCGCTGGGGTTCTGGCCCTGGTGATTATGGCTTCAAGGTGAACCTCAAGGCCAAATCCAAGGAGTGTTTTGCCTTTGCTGTTAGTGCCAGCCGTGGAAAGCTGGTACCAAAGTTTTTTCTGCTTGTTTAACATTCAAAATAGCCTTGCTTTGCCCTTCCCCTCCACAGGCAGGGTGCCAGCTCTGCACAGCAGTGCCTGGGACAGCAGGGAACTGCAGAGTGAGCTGCAGCTTCCCTGCCCAGCTGGGCGACTTCCCACAGGGAGCTCGGGGGCAGCGCTGTGGCCCCGGATGCTGCGGGATGAAGCTCAGCCTTCCTGAATCGTCTGGTGGGAAATGGCTGCCTTTTGGTGCAGGTGACCCCAAAAGGGAGCAGAAATAGTGCCACCCTTGGTGGGAAAGGGGGAGCTGTATCCAGATGGAGGATGTCCATACAGCTAATGTCCTCACTGAAGGTGTCAGAGACACTGAAGGGCAGCTCTGCTGCAGTGTGGTGACGGGCGAGGGAACCTGGAGCATGGGAACCGAGTGATAAGGAAGCCAAAAACAGTCAGAAAGTCATCACCATTCCCTGCTTTCTCCAGGGTGGGTGGGTGCTCCAGAGCAGTGGGAATGGGATGTTATCCAGTAGCTTTCTAGAGGAAAGCTTTGACCCAGCTCTGGGCAGCAGGGGGGAGAGGGCACGGGGGCAGGGCTGGGTCTCAGGGAGCAGCGGTGGCTCCAGCGCTCCATCTCTGCTGATGTGTGGAGGGGCTGCACGAAGCTCCTCCACAGCTGTCAGATGTGTGACCAGGAGTGATTTCCACACACAGTGCTGCAGTTCAGCCCTCACTGACTCTCTAGGAAAACAGCTTTCTGCCAGCTGCACTTCCAGCCTGGCCTCTCCGACACAAACCATGGGCCTTGTCCCCTTGTCTGCAAGGGCCTAAACAACTCCCTCCCTCCTCAGCTTTAAACAAACAAAAATGCTCCACTGAGATCTCGCTGGAGTAGTAGAAAAATCCAGCAAAATTAATGCAGATTAAACCTGCTACTTCAGCTACGAATGGAAATTACCAGCACATATTTTTTTTTAGTATTTAATGTAGTAGAAATATCATGGCCTGTAGCCAAAGCCATCACGTGGTGGCTGTAAGTGTGCTCTGGGTGAGGCTGAAACTCTTCTGTCTAATCCAAGAAGCTCTTGGCTGAACTTTTGCTTTGCTTTTGAAGAAGAGAAGCTCTTCTGTGAAGAACCACACACTGCAAGGTAAGCATGAGATGGCTTTGGGAGCTGGTTAAGGTGCCCCTTTTTGAAACATGGATTGTTGGTGTTTTACACCCTCATATTCTGTGCTGAATGTGGAGCTGCAGCAGTGTAGAAAGGAGATGAAGGGTGAGTCTGCTGCTCTCTCTGGTGCAATCCTGGTGGATGCTGTGGTTAAGCAAACTCCTCTAGTTCTTTGGTAACTTTTCAACCCCCTCCCTCCTCCTTCTCCCCTCCCCCCTCCAACGGAAAAGCAGAGCAAGGAGTGAAAAGTGATCTTGCTCATGTCCAGGATTTTAACTATCACCAACCCTGGGAGCAGCCTGAATGTTTCCCTCAGTGACTGTTGTAATACCAGACCTTGCAGGAGCCTGTCCTGTGGGCTGGCAGGGGATTAGCACATGGTGGAAAAGCCTTTACTGTGGTTAAATTGAAGACAGAAAATATGTCAGCTCTGCCAGTTAGGATGATGGGGAGCCTCCAAGGCAGGCAGATCCTCAGGCTGGTAGCATTTCCCTCCTAAATGTTTTACTCAGCTACTTGCAGCTATTTTGATCCCCCCTACTGATCCTATCTCCCAGTAATGAACACCAGGCCAGGCAGCACTTTCACACAGAGCTGCCGTAATTAAGGCAATCACTTCATGTCAGTGCTAGGCAGTTACTTTTAAATAGTCAGGCACCAGGGATTTGTGGCAGCAGGCTCCAGAATGCTCAGAAATAAACAAATAAACACTTTAAGGATATCAATTTTTATTTGACATTGTGAGATCAATAAGAAAAAATAATTTGTACAGCTTTGTGATGCAACCATTGCTGCTGCAGAGTGAGGCTACTCATCATGAGCAGGGCTCTGATGCAGCGCACAGGGCGTTCCCAGCAGGACCTGCTCCGAGCAGCAGGTGATGTTCTCCACCCCCTTGTCCCACAGCAGCACCTCCTGCCTCAGGCAGGTCCTCCTAGCCTTACAGCAGCAGAAATGGGGCTTCTTGGATGTTCTGGGTGAACAGCTCTGCTCTAAGACCCTCTGCGAACCCTCACTGCCAACCACGGCTGCAGGACCCATCTGGCACAGTGGTTACTGACCTCCTGCTGTGCTTCTCCCTCCCTCTGCTAATTCTGTCTCTCCTCTGCCCCACAAGGTCACCTAGCCAATGTTCAGCTCTTCCCTCTGTGCAAGCAGCTGCTGCACAGCAGCCCTGTTCCCCAAGGAAAGAGCTCTGTCCACAATGGAGAGATGACCTGACACCTATTATTTCTGAGGCCTTTGGTGACGGCAGCTGGCAGGAGCTGATTTGTGACACCAGCCAGGGGGGAATCAGGACACTTTAGGAAGTAATCCTGCAGCTCAGACACTTTCAGCTGGCAGAGTAACCCTTTGCAACCACACCCAGATGCTTAGGAGTGATTGTAGAGCAGCAGCTATGGGTATTGCTCGAGCACTGGGGCACCCACTCCATAGGACGGGCAGAGCTAGAAAAAGAGGCTTCGGTTTACACAGTACTTTTGCCAAGCTTTTTGCCTTTGACAGTTCTTAGCAGTTTAAAAAAAAAACCAACCCCCCCCCCCAAAAAAAAACCAAAACAAAAAACAACAAAAACCACCAAACAAAGAACCTAACAGATGCCAAGATAAAAGGCTGAGTTTCCACTGTGGCAGTGAGACATCCTCAGACCAGGCAAAATTCTTGTTGGCCCCACCAGTATCTCAACCCACCCTCCCTTCGCTACATCAGGGAGGAGAAATGCCAGACCAAGATACATTTTAGCATTGATTCAGCCCCTGAGGGGAGATGAGAATTTAGATGTGAGTAAGAGTTAAGGACTGTATAATCTGTTCTAATACATGAAATCAAGACAGTAATCTTAAATCAAGGGCTCAGCTGGAGAAATCAAAGTGAAAGGCTCTGTTGGCAGAGAAAGGGGGAGTTGTCCCATGACCTGGACTAGTGCCAGCAAACAGAGCAAAGTGCTGGACCACTGACAGAAGGGATAGTTCTTACTGATACTTAAGCACTTCTCAGAGAAGATGACTTGGATCTTGTTCCTGGTGCCAACACACAGTCCAGCATGTTCACAATGTTCAACATTTCCGTGTTCACAACCGGGGAACACGGATAAAGTGGGTGAAGACAGAGTGTGGTGGATTATCTATGTGAGCTGCCTCCCCAGCACAGGCACCAAAGCCCAGCCACAGCCCAGGCACCTGGGGACATCATCAGACACTTACATAAAACAAAGGAGGGCAACAAGGAAATTACGTGATAATGAAAAACCAAGGGAAAAAAAAACCCAATCTTCACACAACTGTGTTTTAGCATTGTAAAAAATATAAAACCAAAAGCAATCTTTCTGACTTCCCCTGCCACACCGTGCAGGTCTCCCACAGGCATTCTAGGGACAGGAGATGCTGCCCCTTTTCCTGCTGTTCAGTGAAGCAGTGCACACAGCATTTCCGAGGGGCTCCACAGACTGTAGCGCAAGCAAACCGAGAAAATAAATACACTCAAACATTCCCTCCTGTCAAAGGACACCAACTGCAGGAAAAACTAGCTTGCTTTTTGTTTTAACTGAAGTTAAGTCAGCTGCAACTCATTTTAATATCTGAAACTTTTGGAGATGTGTTTCACAGCATAACTGTAGAATTTACACTGCATTGCCAATCCATAATTCGGTCATTCTCATTAACAGTGTACAAAGAAGGTCATTAGTTTATATATATATATTTATATATATATATACTTTATAAAGTCTGGAAGATCAATATAAATACTGCTCCAGAAATTAAAAAAGTGTTTACATCCCCGACTTGAATATTACATCTCAGTGTCCTGGGTTATTGGTAGGATCTGTAAAAGTCTTAGCGGCGCAGAGGTTCAAGTTTTCGAAATTTCAGTGCCGAGCTGGATGACAAAGCATCTTGGTTTGAAGAAGAATTCACTGTGTCTGGGGACTGGAACAATACTCTACCACGATGATTAAATACATAAAAAGACGGATGGTTCCTTAATGTGTCAAATGTCCTTCAAAATAAATGTAAAAAGCCAAGGTTAGTACTCTTTTGGAGCAGGGAGTTTATAAGAGTCAGTCTGGGGTTTATTGACTTGAGACACAGAAATACAAGCTTTCAACCCAATTCTCCTGCTTGTTTTCTAAGTTTCCTAAACTAAAACAGAGGAAATACAAAGCCAATTGTGAAAAATACCACAAAATGTCCACATCACACTTTCCCTTCCTTTCCTCAAGCTCAGGGGCAGCCTGTGGAGTGCTGCATGTGCACACCCCATACCAGCCTTTGTTCAGTTGTCACTTGTGTTAACACCTTGTCAGCTTTCCATCCCTTTGGGTGCCTCAAGCTGAAGTCATTCACCTCAAGGTGAATGCTGTGAAATACACCCATGTCAACTTGTTTACTTTCCACACACTCCTGTGTCTTTGGAAACAGCCAGAGAGGCCACATCTGCCCATCCAATTTCATATCCTTTTCAAAATCTCTTATTCTCTCAAAGCCTTTCAGATGTTTTGCCTTGAATAGTTCAGGCTCTTGTGAAGGAACAGACACAAACAGAGGGTGGGCCGGGCCCTGCAGTCTGTGAGACCATGTCACGACAGCAGTTTGTGATTCCTCAGCTCTACTTCCCATGTACACATTTCATTCCTCCACCAACTCTGCACAGCAGGATTTTGGATTAGGAAAAGCACAAAGTTTCTTTAATTTGTTCCTGTTAGCTAACTCTCTCACTGTTGGCTTTCCCAGCTGTTCCTCTCAGTGCTCCTGACTACAACATACATTCAAAAACTGAGCTAAACCCAAGCTATTTCAGTGTGCAGTTTGTACAGTGAGTAGCAGACACCAGTGTTTACAAAACGGAGATATAAAACATACTTATTTTTTAGTTCTGAAGTGGCATCCATGTCTTTGAACTCTCCTGCAATATGTGCTATCCCATAGCAGGTGACTGCAAAGGCCAGCAGGGTCTGCAGGACTATCTGCAACAGAGGGAGCACAGAGCAGCACACACATCACTGGGGGCTCTTCACGTTCACCCAAACATCTCAGCTCCCACACACTGTGTCTCTCGTGCTTTTCACCCCATGACAGCACATGCAGGGGTGGGCAACCCAGCAGTGGGGAAACTGAGGCACAGGAGGATTAAACACTCCCCTGTGAGCACAGCAAAGCCCTGGCAGAGCCCCAGCTGCCCAAGCTTGGGTCCGAGCTGCACCAGCTGAATCGACCCACACGGCTCCTCGGTAACGTCCCGAGCCCAAACACCCTGTTTCTGTGCCAGGATCCCAACTCCCCCGAGGAACGTGCCAGCTGCACAGGCTGTGCCAGGCTGCCCCAGGCACCTGATCTCCCTGCCCTTCTGATTAAGCAAAAAGGGAACAGATAACTGAAGTGGAATTAAAAAACTGAGCAAATAAAGTAACTAAGAACCCCCCTTCTTGAAGGAGGCTGTGCTGGGATCAAACAGGCACATGGTCACAATGGCTAAACACAAGCCAGAGGGAGGAGGGCATTTGTGCTACAAAGGAGGAGATGGATGCAAAAGCTCCCTGAGCTACGTTCAGGGAATCCTGGACAAGGTGCCCCAGGGTAATTCTGAAGAAAGAGAGGGAGGTTTGAACCTTGGGCTTCTTCTCTCTGATAGGTAAAACACACCCAGGGAGCTGGGATGGAAAATGTGGTTCTTTTTGAGAGAGGGAGCTTGAATGAAAGTGCAATTTAAAAACTATTTTGATCTTGTCTACCACACTAAAAAAAAAAAAAAGAGAGAGAGACCAAACCATCCCCACAGCTACACCTTTCAAACACTACAAAAACTTACATCTATGGGCAACGTTTCATCTTCCTTCTCTGTCAACCTCATGTACGAACGATCTACAAAACAGAAACACACACATGCACCAATCACTCTGTACGCGCAAACACACAGCCCAGCAGCACAAACCCCCTCAGGAGAACCGGCCGTGGCTCTGAGACACGTGTCAGCCCGATCTGGGCTGCCCCCGGCCCCGCTGTGACCCCGCTGCTCCGGAGCACGACTGGCCCCGGCCCCGGGCAGGCAGCAGGGAGGCGGGCTGTGGGGCCGGGAGGCAGCCACCCCTTCCCTCCCTCTTCCCCTCTCCCATTCCCTCCTCGGCTGCCGTGACGCCCGCAGGGGACGATCCCCGCGCTGCCCCCGGTGAGTCCGTAGCCCCGCTCTCCCCGCAGCCCGTCCCGCACGGGCAGAGCCGCCCCTGCCGCCGGGGCTGAGGATGATCATGATGAGAATGAGGATGATCATGGTGAGGATGAGCATGATGGTGCTGCCGGGCCTGGCCACCGCCCCGGGAGCTCCCCGGCGGCCGTGTGGCGGTGCGGGTGCCCCGGTTGCCCCCGCCCCGCGGCCCCGGCGGTGACTCACGCTGCGCCGCCGAGAAGGCCGCGTGTGCGAGCGCGAACAGGCCGAGCCCCACCAGCCCCTTCCACACCGACCCCGCCGCCATCGCCGCCGACAGCGCGCCCCCGGCGCGCACTGATGGCGTCACCGAGGGCGGGGCCGTGTGAAAGGGGGCGTGGTTTCCTCCAGGAAAGGGCGTGGCCACCCCGCTCCTTTCCCACGCGTGTCCATTGCGAAAATCCGAGGGGTTGCGATGGACCCCGGGGCGGTCCCAGGGGGCGGTGGAGGGAGAAGGGAACTGTAGGGCCCGGGACCGGGCCCGCTCCCTCCACCGGATCCCTTCCGGGGCCATGGAGGTCTGGGGGAATTCCCGTTTTCCGCGTTTGACCTCAAAGCTTGAGGAACCGGTGCAAGGAAAAAAACGGTGTCAAGGGATGCACAGCGCGAGCAGGGACACGCTCCTGGCAGAGCCAGGCTTGGGGCAAAGCAAGGAAGTCCGAGGGTCCCACGCAGCCAAGCATCCTGGTTCCTCCATGCCCCCAAGGCACAAAGATAAGAGACACAGAAGCAATTCTTTGAGGGCGATTCCTAGAAATCACCTTTAAGCTGACCACTGTGGCATTTATTGCAGCCTTTGCCCCACCGGCTGCACGAATACTCTCTATTTCTTGGTAAACAAAGTGGGAAGTTTACCCTGATCCCACCTGGAGGCTGATGGCGGTTCCTGGCACCATCCACATGCCTCGGCACTGTGTGAATGCACCATCACCCTCCAGCGTCCCCCGGGGTCCCGTCGGCCCGGGCCGGGGGTATCCCCCAAGACACCCCTCGAGCATCCCACACAACACCCTCGAGCAGCCACACAACAGTTTGGCTGCGCAAAACTTCCTTCTTGCACGGTCTCGGGGATTTTTTTTTTTTCCCTCTTGGAAACCTCCTTGAGCCCCCAGCACCTCTCCTCTTCCTGCACCCTCGTCCCAGCCTCCCCTCGCAGCCCCAGTCACACCCAGGCGCCCCTTCCCTTCCCGAACCTCTCCTTGTCCCCGCTTCCCCCTCTCTCCCCTCAGCCCCGCTCGCTCCCGGCCCGTCCCTATCCGGGCTCCCCGCGCTGTTCCCGCCCCCGGCGCCTGCGCCCAGCGCCGCTTCCTGGTGTCGGCGGGGCCGGGCCGGTGCCGGGGCGATGGCGGGGCCGGGGCCGGGGCTGGCGGCGGCCGCGGGGCTGTGGGCGCTGGGAGCGGCGGCCGCCGAGGTGCCGGCGCGCCCCGGGGCGCTGGAGGAGGAGATCGTGTCGGAGAAGGCGGCGGAGGAGAGCCACCGGCAGGACAGCGCCAACCTGCTCGTCTTCATCCTGCTGCTCACCCTCACCATCCTCACCATATGGCTCTTCAAGCACCGCCGCGCCCGCTTCCTGCACGAGACCGGGCTGGCCATGATCTACGGTGAGCGCCTCCCCGCGGACCCCCGTCCCTGGGAACCCCCGGCAGCTGCCCGAGCACTGGGAGCCCCGTCCGGACCAGTCCCGGCTCCGCGCTGGGCCAGCTGGAGGGGCTGGGTGGGCGCCCGGCCGCCCCCTCCCATGGCACCGCCCGTGCGGACCGGCAGCTCGCCCTTCCCTTCAGTTCCCTTCAGTTCCCTTCAGTTCCCTTCAGCCGAGGGGCTGCGGCACGGCGGGTTTGGTGGGCGAAGGGGTGCAGGGGTCCAGGGTGGTCCCGGGGGACACATCCCGGGTGCCGCTGGGTGCTGCCGTGTCGCCGGGACCAGCCGGGCTGTCGTGCTCAGCCGTATCTGGGTGTTGCTGGAGGGGAGGGTTGGTTGTTTTCCAAACCCGAGATACCAGAGGGCTCTCGAGGGCAGAGTTACTCCCAAGTCTCCAGGACAGTGAGGAGCTGGTTGGGTTTCCACAGGTGGCCTCAAAACCTCATCACTGAGCACTGGCAAGTCCCACTTACCTGCTCCAGGACTTGAGGCAGCACAGACCAATTCTTGCACTGGTCAGAGGCTTTGCACTGGTCGAGTGTCTTCCATCCCAGGTTGGATGGGGTTCTGAGCAACATGGTCTAGTTGAAGGTGTCCCTGCCTGTGGCAGGGGGCTTGGAAGTAGATGATCTTCAAGGTCCCCTTCCAGTTGAAAACCACTCTGTGATCCTGCTTGCTGGGGCCAGAGGCTTTGTTTCCACCCTGTGTTTAGGGCATCCAAATTTCCAGAAGCTGTCCAAGAAGAGTGGAGAGGCCATTTGGGGGATGCTTCTACCCTTTGTCACACAGAGCCAGCAGCCTTGCATTCTGCTTCTTGGGGACCTGTGTACACCAGCTTTTACTTTTGGGTTTCCTCTTCCTGCTGTGACAGGACCTCTTGGTGAGGAAGCCTATGTGTGTTCTCACAAGAAGTGGAGCAAGGCTGTGGGTCAGGGGAGTGGGTCTGTAGCCATTTGGGTTTTAACAGTGGCCTGTGATTTAGTGAGGTGACATGGCCTCGTGAAGTGGCCTGAATCACTGTATGGAGGTGCCATATGTGGCTCTGCCTGGGTTATCTGGAGTTCAACCAAAGTAGGACTGGGACTTGTGGGGAAGTGATTAACATGGTCAGGGATCCTTATCTAGACAAGATTTGTTGAGTCCAGGATTGAGAAGGTGTGTTTTATTGCATGCTGTGCTTAGTGTCTCTCCTTTGTGCTGCTGCCCTTGCCCTTGCTGGTTGTGGGTGATGTGTGACCACACTTGGTCAGAGCAGAATCTCCCGCCCAGCAGAAAGCTTTGTTCTGAAGGCTGTAACTTAACCTATTCTGGCTGTTGGCTTTTGGCTTTTGTGATCCTGAATTTCAGTTAATTTGAAGTGTCCTTCCAGATGAAGGGGTGGAGACATTTGCATCAGCCTAGAGGCACAAAATCCTGCTCAGCCTTTTCAGATTCCTGTGAGCCACGGCTGAGGTGGGTGCAGGTGTTGATGGCCTCCTGCCCAGGGCAGGGGTGGTCACCTCCCAGGACAGGAGCTGTGCTGTGGGGAAGGTCTTCCTTCTGCTGCCCCAGAGCTCCTGACATGCAACTTTCTATTCCTTTCATGCTTTCAAACTTGCCCTTAACCTTGTTCTTCTTCTC
This sequence comes from Corapipo altera, assembly GCF_003945725.1. Taxonomy (NCBI): domain Eukaryota; kingdom Metazoa; phylum Chordata; class Aves; order Passeriformes; family Pipridae; genus Corapipo; species Corapipo altera. The sequence continues at coordinate 5,674,611 of NW_020884891.1, read as the reverse complement.
CTGGAGTTTTCTTCCTCTTGATCCTCCATTCTCTCTGACCTACCTGAGTGCTCTCCGTGTTCTCAGAGCACAATCCGGGTTGTTTCAGTCTCCTGCTGATCCATGAAATGCATCTTTTCTGTCTGCTGTTCTGCAGACTGTGCTCAGAGAATTGCTGGCAAAATCAGTAATGTCACCTGTCTGATCATGCAGAAAATCCCAAGTTTTTCCCTGGTATCAAGGCTTTTGGCTTCTCAAGTAGTGGCAGCTGCCATGGAAAAAGGGATGTGTAATTTCCCAAGGAGTGGTGAGATGCTGTTGTTTTACAATGACAACTTAAAATCTGCAGGGAAGAAGGCAGGTATTGCTGTCCTGGCTCCCTGTGTTGCTTTCAGCCCCAGGGAAGTTCACTGAAAACGTGGAAGGGCTGCAAAACAGACTCTGAAATCTGGGCAAGAGAAGCAATTTGCAAAAGCTTGTCTTTTTCTGTTTAAGAAAACTGACAGCAACTAAGTCAAATTAAACTCTTGCATACAACTCTTCTGGTGAAACACATCAGTTTCCTTGGTGTCTGTGTTTTTACTCAAAGTTATAATCTCTTGCTCTGGGTGGACTTCTGTTTCACAAATCACACTGTCAGTTCAAAGTTGATGTTCAAGAGCCGGACACAGGCTGGAGTCATTTCACAGTGATAGAAAACAGTTTAGTACCCTTCAGCTTCATTCCAGTGTTTAAAATGAGGTTCCTACATCTGAGGTGCTCAGCGTTTAGGATGATTAATTGAATAATTTCGTTTCAGTTCTTCTCAGGGTCTGATGAGGCAGGATCTTCTCTAGAAGTTTAGTTTCCTTGTGCTTGTTTCCACTTGGCAGCTGGACTGTGTGTGTCTAAACTGCTTGTTGTCAGGATGCCTTCAGTTGCTCGCTGCATTTTTCTTTCCTTTCGGTGTCCAGACTAATGCTCGCCTGGGGATCCTGTCTGCTTCCATTGTTGTTAAGTGCTGGGTTGGTAATATATTAGTCTTCATTTAAAACCTTACTTCGGAAATGTTCAACAGCACCTTAAAAAAAAAAGCCCATGGGCTTTTGTTCTTTTTAATGAAGTTGGGAGAAATGCAATGAAAATAATCTCTTGCACTTCTCATAAAAGAACTCAATTAATTTACCGGTTTTGCCTTCAGCTTCTCTACTCCTTGCAGGTTTTGGCTGGCAGCTTCCTTGGTGTCAAGTTCCCTTTGCTCAGCTCCCTCTCAGGGCTCAGTTTTGTAAAGCTTTTGGCTGCAAAAGCATGTTGATACTGGTGGACTGGCTTACGGGCTGTTGCTTGGGCAGCCCTGTGAATGCCAGGAGAGTCTGAGCCTTTTCCTAAGAGGCTGTCAGAGCCAGGAGCACCTACACAGGCCCCTGGGCTTGGTCCAGGTACCCTGAGCTTAGGGCTGGGTTCAGTGTCAGAAAAACCTTGGCAGGTTTGTCCCAAGTGCCACCAGCGAGCATCGTTAGTTGGGGAGGGTTGTTTTGAGATCCACTGTTGGGCAGGAGGGGCTGCTGGTGGGTCATTTGATGTTGATAGAATGCTTGGTTTTCAGTGGAGCAGCAGGATGCTTTCCCTGCAGGGAACTCCGGTGGTGTCTCTGAGTCAGGAGCTGCTGGGCAGTGCTGGGTCACACTCGGTGCCTGGGAGATATTTGTGCACATGTGTGTTTGCACATGCTGTCCTTTCCCGCCCGGTCTGGAGAGCCCTGGGAGCCTCCCAGGCAGCCTGTTACTGGGCAAGATAAAATCCTGATTTTGGGAGCCTCAAGCACAGTGGTCTTGGCAGGTATTGTAGGTTTATCTGTCCCTTTTCCCTTGCCCCATTCCTGGCCAGAGTGGGAATTTGGCTGTGTCTGGAGCATGGCTGGCACGCAGGGCCAGAACAGCTGCCTGGATAAGTGAGACAGTGAGGAGGAGCAGGGATGCTATCAGATGTAGGGCTGCTTTGGGACAGGGATTAAGAGTGGAGAGGTGGGTGAGTCAGGATCCCTTCTGAATTTCCAGCAGCAATGTCCTTCTGTCTGTCCCTCCTTCCTCCTATATGACCTCTCCTGTCACAGTGCTGAGCCCAGGCATTGAAGAGGTTGCTAGATGGGTTTCTGTCTCAGCAAGTGCAGGCAACTGCTGCTGCAGGGTTCTGATTCCTGCATGAAGCTCTAAAATCAACTATTTTTTTCAAGGAAAGACTTTTTAAAGGCCATTTCAGGAGGACTACAAAACATGGTGTATTCTAACAGCCATAAGCAGATGTAACTAACCCTTTGAAGCTCTTTATCCCGTTGAAGAGTTTTGGTTGTTTCCCATGGTACCTCGGGGATCATCATCTGGGTGAAAGGAGGACAGGGTGTTTTGTGTTGCTGCTGTGGTGCCGTGCACCCCCCTGCCACATGCTCGTGTAAATACTGTGCTGTCCTGATGTGCTCGACATCCTTGCCTGCATTCTATACTTTTATTTCTGGATCACAGGAAGATCACAGGAACAAAGAGGATAGCAGAAAAGTAAGCAATAGAATTCCTCTTTGGTGTCCCTGTAAGTGATGCTGATTCAAAAGCAGTTCTCACAGTGTGATGTGCCCTGAAGCAGCTCTCCTTGCTGGAGCTGACCATGCCTGGTGTGCTGAGAGGGACCTGTTCTGCTGCTGTTGGAGTGATTCAGTGCAGGATAAAGCATGTGTTGAGCACCTGGTTCATGGTGCATGGCTTAAAAGCATCGGTAGCCTTTTAGCTCACCTGTGCTGCAGAAGTGCTGTGTTAGAGCAGGGGTTTGGGTGAAGCTCCCCAGTCTCAGTGCAGTCCCTGGGCAGAGCTGACTGTGTCACTGGGGTGGTGGGTCAGCAGTGGTGAGTCTTGTCTGCAGACAGCTCCTCTGCCCCTGCTCATGGCCTGGATGTGTGCTCAGGTGGCCCTGGAGTGTGTGGCATCCCTTGGGATGGGAGGCGGGGGCTTTTCTTCTGGCAAAGGAAAAGGAGCAAATCTTGTCCTGGAAAACTTCTGTCAAGGGAAGAGAAAGCAAAAAGTGGGTGTCAGATCAGGAACTGGCTGCAGGAGATGCTGAATGCCCTGGGACCCCATGGTGTCCTGCCCGGCCACAACTCCTTCCCAGGCTCTGCTCCCGTGAGATGGTGGCACAGAAAGAGTTGGGTGTTCCTTTCAGTCAGGGTTGTGCCCTGCCTGTAGGAAAGCACAGAGCAAGGTCTTAATTAAGGCAACAGCAAGGAAGCGAGAACGTCCTTGGAGGCAAATGGAGAAGCCTTCAGAGTGTTGCGGTCTCTGTTTACTTCTCACGTGTCTGAAAGCTTTTCATAAATGTGTGGTTCAGAAATGGGGTTAAGATCCAGGATTTCTGTGGCGGCTTGGGGCTGCCTTAATCAAGGAGTTTCCAAACCCCTTTGTGCTGAAGGCTATACAGAAAGGTGTCTTGTGGGACACTTCTCCTCAGCCTGCAGATGTCAAAAATCTCTGCCAGAAGAGCACTCAACACACTGTGGGTGAGAATCTGGATGTGAGACCTCAGAGCACAAAAGAAAAATGCTGTATAAATTGCTGACTTGCAGATTAACCCCATGATGCTCCTTTGAAGCAGCTGAGCCTGGAGGCAGAGTTGGCTCTTGGGGCTGCCCTGGGGCTGCTGCTCGTGGTGCAGAACTGAAGGTTGCAGAAGTGAGGAGTGAGGGTGGTCAGCCTGGATTGGAAAACTCTCATGGTTTTATAAAAAAGGGGAGAGCTGGTGTGGGAGGAGGCTGTATGGTGCTGCAGCACCAGAGAAGGGATTTTTGCCACCCTCAAAGTGTTGTTGGCAGTTGCTGGGTATCATTTTTAATCCCCTACCAAAATGAAGAGTTTAATGTATTAGTGTCAGGTTTTGGGGTGCAATGTGCATAGTTTGGGCACACATGAGCAGCACCTGGCCCAGGTGCCCAGCCATGTGCTCACCCCAAGAGACCCAGTGTGCCCTCAATGTCAGCTGTTTGCTGCACTGGAGTGAGGGTCTGACTGATTGCTGGGTAATTAAAAGCCTCCAGGACCCATCCATGGCTGTGTTAGGAAGTCCACATGAGCATGGAATGTTTGCATGGCTGACGGGGGATGAAGATGGTTTGATTTCACATGGGCAATTATTTGGGTGGTGGTTGTGCTCAGGAGCAGAACAGAGTGTCAGGATCCCAGCATACCTGATGCTGCATCCACGCCCAAAGAGATCATCCCAGGAGTTTGCTGTGGCTTGTCTCACCAACCTGTGTCCCTGCCCAGGTGTCCTGGTCGGAGTGGTCCTGCGCTATGGCATCCACGTCCCCAGCGACGTCAACAACGTGACACTGAGCTGCCAAGTGCAGACCAGCCCTGCCACCCTGCTGGTCAATGTCAGTGGGAAGTACTACGAGTACACCCTGAAAGGGGAAATCAGTGCCCAGGAGCTCAACAACGTCCAGGATAATGAGATGCTGAGAAAGGTAAGGGAGTTGGTGAGCGGTGCTTCCCACTCGCTCCATGGGGTCGGTCTTGGCTCTGCTGGATTAAGTGATTTTATTTTTGTTTTTTAAACTTGTGATTGTGATCAGCTATAAATTATAAGTTGAACACAATCTAATGAAACTCTAGTTTCAGCTGATCTTAATTTAAGCTGTATAGACTCTGGGATGTGTTGACCCAACAGCATTTCACCTGAGGGGGGTTCAGGGTTTCCTCCATTTATTACTTTCTTATTTGTGTTTTGTCTTGCAAAATTTTAACAAATCATTTTACTGGTTTCTTTTTTTCATCTTTCTTAACAGGTGACTTTTGATCCTGAAGTATTTTTCAACATTTTGCTTCCTCCAATTATATTTTATGCAGGCTACAGCTTGAAAAGGGTACGTGCCTTTACAGTGCCGATGTTTTTAGTTCCTCTGCCTCCAGAGAATTTTTAATACTTGCAAGTGCTTTAATGCTTGCTCAGCAGGCCAGGGTGGTGGAGGTGGGTATGGTTTTCCCAAGCACATGCAGGATTGAGGGAAGCAGAACTGAGTGCCCCAGTCATTCTCATCTGTCCCTTTGCCCTGGAAGGGGTCAGTTACTTCAACGGTTTCCAGCATGGGTTTGCACAGGGATTTTTGAGGTCAGCCAGGCCATTTCAACCATCTCTGCTTTCCAAACACATAGGAGTGTGGGAAGCTTTTAGAAAGCAGCAGCTCTTTGAAATGCTGACTTGGAATGAGAGGAAAATGATGCTGTTTAGCTTGCGGGAGAAGGAAGGAGGAATGCTGCTGGGTTAGGAAGTCAGTTCCCAGGACTTGAAACAGCATCTTATTAAATACACAGGTGCAAGAAAATGGTATATTCATGTTTATTAATGCTGCTTTAACTGCTGGTCTGGCAGTGTGCTGTGCTGGTCACCTCCTGCATGTCCAGCTCATGATGCCTGAGCTGGGTCCAAGTTGCTGCTGACACTGTAGGTGCCTGTGCAGGCTTGAAATAAATTGTTAGCAAAATATAATTCAGTTTTGGTGGTTTTTTTCTACTTCTAGAGGCACTTCTTCAGAAACTTGGGATCCATCCTGGCATACGCCTTTCTCGGCACTGCCATTTCATGCCTGGTGATCGGGTGAGTAAAAGGAGCTTGTCAGGTTCTTCCACAGGGGTTTGAGCTGTGCTTGGAGGCAGTGCCTGAGCCTGGTGCTGCAGATGCTAATCCCAGCCCTGAAAGGTCTCACAGGCTCTGCTACTACTGCTCTGCAGCAGCAAATAATACTATTTACTGTCCAGACTGCTGCTGTGTGGACAGAGTGGTTGCTGTCTAATTGCAGAGTGCTCTCTCAGCATCCCATGGTAATAGTCATTCATGGCAAGGAAGGTTTCACAGTTCTCTGAAGATTATCTTGAAAAACCAGCAGCTTCACATTCTTGAAAGCATAGCCCTAATGAGCTTGAGACACAAGAGTAGAAAGGCAGGATCATAAACACAGGTGCCTGGTGAGCACAGATGTGTTTCAAATTATTTATCCCTCTGTGCAGAGGGAGCTTGATGATTCCTGCTCTGAGTGCACAGGCTGGGAAAACATAGCGTGTTTGCTGTTGGAGTTCAGTGGATTCAGGCAAGCTCAGCATCTGCATTATCTGTTCCTTGCTGAAAGTTTTGGCCATTTCGAAGTCAGGCCGAGGTCATCCCATGGAATGGTGTTCATGTGAGCACTGCAAAGTGATGGTGGGATCCCACAAGCCTGGCTCCTGCTTTTCTTTAGCTGTGTTATGCTCATTGAGGAGTTCTGGTCCCAGTTCCTCTCTGGCACTGTGTGGTCGAGTGCAGCAGGTGCTTTGGTGTGTATGGTCCTGCACTCACCTCCAAGATCATGGCTCTGGGGTTTCACCAGGCTCAGCTGATCCTGTTCCTTGATCTTCTGGCATTTGGATAACTTTTGAGGTTATCTGGCAAATTCAGGGGAATTGAGCCCATTTTAATGTTGTTTTAATGCACTGCAGAGATGAGTAATTGCCTCTTCTAATCACCAGTTCTGTTGTGTATGGCTGTGTGGCGCTGATGAAAGTCACTGGGCAGCTCGGGGGAGACTTCTACTTCACTGACTGCCTCCTGTTCGGTGCCATTGTGTCAGCCACTGACCCAGGTATGTTAAATTGTTATGTTTCCCCTCATATTACCTGTATTTTGATCTGGTTTGAGTTGTGGTAAAGAGGAGAAGAAAGTCTGAAACTTCTGCAAGTTCCCTCCTTCTGAATTTTGGAGTTTAATTTATTTGTGGGATTCTTAGAGATCCAGTTTGTCTCTGTGCTTTTTTATTTCCTTCCAGTTTTGTGTAACATAGCTTTCAAACCTCTGATTTCCTGAATCCTTGTTTGCAGTGAAATCTCTCTTGACTTTGCTGGGTTTTGGGACAGGTCCACCATGTTGCTGCCATCGTGTCCCAGCAGCTGATGCAGAACAAGATGTCTAATGTGGGGAGGGTTCAGTTTGTAGTTTTAGTTAGTTGAGCTATTTTCTCCTGCTTCCATTGTGATGGGATTTTGGCAGGGTCTAAACTAATTGAGATTAGATTAATGAAACACCTTAATGAGCAGTACTGAGGACAGTAGTAACATCTTGGTCTACTGATGCACTTTATAAATCAAAGCTATGAAAAACATGCCTTATCTAAGTGAATTGTACTTAGTTCATGATTGCTTTTGTGTGGCAGCTGTTTATTTGTATGCTCCGACTTCATGTAAAAATACAAGATCGCAAAAAGGCCTCTCTTTGCTCCTGCCCTTTGATGATCAGGGCTTGAATTCCTTCCTTTGGCTATTACTTTGAGAGCAGCATGGGGTGGCAGCATCACCCCCTTCCTAATGCTACAGCAGTTTTGTTGGATATTTTTAAATGCAGATATTGGTCAGTTTTACTTGGAACGGAGAGATTACACACCTGGATAAGCCAAGTCTTCTGCCCTTTTGAAACAAGTGTCATTTCCAGATGAATTGGGACTTTTACCTGTTCATTTTGACAATCAGTCATTTTTATTTTCAAAAGCAAATTGAGGAGCACCGTATGTATAAGCATATATGCAAGAATAACACTGCAGAGCACAACCCACAGCACAACGTGGCAGTAGCCATGTCTGTCTGCCAGGAGGAGGTGTGAGATGTGCATTCCCCATGAGCTTGTAATAATTTATTTTTTATGTTTCCCTAAGATTTGGCAGGTATTGGTGTGTGACTATTACTGCTGCTATTTTTATTTTTTAAAAAGTGATTTCCCAGCTTTTTCAAACATGCCTGTGTTGGGTGTTCAGTTGTTCAGGTTGGATCAGGCTTTCATTTCCCTGAGCAGGGAGCTGTTCCCATGTGGCTGCAAGATGGATTTTCGTCCCTGGAACTTAGCTGGGGAGTCAACACTGAAATGGGGGCACATTCCTAAAGTGGGGATCACCCCACAGAAGTGGTGGTGTAGAAGGTCTGATGGCAAGTGGGCAGAGGCCAGGACTGTAGGTAGAAGTAATGCTTAGAAATGCTGCAGGCGAACTGTCAGCATCGTGTCCCTCCTTCAGGCTTTGAAATAGGAGCAAGAAGATTTCACAGGTTAAAATGGAGCATCTCCCAGGGCATAAAGGGGTTAAACCCTCCCAGTGTGCCCCAGTGAGTCTCTGAGTGCTGTTTGAAAGGACTTTCACAGAAGTTGATTGGAATTATCTCAGCCCTCCGCAGCAGCCTGGCCTGTGCCTGATTGATGACCATCTCTGTCTTGCTTTAGATGGTTTTGCAAGGCTCATACACAAAGCCTTCTGCTTTTCATTATCTTCATGGAGCCTCTGGATCACGGAAGGGCTTGAGGGTACTCCAATATCTGCCATGTGGCCGTAAATCACAGAAACTCCCACATGGGGTCTGAGCCAATGCCTGATTTTTTTCCAGTCATGTCTGAAATGTTACACATCTGTGCTGGCACTTCCAGTGTGTCACCCTGTGTTGAATCTGCGGATTTATCTCGAAGTATTAGGAATGGAAGGAAAAGGCAGTCATTGTTCTGGACAAGCCTGATCCTCCTGGTCTTCTGCAGGTGGAGGAAGACTCTCCCTGATGCTCCGAGCTAACGGCATCCCAACAGCTGGATGGCCCTTGCCAGCATGGTACTGGGGTACTGGCACCATGAGCTCAGACCCCCAGGAAGGTCAGAGCAGAGCTTTTATGTCTGCCTGCAAAAGATTCAATAGACCAGGATGTGTTTTAGTAAAAGGAGGAGGAGGGAAATGATGAAGCAAATCCAAATGTGAACTAGCAGGAGGAGGACTGTCAAAGGGAGCACGGGGGGCAGCTGGCACCGTCACAGCAGAGTGGCACAGATGTGCAGCGAGGCAGCTTTCTAATAAGGGACGTTTTGTCTTTGATTACACCAAAATAACAGCACCTTTTGAACATCTCTCTATTTTTCTATTTGTCAGTGACTGTCCTTGCCATATTCCATGAGCTCCAGGTTGATGTTGAGCTGTATGCCCTTCTCTTTGGCGAAAGCGTCCTCAATGATGCCGTTGCCATAGTGCTGTCTTCGTAAGTGTCTTCTGGTCTTATTTTTAATTGTTATGTATGTTACATGTCAGGTGTTGAGGGGGGAGCCACCTGGGCTTGCTCCTGTAAAATAGGAGCAAGGGTGTTTGCAGGAGCATATTAAGTGTCCCAAAAAGCTGTAGTGACCTTCTGATGCATGTCCTCACTGCAGACTTGGGATTACAGGTTGTCCTTACAACTCCCCCCTGCATGATGGACAGTTCTGTTTTGCTTTTATGGCCAGTTGACCCATCCATAAGAAAGTTTTTATGTCCCTCTGAAACAGGAAAAGCACCATGTCTGCATTTCAGCCACAGGACCCCACTGAAACCCCTTGCCGATGGCTTCTCTCTTGCCTGCCTTCATTCCCATCCACAAATATCTGCTTTTGTTTAGGTGGAAATAGCTGGTAAAGCAGCTGTTTCCTTTCTCTCCCCACTTTCTGTGCATTGAGAAGGTGGTGCTTCTTTCAGCTGGAGTTAATGCCCTGGACTAAACACAGGGGAAACTCACTGCCTTTCTAAAGGATGTTTTATATTCTTTAATATTTTATGTCCTCTGCATGCAGGACGTATTTTATCTGCTTCTTCACTGTGTTGTCATTGCGGGCATTTGTTTGGAAATATATAATATCTGCAATGGTGACAGCTTAACATATAGCTCAGACTAATGCAGAAAATATTTCTGGAATACTTGTCACTCCAGCGTGCTGGTTGTGTGGGTTTTACTGGAGGCAGCAAGTAACTTACTGTGAGCTGTGAATTGCCACCCGCGTAAGCTGTGTTTACTGAAGTGAGTGTTTCTGTTGGGGTTTCTGGAACTGTTTGTATTGCTCACTCTGGCTCTTGTGCTGGATGTGTCACCACTGGTGCGAGGGGAAACGCTGCACAGCCACATCGTGTTCCAGAAGTGATCCTGAGCGAGGAAGGGATGGGGTCTCACAGCCTGTGCTGGGAGGTTCTGGGTGGGAGTGGGTGGATTCAGCATCAGAGTAATGGAATTTGTGGTGGATCACACGTAGGTGATGGCACCATGTGCAGTGATTGATCTGTTGCACTGTTTTAGTACCAGCTTTGTAGCTGTTGCTCTGATTTCCTGCCTTCCTCTCTCCACAAGCTGAGCTCAGTCCACCCCCTCTACAAAACAGGATAATTTGCACCAAGGCAGCAGCTCTGAGCTCAGTCAGCAGTTATTTAATTTTGCTGCAGAGTTTTTGGGCAGAGGGGCCTGGCAGCATGAGATGCTTCTCAAGGGGATCTCAGCAGTTGTCCTCTCTCTGATTTAAAGCTTGCCCTGGTCTGTCTTCACTGTCAACCATAAGCAGTGTAAGGCAGCCCCAGGCTGCACCACAGGTATCTCACATTCAGTGCAGGTAGTTCAAGTCACCTGCACATAACCATGTCTTGGATGCAAGGAGGAGGTGAGGGTCTCTTGTGCCAAGGAGGAAAGCTCCTCCAGGAGCAGTCCATAGCTCCTACTTATGGTTCCCCATTTTTAAATTTAGTTTGGCATTTGCCTGTTTCACAGCAGTGGCGTAAGTGGGTGAACCACACGGGGATGGTTCTGCTCCCACAAGCACAGCAGGACCTGCTCCCCAGTTAGGAGCTGTTGGGAAGGTGAGGAAGTTGGTGGTTTCTGGGCAGGTGGGCTGTGCTGTTGTAGGAGCTGCCACCTGGGTGACAGATGGTGGTGGATCCCACGCTGTTCCAGGGGGAAGGGGAGCTCCAGCCACAGCTGGATGAGTGCGTGGGATTGGTGATTGCCCCAGGGAGTGTTGTCAGCTCCTTGCACGGGGTTTCTGCCAGGAGTTGGGTGCTCCAAGGCCCCTCTTCTCCCTGCTTTCAGCCCCAGACAAATGTCTGTTCCCGTGCTTAGAGAGCAGGATCCATGCCTTTCTGTTGCTGCCTTGTGCTGCCTTGGCCTGGCTTGGCTTGCAGCAGCAGGGAACTTGTTGCAGGATGAAGAGGAATTGAACCCAGAACTGAAAGCCAGTGGGCAGTGAGGTGCTGGGGCTGCGGTTTGGGAGCAGTAGGGTAAATGTACCCACAGGGTCTCTACCTGCTTCTTCCAAAGGGAGGTTTCACAGAGACTAAACACCATGGGGATCCCCATGGGCATATGGGGAATAAAGGGCAGCTGGCAATAATGTCTTATTAAAAACAAAGCCAGAAGGAGAACTGTAAGAGATTAAAACACGAAGCCAACACCCAAAGTGTTGGTTGTGGAGGGGAAATGAAACCAGTCTGGATTTAAAAAGAAAAGCCATGAAACCCCAAACCCCAGAACAAGAGCACATTGGCGAATGAGAAGTAAAAAATGGAGTTGATGAAAGGAATTAAATCACAGGGAGAAATCTGCAGCTTGCAGTGTAGAAGGCAATGCAGAAAAATGAGACGTATTAAAAGCAGGGAAGTTTAGCAAAGGAAGTGACCCATGATATGTTGGAAAGGGGGGGACTGTCATTCTTGTTGCAGGAAAATGTTAGTGTGTAGTTAGGAGAGAAAGATGCAGGATGTGTGTGCAAGGCAGTAAGTGCCTGTTCCAGCATAACTCAGCAGGTTAAACAGTGTTTAAAGTTCACATACAGGGGTTTTAAGAGAGCCAGCCAAGGAATTGTTAACTAGGAAGTTAATGTTTTTGGTAAGTTTATATCAAAGAAAGCAATGTAAGGAGTCTGTGAATGGGATTTAGGAGCTGGATAAGGCCCTCTGGTATCTCAGCCTTTCCAGGTAAAGCAGTGGAATTGCTCATGGGAGGCAAGGCTCATCAGGACTTGGCAGGGAGCAGATTCAGTAATGGGATCAGCATGGCAGACCTGTTTGCCATCTCATCACAAAGGTCTGCTGAGGTTTGGTGGGTGCAGAGAATAGTGTTCTGTTGTGAATGGCACGGTGCCATCTGCCTTGCTACCCTGTGATATTGCACTTCAGAACTCAGAGCAGTGCAAACTAAATGCAGTGCATGTTAAATGTGGCAAAGCAGCAGAACTTACAGTTCTCCAGGGGATATTCACATGAGCTGCCTCGGTGGAGTCGGTGGAGAAATTTAGGCTTCCCACTTGAATGGTTTGTGGTCCCACAGCGCTTGGCTTTTACAGAGAGCTGGTGCCAAACCCCAGAAATACCATCATAAATGACAGATCATGTGAGGGACAGGCTTTGGTCTGATGCTCTCTAGGAGTAAATGCAGAGCCATGCCTGAGAGGGGTGGCTGAAATGCAGACGGCTGGTGGTAGGGAAGGGGATCCCAAACTCCCCGGGACAGGGTGGGTGTGCTGCGATCCCAGGGGATTGCAGTGTCTCCCCAGTTCCTTAGGCTCAGTGGCTTCAGCAGTTGTGGCACTTTGCAAGGCTCGTGTAGCACTGTGAGGTGCCTCTGCCTCCAGTCTAAGGAGTGTTCTGTGTGTGCTTTCCCTCCCTCTTCCAGTTCAATAGTTGCATATCAGCCAGCGGGCGACAACAGCCACACGTTTGATGTCACAGCGATGTTCAAGTCAATCGGGATCTTCCTGGGGATATTCAGTGGATCTTTTGCAATGGGAGCAGCTACTGGAGTTGTGACAGCTTTAATATCCTTTTTGTTGGTTTTTTTCCCCCAAATGTTTGCATGAGAGCTTCTTCTTTTGCTGTGCTGCATCTCACCCAGATGTTTCATGGTTTTTTTTCCCCTAAATTAACGAAGGGCAGTGTTTTTAAGGGCAGACTGTGTAGTGTTGATGGGATGCACGATTAGATTTGATATGCTCTTAGCCTGCAGTGTCCCTCCAAATTGTCCTTAACCATCTTCAACGTCACCAAGTTCACGAAACTTCGGGAGTTCCCGTTGCTGGAGACTGGCTTGTTCTTTCTGATGTCCTGGAGCACATTCCTGCTGGCTGAAGCCTGCGGCTTTACAGGCAAGCTCCAGCACAGCCCTGCCTCTGGGATGGAGATCTGCAGGGATGATGGGGCCACTGAGTTTTGCTTCTTCCAGTATCAGTTGCAGCCGGGGTTCTCCCTCTGCTTGAAGAAGTTTAATTTCTCTGGGTTCTGGGGTTACTGCGTTAAGTCCTCTACACTAGTGGGGTGTTGCTCAGCTCCCTTTTCATGACCAGGAGTCTAACACGATGCTCTGCTCCTCAGGTGTGGTGGCTGTGCTCTTCTGCGGGATCACACAGGCCCATTATACCTATAACAACTTATCTACAGAGTCCCAGCACAGAACTAAGCAGGTGAGAACTCCTCAGCCCCCTTCAGCCTCTCTGAATTTCAAGTTGAATATTTTTTCCTTCCCTCTAGCCAGAATTAGGTGCATCTGTCTTCCTATAGCTGGATTTTACTAGGGTTGCTTCTGCAGAAGTATTTATTGGGTGATGGATGGGCTGACGTGCTTTTCTTGTTATATCTATATTATGTCTAACTCGCTTTTAATTTGTTTTTCTCTTTCAGTTGTTTGAGCTTCTGAATTTCTTGGCAGAAAACTTCATCTTCTCCTACATGGGACTTGCACTGTTCACCTTCCAGAACCATGTCTTTAACCCTACTTTTGTGGTGGGGGCTTTCGTATCCTTTGGAGCCCATTTTATAAGACAAAGAAAGAAAGGGAGAGGTGCCTCATTCCCTCTCATGTGTTTTTCATTCAGAAGAGTGGGTTTGGTTTTCTCCAGTGCAGTTTAGCTTTATTTTTAAAAGGGGATTTCTGCCACGTAGTGATGCCTTTGCTGGTTATTTTAAGAAGATAAGGAGATTCTTTTCCCAGTTCTTCTGGTTTTTTTTTTTTTTCCTTCCCCCCATCTTCTCTCCTCTCGTGGGCATTTCAATCAGCTGCTGCAGGGACTCGTCATTCAGTGTGACAGTGATGCCAAATGCCAGGCTGTCACGTGCCAGCGTGGCACCATGAGGGGCTGGTTTAGCCGTTTATTTCCTCTTTTCTCTCTTAGTCCACTTTGTTAACCCTGAAAAAAGCCTTTTTTTTGGTCAAACAGCACAATTAAAGCTACAGTAGATGCCTCTTAATGATGCAACGAGAAAGGATTTCCACTTCTGCAGGCTGATGCTGGCGGGGACAAGAGATTGGCCCTGGTGTGTCTCAAAAAAATAAGGATTTTGAAGGAATTTTTTTTCATATCACAGGGAAGCCAGTTAAATGTCCAGAATTATTTTCACCCTTTGCATTCACTTGACACAGGTTTATACTGATAAATAAAACATTGTTACTTGTCAGTGTGGCCTGTGGGTTTGCAGCAGGCTCAGCTGGATTTCTGCAATGAGCTTTTGTGGGGTTGCAGTGGGGTAAGGGAGGTGTAGAGCAGGGAAATGCCATTTGGGTGGTTTATATTGGAATTTTGTGCTGTGGCTCTTCAGTGGGAACTGGCTAACTCGCTGATGAAATAGCTCATTCATGAGAGAGATCATGAAATACGTCTCTTATGCAAATTCATGGTGTTCAGGAAAGAACATAAAAGCTGGAAGCATTTTCCACATTATTCGAGGCTGCACTGAATACTGGCTCCAAGATTATTTTTGCCATCTGGGTGCTGGTATTAAAAGACTCGGCTTCAAAGATAAAAAGCAATATGAAGGGGCTGGTGATTCTTGTATCTCCCAGGCTATGAAAACAGAAAGAGTATTACTTTTTTTTTTTCTTTCTGAACTGCTGCTGCTTTCATTTTGCTGAATAATCTTTGGGAATGGGACTTGGCTTAAAGCTTCAAACCCAGCTGTGAAGTGTGGCATGCCAGGGAATGTCAGAGGGGTTGTTGTAGCTGTGATAACTCGAGCTTCACAGAAGACAAATAATTCTTGGGGTGGAAAACGGACCTGGCAGGGGAAAACATACAGTGGAAATGGTGGTTTTTCTCTCTTCTCACTTGTCTAACACATCCTTTCATCATTTCCCTTGTTTATTTGTGCTTGTGTCTGTATGATACTCCTGAATTGCAGTGTGTGCTTTGCTTCAGTGAGGCAGTAGCCTGCTCTCCCCACACTGCTGTAGCACTTGGAGCTGGTTTATTGTCCTTGCAGCCTGACAACTGGCATTTCTGTGGCTCCCCAGCGTTTCCGTCAGGCAGCAGAAATTGGCTCTCCATGCAGGTGGGATGTGGTGGGAGACACAGGAAGAGCAATTTCCTTAACACGTGCAAATACAGCTTGCTATCTTCCTAGGAAGAGCTGCCAATATTTACCCACTGTCATTTTTACTGAATTTGGGGAGAAGAAATAAGATCGGAACAAACTTGCAGCACATGATGATGTTTGCTGGTATGTTACTGCATCCTTGCCTCCAACCTGTGTGGCCCATTTGCACCTCCTTGCCCCTGAGAACCTGGGAATATTCCTTATTCAACTTTAAATCTCTTATGGGCAACATCTGGAGAGGAGGCTGGGCAGGAAAGGGCTCCCTTAGGCTGGGTGGTGTGAATACCTTGGTTTGGGGGTGTAGGAATGAGCTCCTCCTGCCCTGCTTTGAGTGCATGGCGTGGGACAGGAGCGATGATAAAATCATCACTGTTCTTGTCTGGCTGTGGATGTGCCATCCGAGGGGCAGGACCAGATGTGGGGCAGCAAGGTGCAAACCCCACTGGCAGTGGGGGTGGGCTGTTCTGACCTGGCTGCTGCAGTGTCCCTTCCCCGGCAGGGCTGCGAGGAGCCATGGCCTTCGCCCTGGCCATCCGCGACACGGCCACGTACGCCCGGCAGATGATGTTCAGCACGACGCTCCTCATCGTCTTCTTCACGGTGTGGGTGTTCGGCGGGGGCACCACGGCCATGCTGTCCTGCCTCAACATCCGGTGAGTGCGCAGGGCTCTCCTGCCACAGCACGTCCCCTCCCTCCTCCTGCTCTTCGGTTAAGCTGCTTGGTTTAAAGAGACAAGAGGAAGATCACATCCTTCCCCCCCAGAGCCCGGCATGGACCCTTCTGGCATTGTGTGTGTAACCCTGTGCTTGCTTTCCCCTCCACAGGGTCGGTGTGGATGCGGATCAGGAGAATGTGGTGAGTGAATTTCACTCTGCAGAGGGATCTGCACTGCACCCATTGGGGCAGGGGTTACATCGAGACCCTGTGAATGCCCATCTGTGCTCCGCTTCCTTCCAGCTGTAGGAGAGTTTTTAGCTCCGCCGGTGAAAGAGTTTGCAGTCAGTGGGAGTCACAGCTTTTCTGTGCTGTCTGGGGTTAGAATGAGCCTTGCTTTGACTCATCTGGAAAGAAGAGCACAGAAGTAATGCTGGACTGTTTAGTCAGTCCACGTTGCTGCTGCAATAGACTGATCTCTCCATTGCTGGATTTGAAATAAATCCCAAAATGAGCATGACATGGAGGCTCTCTACCTCATCCAAGTACAGAAACACCATTTACTGACTGCTTTTATGTAGCATCCTCTGTCCCACTTTTACCCATGGATACTCTCAACCCCTCCTTTGCTCCCTGTTTCCTGTGGGGAGTTATGTGGCAGGCCCAGAACCACTGACCACACTGAGCTAAATGCTGGAGCCTCGGGAGTTTTCCTGCCTGTTAGCTCTGAGCTGTCTCACTCATGAATCTGCAGCCTGGTCGTGCCGTGACTGTGGCTCTCCTTGATTTCAGTGTGGGTTCTGCACCTTGGAGGTTCATTTTATTCAGAGCCATTTACTGGGCTTTTCACCTCCTGGAGAGAAAGCATCAAATGCTATAGGCAGCCCAGAGCCATAAACCTGTAAGCCAGATTTCTCTGAAATACATAATTGTATTCATAGTCCCCTCCAAACGTTTTTTTTTTGTTGTTTTTTTTTTTCTCTGACTAAAAGGAAGCCTGGAGTGCCCATAACACACAATTATTTGCATGCAGAAATCTCAGGCGAGATCTGATGGAGGTTGAGCCTGTCAGTCACTATTAAATATGATGTCTGGATGGAGCCGCTGGCTCTGAGGCACTTTAAACCTTGGGGCCGGATACTGGAAGACTCTAACAGAAAAATGGTCACTCTGTGCTTTGATATCACCTCCCTAAGGCTGCTAAATGCTGCTAAATGCAGAGTGTGAGCTGGAAGCACCTTCAGGCTGTTGTGGTGTGAATGTCCTTGTACTCACGGAAACCCAAAGGTTTCTTCTGAAGGGACAGTGGGAAGGTGTGTCTTCTTATGTCCCCTGGGGATAATCCAGTGTCCTGTGGGGTCTGCTAGCCCTGATCCAGGTCATTGCACGTAGCCCTGCCCCTGTTTAATGTTTTGCTCTTCCACAGGGTGTCCCAGAGAGCGAGAGGAGGAGTACAAAGGCCGAGAGCGCTTGGCTCTTCCGCATGTGGTACAACTTCGATCACAAGTATCCTTGGATGGCGGTCGGTGCATGCCTTGTCAAATCCCACTGCCCCAAGCAGCCCTTGTTGACTTGGAGCATGGCTTCCTCCCTGCTTAGCAGAGGAGCTTTCCTGTTACACTGCTGGATTTTGGTTTGCACCTACTCATGTCTGTGAGAAACGACCATTTCCACCTGCCATCAGTGGGAACGCAGAGGCAGCTCCATTCAAAGCTGGGCTCTCCAAGGCTGCAGTCCCAGGGGGTCCTTGATCCCAGTGGCAGGAAGGGCAGTGGGGCTTCTCATTTGCAGCCTCTTGCTAAATCTGTGCCCCTCCTCCCTTTCAGATGCTGGGCTATGAGTTAGGGGAGGAGTGGTGTCCATCTGAGAGCCACAGGCTGATGGGACAAGTGATGCTGCTGAGCATCTTACCAGGGCTGTGTCCTGATTGACTCATGTTCTGCTCTGTTTGGTTGCATTCATGTTTCTCATCCCTATAATTTTCGAGCTTCCAGGCACTTGTGTTTCTTTCTTTCCTGTGATTTCCTTGAGACACTGATTCCCTCGCTGCTGCCATCCCACCCCTTGACTTACCGCCATCACCCTGTTCCTGTTCCTTCCTTAACCCTCTCCATAGCTATCTAAAGCCTCTCCTGACACACAGTGGTCCCCCACTGACCACCACGCTCCCGGGGTGCTGTGGGCCCGTTGCCCGGTGCCTGACGAGTCCGCAGGCGTATGAGGTGAGTCCATCAGTGTCCTCTCTGTCACAGGGTTGGTGGGTTTGACGTGTTTATCTTTCTGTGTTACTTTTGGACACTGCTCTGCAGCATCGAGCTGGGAGCCAGAGGGGAGATCAGATATTGGGGCTGATGGTCGAGCTAATTCCCATGAGCGTTTTGCTTTTCCAGCCCACTGTTTGGTCATGAAGGGATTTGTGTCCCTTCCCAGGCCCAGCTGGGAGGACACACAATTTATCATCTCCTGCTTTTTTCTGACCTTGCAGCTGAGCTATTTCTGCAGCCCCTCCAGCTGCAGCACTCACAACCAGAAAGATTGCCAGCATTGCCCTGCTCAGGAGCCCCTTGCAGCAGCAGCTCTCCATGGCAGGAGTTTTCTTGCCCTGTCTGCAAAGTATCAGCATCTGATTCCCTGACAAACCAGAGGTGTCTGTGGGGGGGTCAGTGATGGGGTTTCTGTGCTCATAGGTATTTTGGTCCTGTCAAAGCCACTCAAAACAGCATTCCCCATGTCAAAGCCACTCAAAACTGCATTCCCCATATATCTGGGTATGGCACCAGAAAGAGGAGAGCTGGGAGAGCCCTTTTAGTCAGTGTGCAGAGAAATCAGTGTGTGGTGCTCGTCCCCTGGGCTCAGAGATGTGTCTGTGGTGTGTATTGTTATGGTCACGGTGCAGCAGAGTCTGTGCTTTGGTGCCTCAATCTGCTCCTTCACCATCACCGTGCGATTGCAAACAGCTGTTCCAGAGGAGTTCAACAGCACTTCCCTCCCGTTTGTTCCCCAGAATCAGGAGCAGCTGAAGGACGATGACTCTGACCTCATTTTGAACGACGGGGACATCAGTCTGACCTACGGGGACTCCACTGTCAACACCGACTCCGTGGTGTCCAGC
This sequence comes from Corapipo altera, assembly GCF_003945725.1. Classification (NCBI taxonomy): domain Eukaryota; kingdom Metazoa; phylum Chordata; class Aves; order Passeriformes; family Pipridae; genus Corapipo; species Corapipo altera. The sequence goes on along the minus strand of NW_020884891.1, from coordinate 5,655,708 downwards.
GGAACGTCGCGGCGGTTCGTGGGGAACAGCTCGGAGGACGCGCTGGATCGGGAGCTTGCTTTTGGGGACCATGAACTCGTAATCCGGGGAACGCGCCTGGTCCTGCCCATGGACGATTCAGAGCCCCCATCAAACGTCCTGGATAACGCAAGACATGGTCCAGCATAAGGTTGCTCGGTTTAATTGACAGTAATATTTGCATATATGATCAAGAAGTATGTACTACCTAAAGTCTAATGCATGTCTCAAAATGTCTAAGCTGTATAAATATTATTTATATGGTGTCAGAAGAATATAAATATTCTCTGCCAAGCACTTGTAAAGAACAAGCTGCAAATTTAAGTTAAAAACTGTGTTGACTGCACTACGTAGGGTGGAACTGTTTTAGCGTAAGAGTCTTTTGCACACAGTGAGCTTTGTTAATGTGTGATTTGATGAAGGGTTTAGTTCCCAGCGGGTAGGTAAAGGAGCTGACTCCCTGTTCATCCTTTGAACTTGGGAGAGGAGGGTAGGGAGGTGCTGGCGAGCAGTGGAAATCGCTTTCTAGTCAGATGAGGATTGTTGGGTTTTTTTTTTGGTCTCTGATTTTTGGATAGTCACATTTGAAATATCAGTAAAAAATCTGCCCACAGACCCTCTTGCCAGGCAGTGGATGGTGATAAACTTGTTCACTTTGTGGGAACCTGGAGACTTTCTGCTTTTTAGTGACCCTCTGCCCAAGCCCTGCTTTAGTAAGCTCATGGCAGACCCCGGCCAAAACTGACAGCAAGGCCTGGGGGTGTCTGGCTGCTCAGATGGGAGCAGGAGAGAGGGATGGTTGCTGTCTGTAATCTGTTTAGGAGAAGGAGGTGATCCCACAGAACCAGGCGTGCACAGATTTTAGGGCTGAGTCCATCCTTCAGTTGTGGCTCAAGCAGCTTTCTAGAACCAGCCATCAAATCCTTAATTGGCAATTAAATTTCACATTCAGGAAGCGACCGTGTCCTTGTGCGAGCGAATCCCTTCTCCTGCAGCCACAGGTGTAGCCAGGGTGTGCAGAGCTACTGCAGCTGCACGTGGGGCCATGGAGCCCAGGCAGCCTCAAACACGAGCTTTATGGCTGCAGATGGACACGGTGCCTCTGGGGCTCTCCAGAGGCACTGGGCATCCGGGTGGCACTGAAGGGGAGCCGTCCGTCCGTCCGTCCGTCCGTCCTCCCACAGAGTCGAAAACCATTGCACTTTGTTTGGTAACTCCTCAGCATGCTGTGTGTCTGCAGAACCCACCCCACCTTTCTCGTGTCTCTTTTACCATTTAATGAGAAATGTTTGCGAGTTGATTTTTTTTTTTTTATTTTAATTTAAACTTCTGTTTTCCAGGAAAGAGCACAGAACAATTTGCGATTTCACGCTAGTGTTAAAGGATTTATTCTGTAGTTATAGGAATGGCTAAAGGTGCAGTGAAACTGTTAACCCTGACATCCTTTTTCTCCTGAAAAGGGGGAATCACAGAAATTTACTGTATGTAATTTTATTGTCTATTTTATCTACGGTTTTGCTATACAAACCTTTCAGGGTTACTAGTGCACTACAGGCCTGTTCTGGAGTTAACCCTCTCCAGAGGGCTTAAACAGAGGTGTTTAAAATAAAAATATATGAAAAAGAGCCAGGTGAGTTCAGGCACTCACAGCTCACATTAGCTGTCCTTGGAACAAACTCTGCATCGCTCAGGATCTGACCCTGAGACCTCAGAGCAGTGTCCCCATGCCTGTTTTCCCCAGCACCACCTGAGAGTTGGAGGAGACAGGAAATCCTGAAATTTTGAGTATATATGTATAGTTGAGAAAATAAATTTACTTGGTTTTTTTTTGGTTTTTCATTTTCTCAGGTCTAAGTAACATTGCCTTAAAATTATGGATGTGAAACCAATTATTTTGGCAGTTTATCCCCAAGAAAATGCTTTCTTTTTCCTTCAGAACAAAATGTATAAGTGTTGCCATAGGAATCCCCTGGAAGGGGGGTAATGCTCTGTTTATATTTGGATAGGGCATCTTCCTTGCACCTGTAAATGGCATCCCGCTGTTAACATTGCTGTTGGATTAGCGCTGGCCTTTGTTTCCTACTATGCAGGAATTCCATAAAGTGAGTGTGCATTTTATATGATGTCTGTGACTTAACTTCATGTGTTTAAAAAAAATCAAAAAAAAAAGAAGAAAAAAAAAAAAGTAGGAACCTGTTGATTTTAGGTTTACTGCATCACTTCTACATCCTGTTTTTTGTTCGTTCTGCCTTTTCGAAGAGGTATGATAAATAACTACCTCTTGTTTTTTCCTGTATCGCCTGACTATGAATTCAATTTACAGAGTTGGTGCAGCTGGAGGTGCAGAGCAGTTCTGCTCCCCCTGACAGCCCGTGGTCCCATCAGCAGGGCCCCAGCAATGGCAGCACTGGGCTCCCTCCGAGGCATCCCCAGCTGAGGTGCAAATTCCCACCTGAGGTGCCCCAGGGTGATGTTTTACCATGGCTGTGGTAGCATTCCTCTCTTTCTCTGACCTTTCAACTTCAGTAATTTACCCACTCACTGTAAGCTTGCCAACACATTACCATAAGCCTCAACTTTTGACTGCAGTAGCAGCTCAGTTACTACATTAAAGAAAAAAGAAAGTTACAAATTATAATTTTATGGGTTACCTGTGAACTCTTATGATCCATACATAATACAACCAGGACTGTTTTGAAAAGCCTTGGTGAATGAATGGATCTAAGCTCCAGTTCAGGAGACATTTAATAAATGACTTGGATTTGTCCTCAGCTGATTATTTTCCTTGCTCTGCTGCAGCAGAGCATCCACAAATGCGTGGCTTGCAGATGTAGAGCCCTGATGTTTGTGTGCTGCAGATGGAGTTAAAGGTACCTTGGAGAACTGGGGCCTGAGACCTATTGCCAAATAGATAAGACAGCCCCGAGGAGGCAGTTTACAGCACCCACGGAGATTTAGAGATGGTGCCCTTCTTCTGTAAATTGAATTTTCATGGTTTTTGCACATGAAAAAGCATTGTAGGTAAAGTTATAATTTGTACTGGTACTGTCAATTTGTGTGGTAATGGCATTAACCCCGTAGCTGTGGTGTTTGTGCAGCTGATCTGTGATAGCTGATGATCACTATTGGACCTTCTGTTTACACTGACTAAATCCTTTACTGTTGCGTTGTACTGTGAAAGAAGGATTATGGGCCTATAAAAGATTATTTTTTTTTGGTTTTTTTTGGAATTGTGTGTACCGTTTCATTAATTCACACGGAAATAAATCTGTAGCAAAGTGACGACGTGCCACTCGACCTTCTCAGACCGGTTTGTTCATGGCCCTTGGCCAGTGGGTGAGGAGGGCAGCAGCCACGGATGAGGATGCTGGACCCCAAGGTGGGCTGGGCTGCACACTCCTGCCTTCCCAGCTCCTGGGACACAGCCCAGTCCTGGGGCCATCCTCCCTCCCAGGAACAGAGAGATGGACAGATGCTGTTTGCTAAAAGCTGCTGCAGCTCCCAGGTTCCTCCAGGAGCAGCAAACCCAGCTGGGGTAGCAGTGCTCACTCTCACCTGCCCTGAGGCAACGGGTGGACCTGTGTGAGAGGCATCACTATGGGGTGTTTGCAAAATCGAGGCTCCTGAGCTTTCACAGGCTTTTGTATCCCATGGGTCTGTGGAATTTGCAGTTGGGCTCATGGCTGGTGATTCTGCCCTGTGTCCCGCCCCTACCATTTTTTTGGCACCCTGCTGTTGGAGCAGCTGAAGAGGCAAGTTGTTCAAATGCTTTACAATCCTTCAGTACAGAGGGCACCTCAGAAACTTCAGGAATCTCTTTTTGAGGGCTTTGATTCACAAAGGACAACCTTTATGTCTTGAATGGTGCAAACCCACATTGTGCATAGCTCTGTGTCGCTGTGGGAGAGGATAGCTCTGAACCCTACCTAAACACTTGTCTCCCACCCATAGCAGTGAACAGGTGAGGGGATGTCTGTGCTGCTTTCCAAAGGGACTGTGGTCCTTGTGGGGAGTGGCACACCCTGAACTCTCCTGCTGGGCTTTGCCAAAGCCATCCCTGCAGCTCACAAAAGCACTGGGAGTTCTGTGAGCGAGAGGGGCTTGTCCAGCATTGCTCTGGTCGTGGGTGGCCTGTGCTGGAAGGCACAGGAGTGGGACAGGAGACAATGGTGTTTATTTTCTTCCTATGAAATGATGCTAATTCCACTGTACACTATCACACTTAAAAATCCTGACAGTTGGAACAAACTTCACTAATTCTACTGCATCCATGCTGTCCAGCCCAGGCTTGGGTCAGACTCGTTCATGTAACTAAAACAAACAAGGACATAATTGAGCAATTGAAAAAGTGTCTTTTAGCAGCTCTTCACCTTCAAAAACCCTCAAAAGAAGTGCAGTATCTCGCTTCAAATGGATTGTTTCCTTGAAATGAGGTAAGATTCAGGCCCTGGACCTCAGCATTGGTGAACAGTATCTCCAGTGCCCAAAATGTAGCCGAGACCATCTGGTGTGCATCCCCCATCCCCAGTGCAGGCAGCTGCAGACAGGAACCCTCTGGGATGGGCTTGATGTGCCATAAGCTGCCATGGCATATCAGCCATGCAAAAATATTTTGGATAGTTGCTGTTCAGGGGCACTGGAAGCAGGGACAAGGCAGATCCCTGCTTGGGGAGGGGGACTTGCACTGCAGGCAGGTGTGTAGAGCTGCCATTTGCTGATTAGTCCTTGTTTTATTAGTTCATTCAGTTTGAGCTGATGAGGGGCAGCTTTCAGTCAGGCTATCATACCATCTGTCCACCTTCATGTGGGGATCAGTAAAATGCTGGGAAATGGGCCAATGCTGGGTATCTACATCCTCAAAAAAATCACAGGGCTGTTTTTAGAGCAATCCCATATTCCCATGCCCAAGGCACAGACAGTCCTATGCACTTGGCTCTCTGTCTACGTGTAATTCTGAAGGAGCATTTACGTGAAGTAATATTAAAAAAAACCCAAAAAAGCGAGGGTTTGACTCTTCTTCCTTATCTCATTGTGGCCTGCAAGGAGCCCTCTGGTCCTTGCTGGGTCCTCTAGATGGCAATGTTGGAAAGGACAGTAACTGTCCATCACCCTGTGTCCCTGCAGGTCCAGGCAGTGCAGAGCCCAGCAGCCCACCCTGGCTCCAGAGACCCTCTCCATCCCCCCCATGCCTCATGGATCATCCAGCTGAGTCTTTATTAGCAGAAAGGAGAGGAGACCCTGTTGTGACACTACTGCTCTGAGCCCCTCTGCAGAAGCCATCACTTCAAACATCCAGGAGTCTGGATGTGTCAAGGCAATCTTGGGCTCACAGACTGTACATCTCCTCTACACCTTGTTTTCCCCTTTAAACTCAGCTGATTGTTGGCAGTTTTTTTCCCTATTAGGCTTTCAGAATGAGAAGTTTAAGGCCAGTGGTCACAAGCTGACTGCAGGATCAGTTTTGGTCAGAGATGAGCTACAGCCCTTGCTGGAGCTGCTGACAAATGTTAAAGCTGGTTCAAACCTCCCTCACAGCAATGAACCTGCAAGGGCACCTTCCTCCACATGCTCCCCATGTCTCACAGGTAGGGCATCACCTGGACACCAAACCATTCCCAGTACTAGGTGTTGCTGACATCTGCAGCCCATTTGAGGTCACCATGGCTGCTTGCACTCTTCCAAGAGGACTTTCTCTCTGCTTGGCTCTCACTTGTTACAGCGCTAAAATAGTGTATGTCACCAGATGTGGGGAGTTTTCTGGAGGAAATGTCTTGGCGAGATTAAAAGAGGACAGGGGGTTGGAAGTGCCCATGGGATGCTAATAGGCCCAAATATATTCTTATAATGCTAAATTGCAAAAAAAATCTTTCAGTCACACATGTCTGTGGTTGGAGAATAATTGGAAGATGAGGCAAGTAAAATGGAAACAGAGAAACGGTGTCTTTGCTGACAACCATAACAAAATCTGCCAAGCTGGTGAGGGAACCCAGAGGCTGGGAGTATTTGTGTACTCTCTGTGTCCTGTGTGAGCGTAGCAACACTGCCTGGCACAAACACTGCATGTGCCCTCTGCTTCCCATCTCCCCTGCATCCTGCTCAGCTGGGAGCCGAGTAGGTGTCTCTTATCATGAAGGCATTTACAACTCAACTGGGGCCTTCGACCACGTTACCATCAGAAGCCGCCTTGCACCTTGCTGGCAGGGGCAGCTTTGGGGACAGTTTGGCTCCCAGTTGCTCCCTGATCCCTGCCATGGCTGAGAAGAGGGTGGCACAGCAGCACAGTGGGTCTGATGTCCCTGAAGGCTCCTGGCCCTCAGACAAGCCAGATCAGAAGGAAAGCAAAGTCTCGGTGTGTTGGCTGCTGCAGAGGTGAGGTGTCAGGGTGAGGCTGTGACTGGAGAGCCCAGAGCCAGGGAAAGCAGAATTCCAGCCTGTCACCACTCAGTGTTGCAGAAGATCTGCTCTCAGAACAGCATTTGGGAAACAGAGGCTCTGGAGCATGTTACTTTTGGACTTTCAGCCCTCACACAACCCATCTTGCTGCTTTTCCTTACTCCAGCCCTTGCAGTTCATGCACTTAAGAGCTTGAGTCAGAGGTTACAAGATCCATTAATGAATATAGGAGACTCTGTAAGGTTCAGGACTCTGGGGTAGCAAAGCCTTGAATCTGTTGTCCAATATTTAGACATGCATATATACAAAAGGATTTGGTCTTTATTAATTGGCCTTTCATAGGAAATTCCATCAGCTGTCCTCCTCCCAGGGGTGCCAGCCATGCTCCAGCCCCAAGGAGCCCATATATGGTTGCAATCTCCTGAGGCTGCATGTGCCACAATAGTATAGTCATGGCTACTTTTAAGGATATGTGTGAACATTGCTCCCTTTCCTGTATGTATAAGCTCCCAGGAATGCGGACAAAGATAAAAAAAGTGCACAAATGAAAGCTGTCAGCTCTGTGCAGCGTGTCAGCCCTTCCACCTGCAGCAGCAAGGTGAGTTATTCCAGCCTGCCTGCATGGGCACTGAGCTGGGCGGGCACCGCGGTGCAAAGGATGCTTTGGGAATAGGAAAATACCAACTGGCTGAGCACTGAAGCATTTGGCAATGTAAACGTGCCTAGGCTGAGACAGCAGCAGAGATTTTCCCTTGTCCTGCCTCCTGCTTCTGTTCTAGACTGTGGCCAACAGCTGCAGCTACCCCTGAGCCCTTTCTGTCCGTGAGGGACTTCTGTAGCCTGAATTCTGCTTGATTCTTCTGACCAGGACATCTTCCCCTTCCTCCTCCCTCTGTGGCCCAATGTCCACAGCCCATGGCTAACTTATGCTATGTTTATCCTCCAAACACAGCAGTGGAGCTATTTTCCCCTTCAGGGTTAGTAGCAGTCAATGTCCTGCAACTCATTGCCCACCTCCTGCTCTCCCCCATGTTAGCTGAAGGCCCTTTGGCTGATACAGGCACAAGGTAATCAGAAAATCCGAGGAGGGGTTACAGTGGGCATGTTCTGCATCTGTGTGCCACCTACAGCATTTCCCTTGCCCCTCCTTAGGCATTGGTCTGGACTAAAATCACCTTTTCTGGTTAGTGTGGCTCCAAGGGCATAGCCTTAAAGATATCTAAGGACAGTATGTCTCCACCTCCCTGCAGCATCCTCGTCCTCTGCAGTGCCTTGAAGTATCTCCTCTGCACACTTCGATGACAGATGGCTAAATCTGTTCTTCTGTGGTACGACTCACTCTTAGAATTCCCAGAGATACAAGAGGAGGGAGAACAAGAGATGCAGCATTGCTTGCTTTTCCCCTTTCCCAGGCAGTTAATATTAATCACTGGTGCTTTTGGATGTGTTGTGTGAATTCTCCCGGCCTCTGAAGTTTTTGAGATCTGTAATAAGAGAGAATTGGAAATGCCTCTATATCTCCATGACAAATGGGCCAGGTTTAATACAAATTTATTCCCTTCTCCAGGTACCATTGCCATTATGTTTTGGCTTTGGAATAGCCATGAACATCCTAAAGCTATTTAGCTAAATGATGATCTGAGTAGTCTGAGGTCACCATTTGCGTTGGTGTCCGTTTCTCAAAGTGCAAAATCAAGGACTTCCCTGACAAGACAGGTCAAGTGACAGTTCTGCAATGGTACAAGGTATGTCTGGATTATGTTTTTCACCCTGGGACTCCAGAGCTGTGTCCGCTGCTCACACAAGAATGTCCAAATTCTTACAAAAGGCAAACAAATTTCCCTTGTGACTTAGTTTCTGCCCTGCATGGGCTGTTTCACCAGCTGGAGCTTTGTTGCTGAGATATTTGTCGATAAAATACCTCAGCTTGGGTCAGATGCCTTAAAGGGCTCAAAGCTATTGTGCTGCCAGAGTGAAGTCAGTGCCATTTGGCACAGTGACATGATTAAACTCAGCTCCATCAGAGATTTGTTGCTTCAGCTGCAATCTCTGCTCCGATGACAGAGCTGATAATAGACTGATGATGCTCGTGACAAGGGTGCAGGAGTTGAGTAAAAAATCCCCTGGAAAAAATGGATCATCCTGGCTTTACAGATATTTAATCTGAAATTCCATAGCTAGCATTGGGCCTCAGTAATGCTTACAAGACTAAATTCTATTGCTCTAGGGAGGAGAGCCCAGCTGGGGGTCAGGCAGTCACTCCAGGATGGCACTGGAGCAGTTGTGTTCACAGCAGCACAGAGCTGGCTGGGCTGTGAGGCTTCACTGGTGCGGGGTGTGATGGGCAGATGTGATGCTGATACACCAACATCAGAGCAGCATGCACTGGCTCCTCAGGCTGGGAAAAGGAGCATCCATTGGCCTCCTCAGGAGTGGATCCGACTCAGGACACGGAGACAGTGAGGATTATGGTCCGTCTGAACGCCCTGGAGTGCAACAAGCAGGACAGTTAATACCTGGACTTCTGATGCAGCAGAATGAGTAAAGCTGAGGCACAGTGTGTAAATATTTATAGCCCAGTTACCAGGTTTCATGTTTGGCCAATCCCTCTGTCCCTCCTGGCTCCTACCACTTGATGTTTGTGGCTCTGAGTTGCCAAGGACACTGGCAGGGGCAGAATCCTCTCTGCAGGGAGCTGGGGGCATTGCTGCAGCGCTTCTCCGAGGCAGCGGGGCCATCTGGCAGCATTAGGGCACTGTGAACCACCACAGCAGCACCCATCAGAACTTGCAAGCCAGCCAGCAGCTCTGGGAAAAGGGACACGAGGCACTGACAGTCCACAAAAGTCGGTCTGGCAGCATTTTTGCACTGACCAGCTTAGGTTTGCATGAAGGAGGTGGAAAGGGAATGCACAGCACACAGAGTCTTTTTCTCTTGGGAGACAGGTCTGTCACCCCTCGCTGTAGTGAGTCGTTCTCCTGAGGGGCTCCTTCATCAAAATCTAAGCAGTCTCTGCACAACTCATGTTCTTTTTCAGATCCAAAATATTAAATGCCAAATATTTTTCTTCTGTTTTTTTCTTCTGTTCCCAACACTCACTTGAGCTGCTGAGGGGAAAAAAATCCCAATCCGCTTTACTGAAGAGATTTATTTCAGTTTGGAAGTGGCAGGAAGACAGCTTCTCTGTATCCATGCATATGTCTGAGATTTTTCTCTTGGGTCTCTCAGCTTTGACTTCAAACCATCTTTAAATCACTTTTCTTCAGCAGAATTCAGCAAAGAAGTGAACTCTGCCATTTTCGCGTAAGAGATGATTCCCAGAAAATTTGGTTTAAACCAAAGGAAACACATCCATGCTCCCTTCGTGCCAGCTGAACTAAGTAATTTGAAAATCCCATTTGACTGGAAGGAGAGCAAAAGTCCAGCACAGACAAATCTTCTTCACAGCCGGGTATCAAGTCTAAAATCTTTTGTTCGAGAGAGCTGCCTGACAGCTATTTACTGCAGCTCCTTCAGCACACTGAGCTCAGGAAATTGCATTCATAATTTCCTTAATGCCAAATGGTTTATAATTTTCCCATGACTATTCCTTTTTTTGTTTGTGAAACAAAGCCTTTGGAAACCTTACACAAATTTACTTTTTGCCTAACTATGAAGCTAAAATGAAGCATGTATTTTATAGACTACATAGTATATTGAAGGGAATACTGTTCACTTGATTTGTTTGGCAGAGGGAATAAAAACTTAGCCTTATTTGTGACTAAGCCTTCCATCAATAGTCTTTAAATTTTAATACAATCTTTATTTTAGCAAGGGAAAAATTGATCTGACAGAGAAATTGAAAATGCTTATACAGGCAATGCTGTTGGACACAAGGAGCAAGCAGAAAAGGTGGAAAGGTGTAATCTTGATTTCTCCACATTACCATCAGTGTAGGTCTGAGCAGCAAGTATGATTCCCAGTGCATTTGTATGGAAGAAAAAGAGTTTAATTTATTCAGGGGCACTTGGTTCTGGTGATCTGGGCTGGAGTTCAGTTCCAGCCCATGGGAGAGATCATATCCATGGCCTTGGACAAGTGGCTGCTTTCTCCACTTTGCCCCTGGTGTAGCCCTGGGGACCACATGAGCAGTTTAGGTTGATACCTTGGAGCACACCTAATTTAAGCCTCTTCATAGCTTCAGCTGCCATTAATTATCTCACTAAATACAGCTTTCACTGGCATTAATTGTGTCACACAAAATCACTATGCAAAGAGTCAGCAGAGCGTTTATTAAGACTCCTCAGCTCTAGTTTTTGCATCTGGAGAGACAAGGACACACAGGCAGCAGGTGCCAGATTGGCCTGAGGTGAGACTCTTGTGTCCCATCCCGTGTCAGAGCAGAGAGAACTGGAAGATGCTATGGCAGCAGAGGAGGTTTGTGTATCTCTTGCAGCTGAGCTTTGTCTCCAGCTCTGCTTTTGAACCTGAATCTTCTCCACGGGGTGCCTTTGAATCTGAAAGCTTGTCCTCTTTGTACCTGTCTGTTGTTGCAAAGTCTGCATTTAAAACAGAAGCCAAGCTGCTCACGTGCCTTTGCCTCCCTGGGACACGTGTAGGGAGCAAAAAGCTCTCTCTTGTCTTTCTGTACGCACAGGAACCCGACGCACACGGAGCGAGTCGCTCCAGCTCGATGATACAGACCGGGCAAAGGCAGCCTCAGACAGCTGAACAGGGACTGCAGGCACTGCTCCTTCCTGGAGCATGACCATAGCGCTTCCAGCAGCCCTGGAGCCAGGTAGGTAGTGCCTGAGGGACTGATGTTGTGACTCAGCCTAAGTCAAACAAGAAGTTTGTACCAGGATGAGGAATTTAATTGTGGTTCCCTGAGCTGCAGGCAAACACTGTGAGCCTCAGCCCAGGCTGTGCCTGTCACCTCTCATGTCCATGGCAATGATCTAATCCAGTTGTATGTGTTTCTTCATGGTCCTCAGCTTTCTAATTGATTTGATTTTAACTGCAGACTAAAGCAAAATGAAATTTGTCATGCTCTGAAAACCTCTTCTGCTATTAAAACATGTATTTTACTTATGTTAGCCTGTGGGTACCTTGAATTAATTTTTTTCCTAGACTAAAATCTAAAGCTAAAATTATTAGAGATGCTTAATTTTGGTCTGATTGCCTGGAAGCCATCTTTTCAAATCTGAAACATGAAACTCCCAGTGAGCCTCACACCAAGGAAAAAGACCAATGTTAGGGTAATTATGTATAGTAAGATAAAGATATACATGTTTTAAGTTTTCATAACACATACCATCACAAATCCCTTTGCTCTGTTTGAAGAAAAACCTTATATTATATTGCTATTTCTTTACCTTATTGCTATTAGAAGCCTTTGTTAAATCTCTCTGGATGTGCAGAGGAACTGTTAACTGATGAAGACCAAGAACCAAACCTTGTCTCAAATTTTATCGGTTTGGCTTATGCAAATAACTCAAATATTCGATGGATTCCTGTTGCTGAATGTCTGGCCAAGGTGTTTGCTGGAAGGGCCAAAATCTGGAAACACTTAAGCAAACTGTGACCCAGCAGTTGTTGAAGTCAATGGAAATTTACTTGACTTCAGCAGACGGCAGATGAAAAATTCATGGCAGAAGTTCTGCAGGAGCAAAGTTATTTGTTTGCCCAGACCATTCTCCGTGTTTCAGTTTGTGGGCTCTGCTCAGGGTTAGACAGGGTTTACACAGACCACGGGGCTGGACAAGGCTGGTGTGTGGGGCTGCAGAGGCAGAGCTGTGCACCCTCACAGGGCTGCCACATCCCATGGGTGTGTGCCCAGGTGTGGTGATGCTCGTGGCCACAAGCTGCCTGCTGCTCCCACATCCCTGCCTGTGATCCGGCAGGAAACATCACCAGCACCCAGTGCATGAATGTCGATGGAAATGCTGAGGTTCAAAGGACTGTAGAGCAGAAAACCTCAAGCCCTGTCCTTGGCAGAAAACCTGGTGTGTTTGAGTAGCCCCCTGCGGGCTGCAGATAAATAGCTGCAACTGCTGCCAACATTCCTTGAAAACTTAAATTGTTACTGGAAAGACTGTTGGAAACCTTAGTTTCTGTTGCCTTTTCCAAATGTAGCCTTGCTACGGACATGGAGTCAACAGATGGGTCCATTTCTGTAGGGCCCTGGTGCATCATCTTTTATAAATGGGAGTCACCTTTGTAATTTTCCATGCACAGAAGGAGCAACTTGTACTGGGAGAAGCATTTTGACTTCTGCCAAAGGATGCCAAGTGGGCTGACATGACTGCTTCTCTTAATCTGATAGCTGAGTCATTCCTGCAGTTGCTTTTTAAAGGTGGGAAAAATCTCTAGCTAGATCCCCTCTCAGTGTGCAGATTCTGGTGTCACTCAGGAAAATCTGAGTACTGGTGATGCCATGAATAACACAGCCACTGTAACTGGCCTATTCAATAGCAGGCTCTCAGCAGGTGATAGTCAGGCTTTTGGAAATCTCTTTTGATCTCTTGATCTGGGTTTGCTGATGGTATCAGAGGGTTACACTACAGACACATTTTGACACTAAACAGTGGAAAGCTGAGTAGTTTCGTGCATATCACCTAATACAATCACAATCCTTTTTTGTGTCTTACTGTTTTGCCCACTAAATTAATAGAATCATGGAATCATTAAGGTTAGAAAAGACCTCTAAGATCATCGAGTCCAACCATTTAATGCAGCACTGCCAAGTCCACCACTAAACCACATCTCTTAGCACCACATCTACATGTTTTTTGAACTCTCCCAGGACCAGCGATTCCACCACTTCCCTGGGCAACCTATTCCTATGTTTGACCACCCTTTGAGTGAAGACATTTTTCCTGATAGCCAATCTAAACCTTCTCTGGTGCAACTTGAGGCCAGGACAACTTTGTCCTTTGCTGGTTTGCACAAGCACTGATGAAGAGGAATCCACTGGTGCCTCTCAGCAGCAATTTAACCGCTCGCTCCCATGCATGTGTGTGATTCCAGACTACACTGATAGGAAGACTTACAGACTTACAGACAGATCCACAGACAGAGCTGACAGATGCCTGTTTTTTGGCAGCCTGGCTTCTCCACACTGAGGATCACAGTCCATGGTATTTGGCCAACAGGTTGCAATGCCCTCCTTTGCATCAACTTGGAAAGCAGTATGTTATGTATTTAAACTCCATGAAAAGGGATTTGCATCACTGATGTTTTAACAACACTGTTTAAAACCTTCCACAACCCCTCCCTTACTTACTCCCAGAGAGGAATGACTCCGAAATGTTTCAGTTTTTCCATTACTTTTCCTGCCTGGAGACCTTTCACTAATGGCTGTGAGGTAATTAGCCCATGTCAGGTGAGTTCCAGCTGCCTGCAGGGCTGGGGCTCCATCTGGCTACCAGTTATCCCCCAGGGCAGCAGAATGGTGGGATGGGTCAGGGCGTGGAGACTGATGATCTCTTTCCCTATTTTTTTTTTGTCTTTTTTCTTTCTCTCAGATCTCTTGAGAAGACTCACTGCAGGGTACTGTTACCTGTGCACCTGGGGCTGAAAACAGCCTTTGGAAAAGGCAGAGGACAGACTGGAGAGAGAGCCATCACTGGGGCCTCAAGGGATCATCTTTCCAATGTGACACTTCTCCCTTCAGCTGGGATGCCCTTTGTGGGACACAGATGCTTCATATTCCGGTGGGAAAACAGCCCATCCAAAACAGGGTACAAGTGACTTTTACCCAGTCAGGGGCACAGATGTCCCAGGAGGAGCCAGCGTGTGTGGCTGCCTCTGCTGGGAAGGTTTCCTGCCCGTGGAGGCTGGTGAAAGCAAGTGGCTGTGTGGTGAAAGGGGGATGAAGTCAGGCAAATAACAAGGCAGTGACCCCGAGAAGTCAGTGTGGACAGGGAGTCAAGAAGGTTTGTGATGGCACCTTGCACCCAAAATAGCTGCATCTCTCAGGCTGGAACTTTGGAAGGGAGAAAGAGCCCTACCCAGCTGATGTTGACAAAGGGGCCAGGTGCCTGTGAGAAAGGAGGTCTGTTTGGAGAGGGCTAATGAGGGGGAGTGGTGATTACTTTCACCTGGAGCTGAGGGGAAGGGGTAAGGTGTTTACTGGGAGAGGAGGGCTTTGAAGGGCTTGTGTGTTGAGATCATTCCTGTAGGTGTGGAGAGCTGCTGTGGCTCTGTGTGGCTGTGGTGTCCTACAGAGAGAGGTGAGTGGGGCAACCCCATCTCCTTACACAGGGTAGCTGTCACCACTGTCAGCCCTGGCCAGGGGACACCATGGTTAAGTCATGTCACACCCAGCCCCAGCTTGGCATGTGGAAACCAGGACATCCAAAACCACCTCAGAGGCATAGGAATGGCATTCTGTAAGGATTCACCCCAAAATGCAATGGATTTCTTCCACAGAGCATCAGCTGACAAAGACAGGCCCCACTGTCTGGAAGACTTTTCCCCACTGTGGCTGCAGAGTGAAAACAGCCTGGAGACCCAAAGGATGAATCAAGGCACTTCTTTTTCTCCAGTGGTGAGGATGAGTCCCTGCTCTGAGGTGAGCCCTTGACTTTGTGGGGATATCCTGTTCTTGAGTTTCTTGCAGAGCACTCAGCTGCAGAACAACCTCCCCACATCCCCTGTGAGCTTTATTATATCCAAATAAAGTTTCATAGCAGTTTGATTTGAGTGAGTAATTCAACCGACTTGGTTTTAAGTGCTTCTGCTCATAGTTCATTTTGTTTGGATAACTAGTCAAGGATATATTGGATCACTGGAGTCCTTATTTTTAAAATTTATTTGCTGTGTTTGCCAAAAATCAATTTACAGGGTAACTGATTGTCTTCTTTAGCAAGCAATGGTGGTAACAGGAGGTTGACTCAGAGTTGTCTCAATCCTTTGCAATGAGTTGTGTCATTCTTGCAATTTATTCCTGTTTAATCCCATGCTTTGGCAGAGGTTTTTACAATGCACTATCATATCTGTAATATGGCAGTGCCCCAGTGCCTGTTCCTTGACTCTGGTTGCCTGCTGTCCTTGCTCTCTAAATCATCTTCTTTTCCAAACAGAATAAAGCTGCTGTTGTGATAAGTGCAAGCTTAAGAGTTCTTAAATTCTTCTTTGTCAGATATACTGGTCATTTTAAGTCTGCAGGTTTAATGTCTGATCCTGCACACACTCACTTGCTGTCAAGAGCAGCAATATTGAAGGTGGAGTAGAGCACTTGCTTTCTACCTTTGCAGGCTTTTATTCTGCTGCCTTTTTTCTGGATGTGGAATTGTACACATGGAACTGGATGGGGGAACCAATGGGGGATCTGGAGGATGCAGCAACTGCAGGGTCAGGCCTTGAGCTGTAATCCCATGAGAGTAATTAATTACTCAAATGACCTGTTTTGCTGTTAACAGTGAGAGGCATGTTAAATAGATCCATTTGTTATTTAGCTGCTAGTTTATTAGGCTGAGAGAGATGTTGCCTAAGAGTTGCTTCTAATGGTAGCTGGTGTTTGAGATTTGGCTATGAAGTCTCCAGCAAGTGGAAGGTATCTAATATCTTAAATAAGAGGCAGAGGATCCTGATAGAAGCCTGATGGCATTCCCTGCAGATATGGGATGCTTGTAATGCTGCTGGTGGGTTGCAGGTACCTGTTGTCAGGCTCTTTTGCTTACCAGACTACTTGTGCTTGTCTAAGATGCATCATGTGGTTGGGATCTTCCAAGGTGCAACTGCAAGGATGCAGTTAAGTCCCCAGATACTCCTGTGGAGGTGGGGCCATAGGAGGTAAAGGGGTTCCTTTCCTACTCTTATGTCCTCCTATTTCTGCTTGTGGCCAGAAGCAGAAAGGCTCCTTTCTTTGAAGGAGGAAACCCCACAGGAGCTGGCTGCAGGGTAATTTGCCCCTGCTGACATTTTACTACAGCTGTGCAACACCTTGTTAGTCTTTATATCCTCACATTCTACAACTCTGGTTTCTCCTGGAGCTCCTGTTTTGATTTATCTATTTGGGAATGTTCTGTATGAATATCCCATCATTGAGGGGTCTCAGTCTCTGATCTCTCAGCGGTCCCTGAGCTCTGCAGCTGCAACTGCGTAAGCAACATCACACCTCAGGGGCAGGGGGGTCTTGCCAATGTTCTTGTAGGTTACAGCCGTTAGAGAAAAGCTCTCTCTGATGGTAAGTAGGTTTTATGCTTGTTGGGAGAGCTGTTGGAAAAATGAGTTAGAAATGGGTATTTGGATTCCTTTGAAAATCAAATGTAAACTTCAGTCCATAATGATAGATGGTGTTGGTGTTCCACATCTGTGTTTTATGCATGCCTGAGGTTGTTCTTGGCAAGTGGTGGCAGCCTGAGCCTTGAAACTCAGGGCAACCCAGTGTTCCTCTCCCTGCTAGCTAGGGATGTTGTAATATGGATGATGCAGTGTTGGAAGAATCTGTGGGACTTATCTATTGAAAGAATAGACACAGAAAAATACAAATGCTTTTGTAAAGAGAATGTTTTTGCTCTCACTCAATGTTGGTTTTGTTTTACTAAACAAATCCCTTGGTCCAAGTATAATGGTCTGCTTTCCAGGGATACTGGTGGTGTGTCCAGCATACCTACCAGCCTCTGCTGCTATTAGTCAGGAGCTCTGTGGCTCTCCAAGGCACCACAAAAGCCTGTTTGTAAAGCAAGAGCTCCAACACAAGCACCTCCTTTTAAAAAACAAACTTAGTTACTTGCTTGACACTGTATCCAGTAGAAGAAAAAGGAAAGAAACTGGGACAAACTTGGAAGACACAGAGCAGAACAAAAAAATGGATAAGAGATGGAGAAAGGGAGAAAACTGATGTGATTGTCAGATTTGTCTGGTGTGTTGCAGCACAAACAGACAGATTTATTAAGAATAGGAATGACTTGCTACCTGGCAGTATTTTTTCTCATCTCTGTTTTGAAGAAAACGTTCCTCTTTTGGTATAATTTTTTATGCACTCTCTTCAGTTGAGTCCCTTCCCTCCCTGTAGACTGCTCACTTCAACTGCATCCCTCCTGTTTGTTTTCTGTCCTGGAAACTCTGTCTGTGAACCTAAAGGTGACCCATATTTTAACTAAGCTTCCAGGAAAAGCTTTAACTTTGAGAGAGGGTTGCTGGGACAGGGTGGGAGGCTGGGGACACATCCTCCTGCAAACAAAGTTTTTTGTGCCACATTTTCCACATGTGAAACAGCCTGGAGTGTGGCTGCTGGCACTTTAAGGGTAGGGGGCTTTGCCCAGCCAGGAGAGTCCCACGAGTCCGATAACAGTGCTGCACTGCTGAGGGGAAGCAGGGAACAGCTATGCTGGCCAAGTGCCATGGCTTGTTTGGGGTTTTCCCCCCATGGATGGTGCAGTAACCCTGGGAGGAGCAGGCTATTTCCCCCCTCCATCTTCTTCCCAAGCAAGATCGGTGCTATGGGCTGGACTAATTTTTTTTTTTTTTTTTGCCATGCACCTCCCAGCTATAAGTGGGAAAGCAGCGGCTGTCCCGCTGGACACCCCAGCCCAGCGAGGCTGGAGGCACAGCCTTGGACCAAAGCGCTCCCGTGTCCGTCCCACAGACGCTCGCAGAGCTCGGTCCATCCCTTCCCTCCTCCCGGCAGCAGCCGCCCCGCAGCAGCTCCCAGGCTCTCCGGCAGCCAGTAAGAACGTGCCTCCCCCTCTCCCTCTCGAGCATCGTCTCGCTGAGCCAGGCAGGGAGCGTCTCAGCATCCCACGCCTCGCAGATCTTGGAATTTCAGGGCTTGTGCTGGTCTTTTCTCTGCCTTGTGACTGTTCTGCTGGAGAAGGGTTTGTGAGAGCAGGGATGGGGAATGGGAAGCCTGTGGGTGTGTAACCTACTTCTGAAACGCTCTCTGGCAATCGGTTTCTTCTTGGATCACAGAATTAACCTTAGAAACTGCCTGTTTTATGAGGTGTTTTGGAAATGGGATTTATCTAAATTCTTGCTTCTGATTTCTCGTGCACCCTCCTTTTCTGATACGTGTATTCCCTCCTGGAAGGTGGTGGTTTTGAAAGTTCAGGCAGACACTGGGGTATAAATTCAACGTTTTCCTTTGCTTCTAAGCTGTTCAGGGAGAGTCTGCAGTGGTACCGAGCTGTGTAAGAGCTGTCAGCTGTGTGCTTTCCCGGGCAGGTGATCAGATGTGCCTGTTTGAAGCTTTTAACGACAGCTGGGGAGGAAACAGCTAAAGCAGCGGCTGTTTTGTGGGCTTTCAGGTGATGTAAGTAACAGTTCCAGGAGCAGGCTGGCAGTAACAGAGTTGGGGAATATGGAAATGAAAACTTTTACCTAATAATTATCACATTTTCCTCTTTCATTCTGTATTATGGAATATCAGGCAGTTGCTGAGTTTCTGCAGCAGTCCCCATGGGAATGCAAACACCTTTATCTTTATACAAATGCTGCACCCTTTTATCCATCTAGATTTGGGGAGTCACTTGCATGACTGAAACTGTGGTCACCTGTTCACATATTCATGCATTTGCAAGATGGGTGTTTCTATTATTAATCTTTTCTTCAGTAAGTGGAAATGATAAGTTAATGTGTGTGACTTCAACCCAGTTCATGTTGTGTAAGCAGGAACCAGTTTGTGGTTTAGAAAGGGATATGGCTGCTTTTTAAACCACTGAAATCTAGCACATTTTGGAATCGGGAAAGTTATTAAAACAACCACCTACGGATTAGTCTTTTACCCTGTTTTGAGAGGAAGAGTGTTTTTTAAAAATAACAACAAAAAACTTCCTAAAGGAAGCTGATTAAATTCTTAAGCCATGATGTACGAAGCAAATAGCTGATCCAGCAACCAAATATGGCTTTAAAACTTCAACTTTCTTTTGTAATGATAAAAGCACCCACATAGTTCACTTCAGTGACCAAACCCCCCTCCCCCCCCCCCCCCCCCAAGTACAGCATTCTTGAATGCAAACCAGTTCCTAATTTCTCAGTCTATAAAAATTCCTTCTTGACTAATACCTGCTAGAAAAATGTGGGTAGCTGTTTCAGAGCTAACACCACAAGAGCAAAAAAAAGCCCAGCCCAAACCCCTCGAGACCTCAGTGCAACAGAAAATTAGTGCTCAGATTTTTGACTGTGGCTCTGAGGAACAAGTCCAGGGCTGGTGTTCCACAGCTGGCTTCTGACTTGCACTGCTCTTAGGGAATTTTGGCTGGGGGAGGTTTTTAGGATGGGGCTCTTGAACTGTTTCTAACACAAATTATTCCCTGCTGTGAACGATGGCTTGTCTCTGTGTATGTTGGTATAATTCTCTGCCTAGATGTAAATAATGGCAGCTGTTCAAAAGGAGGCAGCGTTTAGGGTACTCAAACACTTGGAAATAAACACTCTTCAGCCCATCTTGGCTGGCCTTTATTTCGGAAGCAGCCTTTCTATTGAACTGTACCATGAATGGAAAATCCAGGCATATGGTACAAAGCAGCTGGTGGGAGTCCTGTCACATTCAAGAACAGGGGAATGATGCTGTAGGGTGCACTTTATCTGTAATCTAAATCCATATAACATGAATATGACTTTCAGTCCACACCCTTTGCACTAAGATATAAAAAAAAATCTTTAAGGAACTGCCCTCCTTGCCCCCAAGATACAACTTCCTTTTGTATCATAGAATAGTTTGGGTTGGAAGGGACCTTTAAAGACCATCTAGTTCACCCAACCTGCTATGAGCAGGAACATCTTCAACTAGATCAGGCCTTGAACAGTCCCAGGGATGGGGCATCTACCACCTGCCTGGGCAAGCAGTGCCAGTGTTTTACCAGTTTTGTCAGTATAAAAAACCTCCTCCTTTATATCTAGTCTAAATCTACCCTCCTTCAGTTCAAAACCTTTCCACCTTGTCCTATCACAACAGTCCATGCTAAAAAGCTTGTCTCCCTCTTTCTTATAAACCCACTTTAACTATTGAAAGGCTGCAAAAAGGTCTCCTCAGTGCTTTCTCTTTTCCAAGTGAGCAATCCTGACTCTCTCATCCTGTCTCCATAGGAGAGGTGCTCCAGCCCTTGGAGCATCTTCATGGCCTCCTCTGGGACACGGCTGAAATTTCTAGTGCTTCAGTGGAGACAACTAATGATGTGAGCCAGGAATAATATTGTGCCCTCAGCAGTAGCCTGCGTGAATTATGTTCTTTTAAGTTTACTCTTCATCCAGTGGCTGCACTGGGGGATTGAGGTGGAAAATTCCTCTGATCTTTGCTGGTGAGACAATCCAGTCCAGCCTGCGTTTAGCGTTTCCCTTGTTGTGGTGCTGCTTAGCCCTGAAGTCCCAGTGGCAATAAATGCGGCAAGAAAAGCCTCCCCACCAGCAATGTGCAGAGTTTGCTCAGGCTTTTGGTTAGTTTTGATTTGATTGCACCTAAATCAGAGCAGGTCCCTGGAGAGCAGTGGGCAAGTCCTGTCTGGCTGGTGCCAGGCTTCCTCAGGGGTCACGCTGAATGCAGATGTGAGGAGGGCTGAGCCAAGCAGCCGGTGCCTGCCTGTCACCCTCGTGGTCCCCAGCCACTGTCACCTTGTGCTCTGCATGGAGGAGTGCAAAGGTAGCAAAGCTGGGATTTCAGATTCTATTCTGTAACTTTAGCTGTGTGGACTCACTTTTGCTTGAAAAGATAACGGAAATCAGGTCTATACAATAAACCTTCCCGGAATGGACCTGTGGTTTTATAATAAAAAATACATTGTAAGTCAAAATACTTCAGTTTGATTCACTGGGATCTCTTTTTATTTCATTTCTCTATTATAGAATATGCAGACAGGGAAAGTTACAAAGCAGAAATATCTGAGATCAGTCGTGTCATGCCTGATTCTGGCAGAGGGAGTGTGGGAGGAAGAAAGAGACCTCATATTTCATTTAGATGCCCTGTTTGGAGAGGAGTTTTAAGCAGATGGCTCTTGAGACACTGGAACTCTAAAGAATTAAATCCTATTTAGATAAATGCATGCTTCCACTTCTGCAGTATGGTTTTAGAAGGACTGTGCCACACATTCTGGCTTCAGTTCTTTTATATTTGAGTCCAGTAAAAACCCTGTTTGCAACCACTTGGCTGGGTGTAGGACCAAAGGCACTAGGGCTTCCCTGGGTTTCAGAGACAGGATATAGCCCAGAATGTTCCACTCCCTGACATGCTTTGACTGGGTTTTTTTGTAGATGAGCAGCCCAGAGCCAGCTCTGGGGATATCCCTGCAATTGGCTTCTGTGGGAATGAATCAGAGCTGAGGGGCTGAGGCTGGTGTGTGATGAACATTTCTCTCTGCTAAGCCTCTGCCTGCGTCTGAAGTCCTGCAGACTCAGCAAAAATACAGTGTGTAAATTGGTGAAATAAAGTCCCTTAATGAAGGATTAGGACTTGCTCAGTGCAGGGAAGGGGTGTCTGGGGGCAGTCACAAAGTCAGGCTAATACAAGATCTGGATGCTGGTGGGGAGCCCACGGGTGGGTGCTGCTGAGCCCTGCAAAACTGGCAGGGTGCAAAGAGGGGAAGGATAGCAGGAAAACACAGGGCTGTCCCAGTCTCTTACCCTCATTCTCAGGGGATGCAGGTGCTCTGCATACATGTTCACCCTCCCCAAGCCTGTAGTCAAAAATCTTTGATCAGAAATTGGCTTATTTTGCTGCTTAAAGTATTTCCTGCAAAGGCTTTGCTCTGCTCCAAGCTGCTGTGTGGAAAGCTCTTGACAGGGCAGTGTTCACCCTCCTTGTGCATCCCTGCAGCAAGCACTGAAGCAGGATTTGGCCCTTGATACTTCCAGAGTGATTCAGGCATGTGTGGTGTCAAGATTGCTGACAGAGCAAATTCCCACTGTCAGAGCAAGAGATTGTGGTGTAGTCTGGGAAAAAAATGGCTAGCTGGGTGCTCTTATGCTTCTCCAGCTTTTTCATCTCCCTCTGAAGGGATGGGAAATAGGGTTTGTGTCCTATGGTAAGACAGGGCTAAAATTACATTTGGGGCTTTGGAGATAATCAAAAGTAGGGCAAGCATTGCATTATAGCCATGCTGGAATGGGTTAGACAGGGTCCTGAGGAAGTACTTTTTCAAAAAGGGCTGAGCTAAAGAGTATCCTGGAAGAATTTGGAGAGCTAGGGCAGGATTCCTGGCAGTGATGGAGCTGCATCTCAGGGTGGGAGGGCTGCTATTTTGCTGTGTGCCTGACTGGAAACCTTAAGGCAGAGTTACAATTTTGGTTTGGATGCTCTTACAGAATTGCATTATTTTTATAAACAGGAAATTCAAAACCACTTGACTTAGGACTGGTGTATTCAGGAGACCTACTTGTTCCGCAAATGTGCCTAATTTTTTTGGTTCCTTGAGGTGACCCCAGTAAGCAGGGTGGAAAAGAGGAGACTAAAATCTGCTTCACAATAGGCTGCCTAACAGGTACATCTTGAGATTTAATAATTTGGATCTAAATGTTTTAGAGCCAGTTTACTTGTTGAACTGCAGAGTTACAGTGAAATGAGCCTGTTCTCATGTCTCTACTGTGATGTAGATGGGGAGGAAGAATAGGAAAAACAGCTAAAAAAGACAAAGTAGAAAAGTTTTCCCTCCTGGAAAATCCTCCCAATTGTCTTCCAGACATCAGAGACCTTCATGCTTTATGATGCTTTGACATACGAGGGAGCTTCAAATCAAATAATGGCTGTGTGGTGTCTGTCTACTGAAACGATGGGTTTAAGAGATCCCTATTCACAAGCAATTGCATGTGCTTGATATGCCAAAAGACTCCTGCAGGGAGGCACAGCTGGAACAGGGATCTATAATTGACCTATTTTGCTTCAAACTACCTTTAGCATGGAAGCAGCTGCCTCAGTGTGTGAGGGTTCTTGTGTTACACCAGTGTCGTGGCTGCAGAGAAGTTCAGAGCTTCTGTCAGAGCAAGAATTGCTGTCCACTGTTTTGCTTGGAAAGAGTAAAAAAATCCAATCAGTCCTCCAAAACTCTGTCTTATGAACCAGGGTGCTGGACATGCCTTTCTTCCTGTGCTAGAAAAATAGAAATGGTTCATCTCAGTAAAGCCATGGCTGGCCCAGCCCACAGTGGTTGCTATTGACTTTCCTGTAGGGAATTGGCTCTCAGCTCTTCCCCAGAGCCTTCATTTGGGAATATTGAGTTTTCATGTGCTTCCAGTGGTCTCTGACCAAAGATCCCCTTAACTATGAAACTTCCCTGAATATAGCTCCCTAGCTCTCCCACTGCTCAGAGGATGCTGGGATGGGAGAAAACAATGTCCTTTCTTTTAAAGAAATGCCCCAAGTTGTGGGAACTATCTGGACTTGGCAGGCTGCTCCCAAGGCATTTGCTTTTTGTTTACCTTGGGCCTGGCTGCCCCTGGCAGTTATTACTATCAGCCGTCTTCCTTATCTGTTCTTTTCTATAATAAACACTGGAGCAAAGGTTCGGAATTAGTCACTTCTGAGGCACTGCCTGCCTCCCTTTCCAGCTTCTGTCTTATCGTCTCGTTTTTGGACCCTTGAGCCTTTTCCACTTTGTTCTGTGCCTCTTGGTTTTCCTGTCTTCTCATTGCACCGACACAGAAAAGAGCTCTTTCAAATTCCCTGTGGGTGTGTCATCCCCAGGGCTGCCAGCATCCCAGGAAACTGCTGTCCTGGGACAGCTGTGTACACTCACACTGCTGCTGTTGCTGTGTGCTACAGAGATTTTTTCTAGCATGACTTTCCTAATTCAGTGGATGTGTTTGATGAGTTTCTGGCTGATGCCTGTTCAGATGAAGAGCCCATGGGGGCACTGTTAGGATCCTGGGAGCATCCTGAGGGCCTGGTACCATGTCCTGCTCTTCTACACAGCTATAACCGCAGGGCAGTCAGTGGTTGGAGGGAATGCAAACACAGACATCACCTCCAGAAGGCGGGTGTGTGGTCCTCATTCAGAGACTGAGTTATTCCTACTGCTTTTTTTCCACTTAGAGATTCCCTGGTGATCTCTAAGCATTGTCCTGACATAGATCTTACTTCTGACAGTACCAGAGGAGAGGCAGCAATGAGCAGTCCAGGGCGCAAGAATTTCTTTCTGTCCCTGATCTCATCTCACTTTAAAAATGTACAGAGCTGTATATTTCATTCAACACACGCAAATACAGTTTCCTGTCTACCCTTGCTCTGCCCATTGAAAGCCAGTCTCTCTTCCCCATGGGACAGCCTGCCAGGTAAATTCCACTTGATGTATAACATATTTCAGTCCTGCCTCTGGAAACAGCCAGGATGGCAGAATGGGAGCAGGATGAGAGAGCAGCCCATGTTCACCTCACAGCAGCACAAAGGCACTCAGTGAGAATGCACATCTGTTAAATTCTGTCTGGATTTGCTTTGCTGGATGCTTGAGCATGTTGTCCAGCCCTTGCTGTATTATTCCCTTCTCTCTTATGCCATTATCTCCATAATGATTTAGAGCCGAAGGTGGAAACTCTGACTCTGGATCTGTCTCTGTGATGGGTTCTTGCAGTGGGTGGGGGGCAACCTGCCTGCTTTCCTTTCAGAAGGCTGGACTGGGAACTTAGTCACAGATTGTCTATCTTGACCAACGTTTCAATTTACTGGATTGAGCTGGTTGGGGCAGAATTCTTCTTTCTTGCAAAAACACACTCCGTAAAAAAAAAAAAAATAAAGTATCCAACCAAGCCCTTCATTAAATGTAAAACAGGATTTGGGCAATTTCTGGGCTGTATCTTGGCACAGGTGTGGGTGTGACAGGAAAATGGAGCCTGCTGATCTCTTCCAAGCATTCTACAGGCTGCATATCAGAGCAGGATAATACCTTGGGGTTAGTCCAGCTTCACTGGCTTCTCAGTGCCCTCTCTGCTGGTGTCTGTGGTGATGAACTGGAGGAAGTTCCTGCCCAAGAGCATAAACAGGCAGCAAGTCCTATAACTGTCCTGTGCTCTTAGAGTCCTGACATGTGAAATGAAGCTGATGATAGCTGGTGTTAGTGGATATGACAGTGTCAGACCCTCCTGATATCTGTTTTGGGGAAAGATATTTTGATTTTTGGCTGGAGAGGATTGCAAACAGCATCCCTGTGGTTACTCTGATGTGCTGGAGGAGCCTATAACACTTGTCTGGTGTTTGGGGTGGAAGGGGGTTGCCATACAGGGTCACCTGTGGTGTGTGTGAGTGAAAGCCATGCCTCACACCTCCTTTTCTCAGTTTCATGTCTCTGGGGTCAGCCCAAAGGCAGCTTTCTCTCTGCCCTGCAGTGCTAACACAGCCCATCTCCGCAGCACTGCCTGTAAATCCCGTCCTGCCCTCCCTCTCTTCCCTCCCTCTGGGGTCGGTGCTGTAATGTGGTGAAACTCCCTTGTGTGCTCCACTAGACACTGAAACAAGCAAACAATAAATCTCTTATAAACCAACGAGTAACTTGTTTTGGTTACCAGGGAGATTGCCAAGTGCAAATTCAACCTGAAATAGCGATGAGCTCATCCTTGGAGCAGCGTCGGTGCCTGAGCTGGAGCAGCCGGATGGAAAGGGAGCCAGCGCCAGGAATGCTGTCTGCTCTACCGGCACTTGGATGCTGTGTGAGCTGTTTTGCCAAACAGCTTTTGCCTTGTAAATGAGGTCGTGCAGGGGATGGTGCGTGAGGCTGGCTGCTGAGCCAGAGCTTTTACAATTCCTGGAAGTATGGCAATGACATTCCTTGTGGGACAGTGGGCTGGAGAGCCCTGGTGATGGGTTAAAATGCTGCAAAGGTGGCCTCTGCCATCTCCCTCATCCTGCAAACCTCTCCCTGTGAAAGGATTGTAGGAAAAACTGAAATGCTTGACTTGTAGATAAGGGCTGGGTCTGAACAGCTGGTTATGCAGGTGTAGTGACGGGCAGAGCCTCTGCTCTGCTGCTGCTCCAGGTGCTGGAACAAAGACTTGGAAAACCTCACCCTCTTCTGCAACATACCTGGGGCGAGAGCTTGAGAATTCATCTCTGCCATTATTTCACCTTTAAGTGTCCCCAGTTTATGTAGATTAGGACTGGACTTTGGGAGTCACCTCCTGCCCGAGCACAGCAGGCACTGTGGGAGCAGCTGCTGCAAGCAGAGATGTCTTTCCTGCTCTCTCCTGCAGAGCTGAGACCGGGGTGATTGAGGTTGGGATTGGAGGGGGCTCTTGCTGTGCCAATGGGAAAGGCAGGACAAGGAGGCTGTGCTGCACTTGATCTCTTTGGCAGCCCAGGCAGGGCTCCCATAGCATCCTGCACCTTTCTCTGCTAAGGCAGAGATGTTTCCAGGTGTACTTGCATGCAATTTTCTGAACTAATACAATTTTTAACTGAAAAGATCTGTCTGTAGGAGGAAGTACTGCCTGTCTCTCTATACTAGGGTGCTACAATGGGGAGGCTGACAAAGGGGTGGCAGTGGTCTCTGCTGCTCCTTTTTCTTGGGTGTTGTTCCCCATTGCTGAATTATCAATACATGAGATTATGTAGAAATACATCAGAACATCACCTGGCAGCTGTCTTGATGAAGCAATGCACGAGCCCCTTACCAGGGGCCCACTGATGGATTTCACCAAATCTTTTAAGATGTAGTTACCAGTGACTGAAACAGGTATCAATTACCAACAGCACAGATGCAAACAAGAGCTGAGCCCCTGAAATGTAATCCGTGAACCTCCTCACATGATGCAAAAACATAATCCTTTTTAAAATTAATCTCG
The DNA here is from genome assembly GCF_003945725.1 of Corapipo altera. NCBI lineage: Eukaryota > Metazoa > Chordata > Aves > Passeriformes > Pipridae > Corapipo > Corapipo altera. The sequence continues at coordinate 5,628,615 of NW_020884891.1, read as the reverse complement.
TGGCTTTCTGGACCAAGGGAAGAAGGTTACATCTATAAAAGAGATCTGTTTCAGCAGGAGTATTTTGGAAGTCTTTTATTATAATTTTACAAGCATGGAGTGATCTGTAAAATTATGTCTTTTTGCAAGTCCCTGTCAGGATTGTGGGTGGATTTTTTCCAACTCTTTTCTGGAGCCATGTGGGAAATGCTTTGTGGCATGTCCAAGTCCCTCAGCATCATGGGCAGCTCTGTCAGAGCCACCACTGCATTCAACCATCAGCTTTAGGGAAAGGTTCATGAAAGTAGAGAGGCCTTTTATAGCTGGCAGAGTGGGCAGTGCTCTCGGTGGTGTGCCTGGGTTTGAGTCTGTGTGACTCTGCTGTGTAGCACAGACTCGTGCCCTGGTCACTGTGCCCTCTGAACAACCCATCACTGAGCTGGACATGATGCTAAACAACTAACAAACCTACAAATGCCACTGCAGCATTTTATCTTCTGCTTTCAGCAGCTCTTTGAAGACAAGACATCGTTTGTCTAAATGTGAATTGTTTGCATGAAGTGTTTGATGCTCCTTTGTGTCACCTCTTTCCTGGGGGTGCAGCAGTGAACATTAACATTTGGGAGCAGGACAGGCATCCCTGCAGGTCTACAGGTCTTCCCCATGTCCTCTCCCAGTGTTTCACCTCCTTGGTATTGAGGAGTGTTTGCTTTTTGGCTGTCTGTGGACAAGTAAACATATTGCTGTGCTTTGCAGATCCTGGACTTGGCCAGGACTGAGCCTAAGCTTGCTCAACACTGGCACAAAGCAGGCAAGGCTTGCTACCAGGTTTGCTCTAGCACAGTTGAGAAGAGAATTTGGCTCAAGAGGTGTAACTTTATCAAAGGGACAGCAGAGTCCTTGCTATTGCAGGAAAAGTCCTTGATGCTTTGGAAACCTCACCCTTCCCCCATTGTTCTGCCGTATTCCCAGAGGGACATGGGTGCTTGTGGGCTCTCATGCAATGTAGTTGCACAAGCTGGTTTTAAAAGAAAGCAAACCACTGTTTCACATCTGCTTTAGCTTTTTGACAGTTTTGTTTGGCATTTGTGTGCAATTAGCACTGCTTTTCTGTCACACAGAGCCCATCCTCTAATAGCTGGATTTGGACAGCAGTTGGACAGCTTGCAGTGGTTGTACAGCGAAGAGCTGTTTCTCTTTGCAGACTGTGTTACTTGTTGTCTCTGAACTTATTGTCTCATTGCTACTTGAAAAAGAAAGCAAAATAATTTTTTAGGCCTGGATCCAGCCACAGAGCAGGGGAAGGCTTAATCAAATGCATAAGTGCTTCCACCAACTCCAGTTGGTTTATTTCTATGTTTAAAAGCAATCACTCTTCTAAGTATCCCACTTTTCTTATTCCAATGTTTGTGTTTAATGAGCGTACCAGCCCAGAGACTTTGCCATCGCTCCAGGAGTCAGCACTGATAGAAATGTTGTAACGTGCAGTGCTGCTATGAGAGCCTTGGAGGAGCACAGGAGAGGAGAGGGAACCTTCTCTTGCCTCTGAATGCCTTGGCCTGGCCCTGGGGAGGTGGGGGATGAAGGATTTTGCCATTTCAGCAAATGAGAGGCAAATTAAATTTAGCAGTTTAAGTAACCTCTCCTCTCCACCCTGCTTTGGCCCTGACTGTCTCTTACTAAGTATTAGTCTACTGAACTTAACATTTCCAAGACATTAAAGGAACTCAAATTTTGCCAGATTACCCAAAAACTAGAATGGGAGTGTGCTGGGGAAGGAGAATTCGCCTGCCTCCCTCTCTAAAACAGTCTTCATCCTGCAGATAATGACAGCAGGGATGCCACAAACCAGGGCAGGGCTCTGAAAGCCATTCTGGGCTGGGACTCTCTGGTTTTGGCTGAAGTTGAACCCTAATCCTGATGAAAGACTTTAAGATATTTGTTCCTTTTTTTACATTTGAAGCTGTGTTTTCTAAGTGGCCCTACAAGAAATGCTTTCCAGGGTAGTCCTTACCCAGCTCTGATCTGACATGATTTCCAGGGAGACTCGGGATCCTTATCACTTTATGAAATTTACATTGCCTTACAGGCACTTTGAAAATATTATCCCTGACTCCAGAGAACTGGCTCATACATTTTAATGCTGTTATTAGAAATTGAATTGACAACACTTATCCTCAGTAGAAATTGCAGTGCAGCTCAGGGGGAAAAATGTACAGAAGGCATTGTTGGAGACTTTGGAGAGCTCTTGTCATCCTGAGATATGTGTGCTTCTAGTGCAGTGTGTCTGCTGAATGAGAAAAGCAGGGGTTGGTATACACCAGAGGAAGGGAAAAGAAGAAGTGTGTGGGTCAGCAGCATGGGATGAGACAACAATGGGACTCAAAGCATCCTAAACAGCTTCTGGACTGAAAGGGAGAGCACAGTGGTGGGGAAACATGGGCTGCTCTGGCTTCTGTGTCCTGGGATGCTGTGGAGGTGCTGCACACCAAAGATGAGACTGAGGGGACACTGCATTGCAGTCTACAACTTCCTCAGGAGGGGAACAGAAGGGACAGGTACTGATCTCCTCTCTAGTGACCAGTGACAGGACCCAAGGGAGTGGCCTGAAGCTGTGTCAGGGTATTTAGATATTAGGAAAATATTTTTCACTGAGAGGGTGATTTGGCACTGGAACAGGATCCCCAGGGCAGTGGTCACAACACCAAGCCTGATAGAACTCAAGGAGCTTTTGGATGGCACTCTCTGGCACAGGGTGTGGTTCTTGGGGCTATCCTGTGCAGAGACAGACTTGGACTTGATGATCTTGTGAGTCCCTTCCAACTCAGGATATTCTATGATTCTTTATTTGTTGTTTTAGTACTGTAGAGAAAATGAGTGGGTGAGTGCTGGCTTAAACTGGCATGTGAGTAGAGTGCTGCTGAGGTGCTCAGATTGGTGAAAGGTGCCCTTCATAGGAGAAGCAGCAAGGTACTGCAACAAAGAAACACACTGAAAACACATTGCTTTTAGAATGAATTCTTCTTTTTTGGTGTAAATGAACTTATAAGAACCAGGTGACCATGGCGTGTGGTCTCTGAGGAGCACTTCACATTGGGCTGCAGGGCATTGAGGCTCTGGAGCTGCTGAGCTGGGAGTTCTTGCTATTGAGTGCGGAGGGAGGAAGAGGGACACAGCTGGCAAAATACTCCTTTATCAGGGCTTCAGGCTTTTCCGGATGCCTGGCTGACTTCTCTGGTTTTGCCTGAGTCTCTTGGAGGTCAATTTTGGAAAGACCAGCCATGGCAAGTTCAGTAGGATTAGTGCAAGTGGTCTCCCAGTCTGTCATGGGCTCCAGCTTCCCTGTGGAAGGAGAGAGGCAAAGAGCCTGGCTGAGCAGTGTGATGCGTGGCCACTGAAAGAACAGGGCTGTAGCAGGAGGCTTGATGAGCTGATCTGCAAGATGTTAATGTGAATGAATGGTCGTTAAAATCAACCAGCTAAGTCTGGGCAAAGGAGAAAGTTAAACGGCATCTGTTTTGGAAGAGGAAAAGTGTGAAAACGGAGGACCTGAGTGAGGTGTCTTAGAAGGTGTGCCAGGCTCCATCTTACAAGTGAGCAGGTGCCTCCTCACCTGCCTTGCTGAGTGACCTGGAGCACGTCCCCAGACTGTCCTGAGCATGTCCCTGGATTGTCCTGGAGCATGTGCCCTGGCATGGCCAGCGAGTCCCCGTGTGATGTGGTGCCAAAGAAGCAGTTGTGAATCTGAAGCCACTCCAAGGTGAAGGGTTTCCACTTCTCCTGCCCTTGTTGGTGCAGGGCTGGACATGGCCCAGCCTGCCAGCCTGGCTGAGCCCTCATTGTGAGTGTTGGGGTACAAGGACGTTGACTCCTTCTCTCATTTTAAAACACACTTATCTGAAGCTGGAAATTAAATCAAACATTCTCAAAGCAGAGGTTTATGAAAATAGCTCTTGTGACTAATCTGGCCCCTTAGGCCTCACTGGAGGAGACCTTGCAGCTTTGTTTTTCCTTGTAAAGAATGCTCAGCATATGTCCTGACAATTAGTCAGACTGCCCAAAAATACCCGTCAGCCCTGCAAGCTGATCTCCTTCAGCTCTTGGAGCTGAGACAGACACAGGGTTATGCACTGTGGGGATTTGGGAAAGGTTATTTTTAAAATGGCCACATAACAAGGGGGATTTGGTCCTTTCAGCCATCAGTTCTGGCTAATAACTGAAGGTGCAGGCAGCCAAATGCTAATCTTGCTCGAGGTGACTGCCCAGGGTAATGGGCTGTTTCTCCTGCTAAACCCATGGGCAGGGCTGGCTCTGTCAGCTCTAAATCAGTGCTGAGGGCATGGCCTAGGGCCTGTGCCAAGTTTGGGCAGTGCTTTGATGGTGTGCTGGATGCCAGGGTGTCTTCCCAACTGGCATGCCAATGCTTGGAAAGGCACGTCCTCACTGAAGCAATGGCCTTTCCTCACCTTTAGCCAGGAAATGTGCTTCTGCCCAGCCCTTTTCTGAGGGCTTTGCTTTAGCCTTCTCTGAACACCTGAGCTGAAGTTTTCTATCCTCAGTGTCTCACGTGCTGAAATTCTGGAGGATGTTTTGCCAGCATCACAGTCCATCCACAAACAGCCCTGTCTTCTCCTCTGACAATCAAGCTCTGAAACAGGTAACACCAAGGCTCCTCAGTCCTGCAGAGCCCTGCTGGTGTGGGGTTTTGGCTTGGCCACTGTCCTGTGGGGGCAGAGGACAGACGTCTGCAGAACTATCTGCCCAGCAGCTTCCCAGGAACATGATGTTGTGCTAGGAGACATCACACAGAAAGCATTCCCAGCCTTCAGAGGCAGAGTTTGGGCATTGCCTGCAGAACTATCCTTGCAAGTTTTCCTTGCTGCCAGGTCCTGTTGACCAGGGTGTCAGGGGAGGGTATCAGAGCTACTGCAAACCCATGGGGGGATGCTGGAGAGCATGTGTGTTGTAACTGATGTCTGGGTAGCTGCTAATTTCTGACTCCTAGTGGGTAGGTTTCCAGGGAACAACCCAGCTTTCAAGGAGTGATGCAAACTAACAGCTGAACTTCCTTCCACAGTGAGCTGTTTAACTTCACTGGAGCAGAACATCGCTCAGCCAGGCTGCCCATGAGAAGTAATTGAGAGCAATTAGAAGTGCAGAGAGCAGAATGGAGGCTGTGAAATATTATTTCAGTGATGGCCCAGTAACTGCTCAGTGAAGTCCTGATGTGAGCACTTATTGTGTGGGTATGGTAGGATTATATTGCTGTGCCTGTTCATCACACCTCATCTGTCCTGGAAAGATGGCCATGCTGCCTGGCTGAGATCAGTGTGGTATTTATTTGACGGGGACTTAAGTTACTTTTCTCTGCTCTGAAGCCAGGGCTAAGCCATGAGGGGAAAGATGAGACTGGCAAATGTTTGCCTCACTTTTGACTCCACTGGTCGTTCCTCCTGCATGTGAGCGTGTCTAAATGTGAAAAAAGACAGACCCAAAGTTGGCCAAGATTGCCCTAAGGAGCTTCTCTGTCCTAAGTGTGAAGTTTTGGGGCAATAAATTAGGGAATAACCAAGTTGTGGTGCAGCCTGTTTGGCCCCAGGGCTCTTCCCAGGACCACATCACCTGGTGGAAGTGCTGTTGGTGATAGAGAAGCATCACAGCCTGACCACAGCACTGCTGGGTGGGTCTGTGCACCACCCAGCTCCAGGGCTGCTGGGCGGGAAGATGCAAATGCAGTATTTGAAGCTTTTTAGCTTAGTTTTGGGCTTGATACTCTTAAAGGCAGATGAATCAGACCGGTCTTGGCAGTATATGTGGATCTTTCTCCTGAGAGGAACGAAGGAAATCATGTCCCCTTAAGGTTGGTTGATATTCATGGGCACATTCAGACCTGCTGTTTTCACCTTGCAGTTTGTCAAGGGGGCTGTGGGCAGCCTGCTGAACCTCCCAGTGTGCTGTCTGCACACTCACAGCTCCCCTCTGCAGTGTGAGTTGAGGCAGAAAGACATGGGAGACAGAGCTGGGAAGAGAAACACAGCTCAGGTTTAACTGAGTGCATTTAAGACTAATACATTTAGCTTTCTAAGAGATTTAAAAAAAATCTTCAGCCTTTTGGGACTATCCCTTTTTGAGCTTCTACTGAATGTCTAAATCCTAACTGTTGGAACTACATCGGGCACTCAGTGTCCTTGCTGCTGGAAGATACAGTCTTGGCATTTTATGTGTAACATATGAAAGAGGCACAGGGAGGAGGGAGCAGGGATAGGGGAAATGGACTTTCTCGTGCAGTCAATTCAAAGCCAGCCCTGCACAGCACCTAAAGCTTCTGCAGCCTCTCCTCACCCCAGTCCTCTCTGGAGCCTGTGTGTTCTGCTGCTGTTGCCATGGGGTTGTTTGGTACCTGAGTCCCACTGCACTGTGGCTTCTGTTCTCCAATCCTGCAATAGCCAGGACAGGGAACAGGAGCTGAACAAAGCTTCGGGACTACAAAGCAGCTCCTGATTTATGTGCAGACACTCCCCCCAGGCCTCAGTCACTTGGCTTTCAGCAGCACTGAGAGGTCTGCCATGTCAGCAACAGGTGATGGGAAGAAGTGCCAGTCAGGAGCATGTGTGTAGGGGAGCCACAGAGCAGATGGCAGCAGAGAAATAAATTTGGAGCTGCCACGGGAATAGTCCTGGAAACAGTCCAGCCTGTGGATGGAGGCAGATGGAAAAAAACTTGGTTTATATCTCTTCCTGGTTTTGCTTTTTTTTCAGATGCTTTTATTTCCAGTTCCATTATCTCTTAAGCATTATTTCCTGTCTGTTGCTTCACTCTCGTTCCTATTTTTTTATCTCTTCTTATCTTGTCTTCTTTTCCCTCTTTTGTTTCTACCCTCACTATATCTGAGTTCATTAAGGGTTGCCCAGCCTGCATCCGCTTCCTTATAAATCTATTCCCAGATCCTCTATGCCTGCCTCCATAGTTGATCCTAAAAGCTTCCCTTGGCACTGAAAGGCTCAGCACACTGGTCTGACCCAACTGTGAGCTGGAGTTCAGCATGAAAGAATGAAAACCACTCTGTGTTCCTTTGCCACGTGTCACTCCTTTTCCTTCTCTACTGTCCCCTCTGGAGCTGGTTCCCTGAGGCCACAGGGCTCACCTGGTGGCTGGTGTGTTCATCCCTTCTGTCACTGCAGTGATCTCCTTGCTGGTTTAGCTCTGGATGTGGGTACATCCCGTGTGGACCCGGGTGTCTCTGCCTTGTGTCCCTGTGAGTGCCTGTGGGAAGCTTCAGGGGTGCGGAGGCACATCCTTGTACAGGGAACAGGGGAACTGAGCTGTGTTTGAGAGTTCTGCATTTTTGTGATACTTCTAAGAAAAACTGTCCAGTTTTGATCTGGACTGGCTGTTTGAAAGGACTAGGTGGAAACTCCTTATTTTGTTTCAGGTGTAATCCTGGTTGGGGCAGACCAGGGGCCATCCCCTGACTGCTCTGCAGTGCCTTCTGCCAGTGCTGGGAGAAGAAAGCATGTTGGATACTGAGTGCTTGGAGAGCTGGATCAGTCCCAGGTGGCAGTCCTGGTCCCAAACCTGCCCAGAATTTCTGTGGTATGGGGGCTGCTGCCTCTTCTGTGAGAGAACACATGCATGCAATCTGAGAGATTTAAAATGGAAAAAAAAAAAAATCTGCTGTGCTGTTACTTGCAAAGAAAGAAGTGTTTGTACAAACCTGGATGTGGGGTGCCAACCCTTGTCTGCCTGGTGCAGTCCTGGCTGATGGGACTGTACTGGTCCTGTGCTATTCCTGCACAGCCTCCAGCTGGAGTGAGTCCAGGGTAAGGGTAGGGACAGGAAGGGTAGGGAGCAATGTGGGACTCTCATTTTATGGGGAGCCTGGTGAAGGGCCAGTGTGCTTTTCTGTGCAGGTGTGCTGTGCACTGCTAGCAGCGTGTGTGGAAGGAGAAGGTACAGCATTATCTTAAGGGGTGGACAGGTGCTCTGCTGCTGGTATTTACTGCTGCTTTCTTTGATGATGGTGACTAAATAGTTCATCAATGCCTGGGTTATAACGGCTCTATTTAGGACTTTCTGCCTGTTGAGTGACAGCAGGATGTGTGTGAGCAAGCTGAGAGGCCCAGACCTTTTCTGGCAGGATTCTTAGGGCAAGAAAATACTCTGGAAATCACAATGTGAATCATTTGTTTATCTGAGTGGATGACATTATGCCCCAGCCATGCTGCTTTGCAGTCGGACCCATGTGGTGGGATCAGGGTATCCAGGGCAGCTCCCTGGAAAGCCTACAGGACAGGTTTAATGTTAAAAACATGACATCCCAAGCCTACATGCCCTGCTGTGTACTCACTGATGTATTTGTACCACTCTTCTCTCAGGGTGGGTGCATGTGCCTGGCTCACAGAGAAGGGCTCAGACGGGGCTGGCACACCTTGTTCTGAGGCACCCTCTCCTTCCTGGAGATATCTGCTCTCTGTCATGTTTCCTTGGCACCTCTGCTATATACTGCACCACTGGTGTGTTTATTCACTTGTGGAGGAAGAGGGGCCTGGGAGGAGCTGGGAATTGTCCAAGGTCATATGGTTTAGACCAGCCAAGAAACCAAGAGCAGCCGTAGGAGTTGATCCCCAGTCTATTCCTGCTGTGTTGGACCAGGAGGCCACAAATTCAAACAAAGTGGCCTTTTTGTCATAGACTGCTCTGGAGAATCACCAGAGGCTTGGCAGAGTGAGCTGTGCCAGACAGTTTCATGGTGAAGCTTCATGGGCATCAGCAGGGCTGTGTCTTCATCCTGTTTTCTGGCCAGGCTTTCTCCATCCCACCTCCTCTAGCCCAAACCTGTTGTGGTGCTGCAAACTCATGTATGTTTGTGCACATGAAACACTGTGACGGCCAAGTGTCCACCCCTGCCCTCCACACCCCTCTGCAGTGCTGCCAAACCACTGCTGATTGCAGCTGCCTCTGGGTGGGTGTGGCAGCTGCTGGCATCACACAGCAATGCTGTTCCATCTTTTAGGATGGAGAGCAAAGGTTTCTAATTGAAATGCCAGGGTATTCTGGGGGAAGTAGGAAATGACTGCCTGGTGAGAGGGTGCCAGAGCTTTGTGTAGGGAACTAGAAAGGAATGAGAATAGTTAATGGAGTAAACTCTACGTGCATTGCCAAAAATGAACTCATGTCTGTAAATATTACACTGCACGCAGCAAGATTAGCACAGGAAAATACCAGTTGTTAGGGTTCCTGTTACCATCTGAATTATGCAAACAATTTGCTGGAGTTTATAGATGAGCTGGGGCAGAATAACATTGGGGTTTTCTCTGCCAAAGTGTTTCAGTGCATTAGTATCTTAGTGTGTTTCCCAGCCTCAATCTGCTACATGAGTGGATCCATGCTGTGCTCTTTTGGGATGGCAGGCTGTCAAGTATGGTCTTTTCCAGGCCATGTTGGAAACTTGGAGATGTTGGGATGCTGGTGAGGTGCTGACCTTGTGCATGTGCTCCATGGGGGCCCTAAGATGGGTGTGAAGGCCCAGGTGACATGCACGGCTGACGAGCTCTTGGGACCTCTGCAAGTGGGAAGCAGAGATGCTCCTGGCTGTAGCAGGGTTGCTGTTCAGAGGCCAGACACCACCACGATGGGCTCCCTGGAAGGAATGATAAACACTGGCTTTTCCCAGTGGCTGTCAGGGAGGTTGACTGACTTTCCCACGGCCGTGCAGTGCGTCAGGGGTGAGGCAGGATTAGCAGCTGGGTGGCCCTGGCCCCCGGCCCTGAGCGTGCGCCGACATCAATTGCATAACCCAGAGTGAGTTAGGGGCTGTGGAGCTGCTGCTGCCTGGGTGTCCCCATGGGAGTGAACCCCGAGCCAGAGCTGCCTCCACCCTGCCATCACTTGAGTGGAAATAGGTTGGTTGGAGCCATGGAGCTGGGATTTTCTAGGGAGCTTTTGTGGGCACCTAATGGAGAGGACAGAGACATGAACCGGTGCCCTCTAAAGTCACATTAGATGCTAGAGAAGCCCCACATCATGAAAGCCAGCTTTCTAAGTGCTGCTGTTCAGGGACTCACTCACTTTGAAGAGTTAATACCTTGAGCTTCCTCAGTGTGAAAGCTGGGGAGGGCCAAGCACGGTAGTTTTACTGGCAGTAAAACTTCATCATGATCTTCGTGTTGAAAGCAAGTCCAACCCACCATGAATTTATCTGCTGGTACTTCTGCGGGCTGTCAGCTGAGTTCCCAGGGCTACAACCCACATCCTTCCATGGTCCTACATCCAAAGGACAGTCTCTTGCTGTTTCCTGGGACTGTAGCCCCTTCAGCCCCCACAGGACTGAAATCCACCTCTTCCCTTCAGCAATGGCACAGCAGCATTAACATTGGGTCTGTAATTTAGCTTGGGACTGTTGAGACACAATCTCACTCTAAAGCCAAGGCCAAATAGTACTAGCATGGGGTCAAGTTCCTGAGGCACCCTCTGCCTTTGGGACTAATTTGGGTGCTGAGTAGCTGGGCAGGTATTTGAATGTTGCCTACAGAGACCTAGAGGTCTCAGGATCCTATTCTTCTCCCTCAGATCACCTAAAATGGTAAGAATTTTCCAGGGGGATTAAGGTTGTGATCTCTGGGGAGGGGAGTGGACATCTGGTAGGAGTCCTGTCCGTATTAATAGCCTCCGTTTAAATGTATGTTATCAAATGGGGCAGCTCCTTATCAGCCAAGAGACTGTGAACTCCATTACCTGAGGGGCTGCTGCTGACTTTGGGCTGCTTAGTCATGGCTTTCCACAGGCACACAGGTAAAGTGGACGTGCTGCCAGGTGTTGTGGGAATATGCCTGGTAGATGGGGAGGAAGGTTTTGCTGACAGTCTCCTGCACCAGAGAAATAACTCTTTTGAATTCAGTCTGAAGCCTCAGCAATCTGCAGCTGTAACTCCTGATGGCAAATGGACTGATAACTAGCGGGGGGGGACTGGTCCTGGGAGCAGGGGGGTGATGGTGGCCTCATTTATTTTGTAAAATGCATTGGATGGTAAGTGGTATTGTATTTGCTCCTGGTAAGTGCTGCTGTGGGAAGGCTGGGGCTCAGCTGCTATTTGAATAAGACTTGGTGACAATGGGAACAGTGCTCCTTCTTACAGCAAGCTTATTGTGGTGAGCAGGGAACCCAGAGCTGAGGGGAGCCCATGTGTAAATCCCAGAGGGTTTGCTCTGCTCTGGTGGTTTTGTGGTTACTCCCCCTTCTCTGTGTTTGTCTTGTACATCAGATAGGCTGACTTGCCAGTGATAGGAAAATGTGAACTTCTCCTTCCCTTTAACACTGACAGGAACCTTGAGATCATGTTTTGCATGTCCCCACGACATGCAGATGTGTGGTGTCTTCCCATCCCAACTAATCTCCTCTAGCCCTCCAGTTGAAGACAATTGGAAGCTCTTTGGGATTTTTAAAAGTCTATCTGACTCTTAGAAGCTGTTTTTGTGTGTGCCCAACATGCATTTACAGCCCTACAGCGTAATGACGATGGCAGTGCCATTGCATCTCTTGATGAGATCAAAGGGTGGATGTGCTTGGGGAGAGATTTGGGGTGCAGGTGCCATGGGCACCAAAGTGAACTCCTGCCCACCGGGAGCCAGGAGTGCTTGTGAGACTTGGGAACATAGAGCCTCCTCAGAACTGGGGAGGAAAGGCACAGCACTGCTCAACTTCGTGCTCAGCCTCCCAGGACAGGGCATAAGCACGAGGCTGCTTGCACAGCCTGTAACTGCTTCGGATTTGCTTGTCTGATGAAGATGTACATTATGCAAGGTGCCTTTCTGAGTAAAATTTGACTTCTGTGTTATAATTTGATGTAAGACAACACTTATTTTTTAACTTCAGTCCACAAGACTGTCTAATGTAGCGTCCTTTCAATATCTTCCCAGCTATACCTTTGTTTTCTTTCTCACCTTCCTCAGGAGGTGTTCTCTGGGGCAAGGACTTGTATTACAGCACAACAGACTTGATGTTGTGCTGTAATACAGAATGCTGAAGTGTCTTCTGAGCAGAAGCTGTGGTTGGAGGACAGTGACCACTCTGGCACTCCACAGGGAGCCCCAGTCCTGGGGACAGTTGCAGGGGTACCATAGTGCCTGCTCTGGGGGTGAGGTGACTCCTCCATAGCAGGAGGAAGCTCACATTTGGCTCCCTGGGTATGAGAAGGGCATCCAGCTGCTGAGGTGGGGGCAGATCTCTGCATAGCTGGGAACACAGCTGAAGAATCTCAAAGGCTTAGTGCAGCCACAGAGTTAGTTACTGAACAGGATTCTTGTGTTAGCTGATTTGGTTACTTTTGAAAGGTTTGGACTTTGCTGCTTAAACTCTGCCTAAGTACTCAGCCTTACTTGAGGCAGCTGTGCCTTGTTAGCCTCAGCTGAGCCCTGTACTGAGTGCCAAAGCAATCCCTGGGGGAAGTGTTTGCAGGGCTGGAGCAGTGGTTTTTAATAAATAGCACATCCTTACTTCCCTGGGGAACTGTGAAGATTTAATAATGATTGGGATGTGCTCAGACATGGTGGCAATAGGACCGTAGGGAATGTTTTTGGCCACCGCCTGAGGAACTCGGAGCTGTTCTTGTTCTAAATAAAGAAGCTTCCATTTTATCAACAGGCTAAATTTTGAATTATAGAGTACGAGAGTCGCACGCCTGGCAATGGGAGAGCAGAGTTCTCCACTCAGTACTGCCAGCCCTCCCAGCAAAAATAACCTGCAAGAGTTTTCTTTCCTTCTTTCTTTCCTTTGGCTTTGCAAACGCTTGCTGTCCAAGGCAGTGTGCCAGTCCTGAGTGTCACTTTGCATTTCGGATTAACAGGACCCTTTCTTTAAGGGTTTCCCTGGTATTTATAGCAAACCATGCAACATTGCACAGAGGAATGCTGAGAATGGTAACTCAGGTGACAGAGCAGGGGATGCCAGGACTGAGCTGGAACAGGCGGGTGTAGCCAATCCTGGCAGTGTGGGGGCTGTGTACTCAATCTGCTGAGAAAAATAAAACTGATGGAGAGTCAAAAAGCAATTGCTCTTTTTCTTCTGTATGCAACTGTGGGTAGGGCACAGGGTTAACAACTTCAACCTCATCTTCTTCCTTAAGTGACAGAATAATCTGTAAAGTATAAGTACAGTTTATATTGTTGTTTTTAGAGACCACACTTCAAGTTCTTCCTGGGTAGTTTATCACATTTAAACATACTCCCCAGAGACATTAACACATATCCTGTGCTAAGTGCTTTGCTTATCAGCTGTGCTTCAGCTCCCTTTGCTGAATGCTTTGGTTTTGTTTGCTGTGCAAACCACTGCAATGTTGCTCTGGGTATATAATGAACTGGGATGAACCAGCCCAGGGGTGACGGGAGACAAACCCAGGGAGAGGCAAGGGGTTGTATGAATGCAGTAGCTTTTGTAGGATGACACTTCTTGGGTCTGTACCCTCTCCATCCCAACCTCACCATGCTGCAGGGTGCAGACAGCCCTGACACTGAGCCTGACACAGCCCTGCGACAGCTCCACCGCACAGTGTCAGGATGACTTGAGGTGCGTGGCAGCCGACAGGCCCCAGATGTTTGAGATCTCTGGAGGGTGGAAGTCATGGTTGTCCAAGGGCTGAGGAGCTGCTTTTGAAAAGCAGAAGATGCTCCCAGGGGACAAGTGGCTAACTGGCACCTCTGTGGTCAGGTAAATGTTAGGGTTGTGTTCCAGTGGATCTTTGTGCCAAATACCCTGATACTCGAGAAGGCCACTGGCCTGGCCATCTGCCCTTGAGCTGTAGCCAAATCCATCAGGGAGCTACATTTAGACAGCACCCTGCCAGGGCTGGTAGGACAGGGACACCTTGCTTAGAGAGGGATTAGTTTCTGGAAGTATTGCTATGCTTTTCTTTATCTCTTATTCTTAATGGGGGTCCTCTAGGCTATTTAAGGATGGGCATGTACCCCTCTCCCCTGCCACCTGTGCTGTCTCTTTTCACCTGCTCCTCTCCAGCAGAACATCCTCCAGTCTGTCCGTACTTTTCTTATGTTTTCTAAATCCCATTCTGTGGCCTCAGTGACAAGCTGAAATGGGGTTTGGATTAGTAGATGTCCTCAGGGTACATTATTCTCCTGGAACCAAACAAGAGACACTTGACCAGGCTGTTAGCTTGGAGTTGCTGTAATTTGGTGTAAAAGTACAGACAAAGAAACTGCATTACAATAACTCCCAAGCTCAACCAGCTGCATTATTGATCTTATTTGAAGCACAGCACTGTGAAAAGAAGCACAAGGGTTCAGTGCTTTAGGGTCTAGTGGTTAGTTTGATGACTGCTTACCCTGAGCCCCAAATTTTGTGTTGCTGTAGCATAGTTGTTAATCCACAGTTGTGAATCTCCACTGTGTGCTCAACAGCTGCTGCACCACTTACATGGGGAAGCAAGACAGTGGGCACTAACATAAAGGCTCCAAGGAAGAAATGATTTTTCCATATACCCAGCGTGTCCTTAGTTTCATGACTTGCCTATTTTTCAGACAGTAAAGACAGGCCAGGGTTAATATACCTGAAAACTCTGGAAAGTTAAGCTGTGGGGACCGGGTGCGGCTGGAGGGTGAACAGGTTATTAAGTAGATAAACAACTCCAAAAGCATGACTTGCTGCCAACGAGGCTTTAGAAGATGTAATTATTTTTATACAGAGCAGAAGAAATATCTGCTCTGTTTACCTTCTGTGAGAGGGGATAAGAGGTCTGAGGGGAGCAGCTGTAGGATACTAAATGAAGCTGAGCTCTGAAGAGTCCACTAATGTTTGCTCCACTTTGGGAGAACGACCCGGTGGTCCCAGCACATCTGCAACTTGCCCGGGGCCCTGTTCTGCCACACACTAGTGGCTTTTGGGGCTCTTGTGCACCAGCCCCTGGATGGGCTCCTCCTGTGGGAGGTGGTCTGGCTGACATGGGCTCTGGACATAACCCCGGGTGAGCAGAGCCCATGAGCAGGCAGCATGTTTGCTGTGGGAATGTGCTCAGTGCATCCTCACTGCAGGCAAGGGGACAGAGGTACCTTTCCTGGGTCTAGATCAGGAATGATACTGCTGAGGACAGAAAGCTCCTGGAAAAACTGGAAGTAAATGCCTATGTATGAGGGGGGCTTTCTAGTCGGTGAGGTGGCATGAGGCAGGCAGATGCTGGTCTGGCTGTATGCACAGCCCAGCTCCAGGAGCCAGGCCAGGCCCAGTGTGAATTTGTCTAACTCCAAAGCTGCTGTGATAAATGTGCCTCACATTAGCGCGTGATGCATTACATGGGAGCATAGGATTATGTTACTCCCTGAGCCATACTTTTAAGATTATGTGTTCTGGTAGAAGGCAACCCTAAACCTGAGATGGGGAATGTTTGCTGTGGACTCCATGCAGTTGCATTTCTTCCAAATTAAACCCACCTGCTTGCTAAAGCTCTGCAGAGCTGGCAGTGGCTCACATAGTTTCCATATTTCCCAGCTGTTTATTTGTTTCATTTGCTTGAACTATCTTGGGGTAGTTGTCAGCAGGACATGGACATCCCCTGGCCTTGGCAAGGCGGCATTTCCAGCCCTTGGTTCCCCCATAGAGTGCAGTTCCTGCCAGCTCAGCCTCCAATCTGCCTCTGTAAGTTTTAGGGGAAGGAAAAGGGTGTGAACTCAGCCTTTAGCTCTGCTGCAGCCTCCCCATGTCTCCAGGATTCATGGGCCAGGCTGGGCCCTGGTCGGGACCTGGTGGGTTGGATGTGTGCCCAGCCGGTGAGGTTGGGCCCTGCAGTTGGTGGTGAATCTGGAATTACTGGGGTGGGCAAATGTCCATGAAAATCTGTATGAACAGGTCCTGAAGGCGTAACAGGGCAGACCCAACAGCATCCTGGGGCTGAGGATGAGCCCGACAGGGTCCCGCTGACCCTTCCTTGCTGTGAGGGCACAGCTAGGAGAGACACACCCTCTCTATGCCCCAAAACCCCCAAACCCTATTTCAGTTTACAGACACTGTGCTGAGGCTTGGAGCAGCATGGCTGAAATGAGCACCAGTTGTATCAATGACCTCTGTAGGAACAGGCACCAAAGCAGCCCCCAAATCTCCAGGGCTGAGTGGGTGTTCTGAGGTGAGGCCACGCAATGGAGGCAGCAGCAGTTCGCATGGCCTGAACATGTCCTCTCCTTCCTTGCTCTGTGCTGGCACTGCTGCTCCATCAGGAAAAGAGGACGCTTCCTCTTGGCAGCCCCCATTGCCAGACCATGGTCATAACTCCCATCCGGTTGCCGATGGTGCAGAAAGTTCAGGGCTGTGTCCCAGGGTGTTGGCCATGAAGGGAAACAGGGCTCTGCAGGGCCGGGGCTGTGGGAGAACGAGCTGGGATGGAGCTGCCTTTCCTGCCACTCCACAGGCTTGTGTAACCCTTACGCCCCACCCGTGGAATTGTTCCAGGCCAGCTTGGATGGGGCTTTGAGCAACCTGACCCAGTGAGTGGCATTCCTGCCCACGGAAATTGATGATCTTTAAGGTCCCTTCAAACCCAAACCACTCCAGGATTCTCCGAACCCTGCCAGAGCCCTTGCAGTCCCCTCACACAAGTGATGATGACTTCTGCTGAGGAAGAGTGTATGGAAATGGAGGGAGCTTTTAGCAGGAGTGGTCTGGGAGGCTGTGGCTGGGTGTGCAGGATGGGATGGGTGTCTGGGGAGAAAGCATGAGTATGCACCTCTGGCCAAAGTGGAAAATCCTCTGGTCAAGAGCCCCCACACCCATGGATGTGCTGGATCCCTGGCCATGGGCCTTGGCAGAGCCTTGCTGGCATGAACTGAAGAAGCATCTTTCCATGCAGGGAGATATTTTCCTGTTTGTTTTTTTTCCCTTATGATTTTATATCTGAAAGCCTGGTGAAAAGAGGCAGCTGGAAGCTGCACAACTATCCAGCACAAAAGGCCTTGGAGGGCTGCAGCTGGCTGAGGGTTCAGGCTGGAAACATGGAAACTATTCCGCTCTACTTGTTTGGTGGTGATTTCTGCACACAACTGATGTAGTGCCTCAGCCAGGACCTCGCTGAGGCCTGCAGTAATGAACTAAGGGACTCTCGGGGAGTGATTAGGTGTCATTACCCTTGCTTGATGTGAAATATGTAAATACAACAGTCTAGTGTCCTTCCTGTTAAGAATGTGATGGGGAAAGGCTGGTGTGGGACTCAACAGCAGCTGTGCTCCCTGAGTGAGCAGCCTGTTTCTGAAGGACTGCACCCTGTGGAAGGGACACATGCTAGAGCAGTTTGTGAGGAACTGCAGCCCATGGCAATGCTTCAAGTTGGAGAAGTTCATGGAAAACTGTCTCCTGCTGGAGGGACCCCACGCAGGAGCAGGGAGAGTATGAGAAGGAAGGAGGGGCAGACAAACTGTGATGAACTGATCATTGTCCCCCTTCCCCATCCCTCTGAGCTGCTGGAGGGAGATTGTAGAGGAATCAGGATTTAAGTTGAGCTTGAGAAGAAGGGAAGTGGCAGGAGGAAAGTGTTTTGAAGATTGATTAAGCTACTTTCCCCAACTCAGTTCTGTTTTGCCCATGACAGTAATTGCTGAGTGATCTCTCCCTCTCCTTATTCCAACCCAGGAGCCTTTTGTATTTTCTCTCTCCTGCCCAGCTGAGGAAGGCACTCAGCCTCCCTGAGTATGATGGTTCATTAGCCTAACCTAGACCCTGGAGACACTGGGAAAATGCCAGCGCAGGTGGCAGAGAGGTGTTGTGTTTTCTAACTGCCTGAGCTGCATCATAGAAAAATTGCCTTAACAGTGCTGCCACTGGGGCTGCTTTCTCTACCAGCAAGCTCTCAAGGAGTGTGACACCACCACATGCTCACTGCTGAGCCATCCTCCTCCTGATTTGCACAGCCCCAAGAAGCTGGAGCAGTTGTCAGGGCTGCAGTTCCATTCCCTCATCCTGTGTCCCCTTGCAGGGCCTGGCAGCAGTTACACCGTGGGCACCATGTCAGAGCGCTTTGACTGCCACTACTGCCGGGACCCCCTGCACGGGAAGAAGTATGTGCAGAAGGAGGGCAGGCACTGCTGCGTCAAGTGCTTCGAGAAGTTCTGTGCCAACACCTGCACCGAGTGCAAGAAACCCATTGGAGCTGACTCCAAGGTGAGTGCTGATGGATGATGAGAACAGGCAGATGCTGATGAACCCTCCTGCTTGTCTTGATGGCTCTGGTCTTGTTTGTGAGCTACCGTGTGAAAACAAGTTCTTTGTGGGTGCTGTGGCTGGTGGGCCATGTGCTCCTTGGCAAAGAGCCAGTGACACTGGGAAGTGCAGAGGGGATGCTCATGGTGGGCTGCTGTGGCACAGCAGCTAATTTCAGGTTCTAGATTCAGCAACATGGACTGCTGCAAATGCTGAGTTGCCCTGAAGAGAGAACTGCAGGTAACCTGCACAGGACCTACAAAAACTAATCTGGGCAAAGCACTGGGGAACTCAGGGTCTGATGTTGTCAGTTTGTCAGATGTTTCTTACTTCGTGTTGATGGTAGTAATAATGTACACCTGGACTAGAGGGAGTGTGACAACCTGAGAAGCACACACTTGCAGAACTTCAAATCTCAAAGCTGTTGGTTTGAAGCAACCTCTGCCACCCTCAAAAGTGATTGTGATTGTGTCAGTGAGTCTGGTTAAATGTCCTTCCCTTGACTGCTTGCAGAGGAGCTGCAGCTCCACCCACAGAATCAGACAGTGCTTAGGACAAGGAATCTATCCTTGACTGCCCAGGCTGATGAGCCAGATGCTTGGCTTTAGGGCTGCTCAGTGACAGAGAAAAGCTTATCGCTCCCTTTCTGTTTGTTCCAGGAGCTGCATTTCAAGAACCGTTACTGGCACGATAATTGCTTCCGCTGCTTCAAGTGCTACACATCCCTGGTCAACGAGCCCTTCATGCTCCGGGAGAACAACAAGGTCTGGTGCAGCAACTGCACTGCTACTGAGGATGCACCCAGGTGTAAGGGCTGCTTTAAGCCCATTATTGCAGGTACTGGTGCCAGTGAGAGGGGTACAAGGGCCACATTCTGCTCCAGGGCATAACCAGGGGGAATTATCAAGCTGTGAGGCTGCAGTTATGGGTATGGGCATCACAGTGGAAGACAGAATCACAAAATAGTGTAAGTTTTGACTGTTGCTTTCACCTGTCCATTTTATTCAAGTACTGAAAGGCTTCTTTGCAGTTAACCCTCATGTGATAATTAATAGTTAGTCTTAAACCATTTCTACCAAAAGCTTTGCTCTCTAAATCAAGCTATTCAGAGGCTCGGGCACCTGGTCTGACAAATATTTTAAGAAAATCTAGCAGCCCCTGGCTAAAATCAGATACAGAAATTAACAGCTTTTCTCTTGTTTACATTCCAACTGAATCGTGAGTGTTAAGTATGGACAGTTCTTGCCCACAGATCAGTTACACTGCACAGGGTGAGGGTTTGCCACAGGCCCAAAATCCCACATAACAAGTTATTTCTATCTGTTGCAGGAGACCAAAATGTTGAGTACAAGAAGATGGTCTGGCATAAGGATTGCTTCACCTGCAGCCAGTGCAGGCAAGTGATTGGATCCGGGAGCTTCTTCCCCAAGGGTGATGAATTCTACTGTGTCTCCTGCCATGAGCACAAGTTTGCCAAGACCTGCGCTAAATGCAAGAACGTAAGTCCTTCCCCTTTGCAAAGGGAGCTGCCAGAACCAGCTCTTGTGTGTCTTTTGGAAGCTGGGAGAGTAAGCCAGAGACAGACCATGCTGAAGCTATACCAAGGCTCATGTTATGTCCTTGAGATACTGGTGCCAGCAGCTGGTGGAATAGAAGAGCTGATGGTTCCTGCACAATATGGGATCTGGGCAGGGTCTGTCGGGTTATCTGACGGCAACAGTGCAGAAACCAAGTGGGCACCAGTCTTGCACTTGCTCTGAGGATAACTTAAGCTCTCTAGTAGATCCTGTGTATTCAAGAAGTGAATGTTTTACAACTTTTGCAACTGGTCAGTGTAGAATTGCAGTTACTGCAGGTAAAAGAAACTATTGTGAAAGTGCCAGGTACACAGGACTTTGGGCTAGAGATACTCAAGTGAGCTGCACAATTTAATTTTGATGCAAACTTCTGATGAGTTCCTCTCCATGACAAAGCCTTCCTTCCCTCCACCCCATGTCTGTGTCGCCTCTCTTCTTCCCTACTGCTTCTAAACCACACCTCTGCTCTTTGCTTCCCAGCCCATCACTTCTGGAGGCCTCACTTACCAGGAAAAGCCTTGGCATTCCGAGTGTTTCATTTGCTCCAACTGCAAGAAGCCACTGGGCGGGAAGCGCTTCACACCTGTGGAGGATGACTTTTACTGTGTTGAATGCTACAAGGAGTGTGTGGCCAAGAAGTGTGCTGGCTGCAAGAATCCTATTACAGGTATGTTGGGTTAAATGCAGCTCGAGGGCAGTGGGTGCTTAAGGTCAGAACAGTGACCCCCAAAAGCCACGGAGCCCAGAGGCGGGTAACATCAGAGCAGGTCTAGTAACCCAAGCTCAACTACAGCAATTTACAAGTGATCTGACTCCAAGACATGTGTTCTTGCTGGATGGAGTTCGAGCCAGTAACTGAGCTCTTCACCCTTTGCATGCCTCAAATTTACCTCCTTCAAAACTCCCCCAGCTACAAGTGTTCCCACCTGTATCCTAGTTTGGGACCCTTAAGTCTAAAGCATTCTACTGTCCCAGAGTGATATTTGCTTCGCTGCTGACGTATTTTACATTTAACAGTTACTGGATTACAGAGCTCAGCCTTGAAAAGTGGGCACTGTCCTGCCAGTCCTATGAGACTCATATTCCATTCTGCATTTTAGAGCCAGGATCTGAGACCATAAGTCCTGTCCTTGCTCTACATCTTTCCTTCAGCTTGACTGCTTCTTGGAGCAAGGATCCAAGGGAAAAAGCTTATTGCAGAGACAAGCCATGCAACCCTTATGCTAAGCTACCTGTTTCTACAAGAAACGTCAAAAGATGCATCAAAAAACGTGCTTCATTTGCTACTTTGACTGGATTTTGAGGCACACACTGTGGCCTGCTAGCCTAGAGAAGCACAGGAGGGAATAAGAAGGGGATCTGCTGCTTGGTGGGCTGACCCAGCCAAGGCAAAGCTACTATCGCCGTCCTATAATTGTGTTCTCTCCTAGCAGGATTTGGAAGAGGAACCAGTGTGGTTAACTACGAGGATGAATCCTGGCACGATTATTGTTTCAAATGCACAAAGTGTGCCCGTGGTCTGGCCAACAAGCGCTTTGTTTGCCATAATGGAAAAATTTACTGTGCTGAGTGTCCCAAACGACTGTAATGAGCAGACAGCAAGTGCTGTAAGATGGATTTTAAAGCCCTGCTTTCCCAAACAGTCCTGGTAAAGGAGCAGGTTTTTGCATGTTGAGAATTTTATCTGTTTCCATTTTAGTGTAAGAACTAAATTAGCCTCGATATACTGGGTTTGACTTTTGAAGCTCCTGCAGTACAAGAGCATGTAGCCTTGCAAAAATCTAACCTTGTTTCCAAGTAACTCTTAGTGTAAAAGCTTGAAATGCTGTTGTTAGATTTAGCATTAGAGATCCACACACTACATCATCTGTGTGTGGCTTAACTAAAACAAATCTAGTTTTAAACTTGTCTGGTATATGTTTAAGCTTGGCACTTAAGTGAAGAGGGTTTGACAAGGGATGAACCTGGGATACAAAGAGATGCAAAGATTGCACCTGGGATCAGAGGGATTCATTATTATGCTTTTACAAGTACAGGTACACAACATGCACTACACCATTAATAAATAATCATTAAATACCTTAGCTTACCCTACCCCACCAAATTGCAGCACATGTACGGAATGGCTTCATCTTACTTACAACAATGTTTTGGCAGTGCAATTTAGCTTGGTTAAGGTTCCATAAACTTGTTTTAGTCTTGATTTCCGCATGGTTTGTCCAAAAGTTTTGCTCATCAGCTTTTTTTATATCATTGTTTAAACAAGGCTGTCTATGTACAATTATTAATCCATTAACAAGCAGTAAATCTTTCACCTAAAACATGCACATGCATTTACAAGTGCCTTAAAAATAGCTCAGACAACGATAGCTCTCCTATCCTATCAGTGTATGTTTTGTGATTGAATAAAAGTAAGACTAGTGCCTGCTTGGAGTTCTACAGTCTGCAAAAGTTTTTTCTTTTTCATTTTGCCATCTTACATGATTGACACATCTTAAGGCTGAGCTACTGAAACCAAGTCTCATACACTGATACTGGCAAAGTAAAGAGTCAGCTGTGCTGTCACTGCACCCTTAAATATCTGAGGACCAAAGCAACAATTTCCATAAACTAATTAATTTTTTTAATATATTACTGACACCAGACCATCTGCCAGGAACAGCCTGTGTGAAAAAGCCCTTTGGAGAACATATGTACAGCCACTGTTCGTGCACAGATCCACAACCCTTCAGCAACCTTAACACTGGTTTAAGGTTGGTGGGGTTTTTTTCCACAGTACTGAAATACAGAAATATTTTATCAATTGGATGCTGCTCCAGCCATTCCTTTTCATCTACCAACAAAGAACCCTCGCCTTGCAAGAAAAAGAAAAGGCAGCATCTTGCTGTATTCTTGCTGGGCACTGCCCCACTGTGGCCACAGAGCACTGCTGGACTCACCCTTCGAACACAGAGATCCTGGTGCTGCAAGGGAAAAGCAAAGGCTGACAGGGAAAAGCAGGTTAAAGAATTCAAGAGTTACAAACACGCCATCATACATATGAGCATGTACAAACACAGCAAGAGCTGAAGGTGTTAGTGCAAATACCCTCCCACCCACACAGATGCAACTGCTAAAGAGGCCTCTAGTTTGGGAATGTGCACTTGGGAGTAGTTAGAGCAGCACCAGGGTGCATCTCAAGGCAGGTCAGCAGGGCAAGGGGTTGGAGAGGCCTAGTAAGGTCATGTTTAGCATTACAAAATAAAGCATTGTTCAACTGCAAAGTTTATTTAACAGTGCACACATATTTACACAGAGCTGTATCAGACCATTCAACAAATATCAGCACAGAAGAAAATACTGGCATCTTTGTTAGAATGATTGTCTCTGCCAGAACGAAACAGCTATCATACAAAAATACAGTTTTCCTTTTACCTAAGGCACTGCTCTAAAAGTCTAAAACAGTTCTATGGCATTTCTGAACAGCAAGAGGGAGAGGGCTGAGGGCTTCTGTTGCAACTGTGGTGTTGAGGAAAGAACAGGTGTAGTTCCAGCAAAACCATTTCCATTTACCTACTGCAAACAGCTGCCATTTGGATGAATCACTGGAATTGGAGGATCAGCCAGTGGTTTGTAGAAATTTGAGACAGCTATTCTTTAAAGTAACCACCTATCCAGTCTATCTTTACAGGAGACATCAGAACAAGGCTGCATTATTACTTTTAGTAGCAATTTTCAGAAGATGCTTCATTAATCTTTCATGCTGTAAAAAGCAGGCAAGTTCAGGTTAAATAGATTATTTAATGCAGGCTTTAGGGGAGGGAAAATATATATGCAACTTGCAGCCATTGTTACAAAGCTGGAACTGATACACACAGAATAATGAACATGAACAAAACATGACTTCAGTGGTCTAATACTGTTATGTACACAATAAAATAATACTTCCATAAGTGTAGATAAATAAGTAAATCAAAAGGAAAACATTTTTTAAAAGCATGACACATTAAACTGCACCGACAGACATATCTAGGGACTTGACATATTTGCAATATATTAGTGCACATGCTGTAAAATGTTTTGATGTTTGCCAATAGATTAAAACATATTAGTGATGGTACAACACCAGATTTTGAAACTGTCAAAATTTTTAAGTTAGATAAGGAATTTTTCTTCTCCATTCAAAACTGAAGATAGTCAATTCTGCATTTTTAAATAGCACATGAACTAACAAGCAACAACATTTTTCTAGACATTACAAAGGGAGTTCAGCTTTAACACACACTGAATGAGTCTTTTATTTAATCAAGGGCCATTTTAGAAATATGCAAAGTCTGCAGCTAAGAGGGGAGCCTCCAGTAGCCTTCTCTTGTACATGATACTGATATGGAAATAAAAAAACCAAAAGACTCAAACAGGTTACTGTAAAGCCTGTAAAAGGGAAACAAGGGATATTTGAACTAGGAAACCTTATCTAACAATAAGCTAAACGAATGGAAAAAGAACATCAGCACAACAGTTTCCCTGAAATGTTTCAAGGTGCAAATTAGAACTTTTTCATCCCTCCCCTGGTGTTTTTTGCAAAGTTGAAGATGGATAAAGGTAAACAAGCAGCTTTTCAAAACAAGGCCTTCGGTACTTGAGAAAACACTGGATTACTGAAGTGCAATCAATCAGATTATTTCCAGGTCTCTAGTGTTCACAGTTCTGTCCAAAGAGCAAAGAGAAGAAAACATGTAACCATCATAACTGTGTGTATGCCACATGCATCCGTCATCACTGTCAGAGTCTACATCCAGGAGTGAGCACAGAACCACTCAGACACTTATGGTCCAAAACCAGCACAGTAGGGTTTTCTTTCTTTTTACAGGAATGTTAGTTTTCAAAGTTATATACAGAATTCTTAAACCATATTAAGTCTAAACATTTTCAAGGTCAAAATTAGAAGGCAACATTTTCTTTGCTAAAAAGTTAATGATTTTGCTCACAACAAAATGTGATCAGCAGAATCACATTAAATCTGTCTATTCCCATGGCCCAGTTAGTTTTGGCCATGAGGGAGGCCTCGATCAGGTTGTGCTCACGGGACTAAAACTCACAAGACGCAGAGTGACAGAGGAGACTCAGGAAACAGTTCAGTCTAGAAAAGTGCTACACTTTAATCAAACAAAGTGCTACACATCACTGAAAGAAAATGTGGATAGCAAGGCTCATTTCTTCCACTACCATTCATTTCACTGATCACACAGTCATTTATCTCCTGGAAAGAGATCTCCTGCTGTGAATATGACCATTTGGGGTTTAGCTCCAACACCAGGGAAGTCTAGTCTGTGTTACATAAACTACCTTCCTGAAGCCTCTCTGACACACTAGGCTGTACTGCATGAAGGTTTGCCTTCCCAAGTACATGGGGCTTGAGATGCAGCCCTGCTTCTTTCAGGAAATTCAGAGAATTTTGTGTGTGTACAGCTTTATTACTCCTCTCAAAAATGTAACACAACTGTCTGTGGAACTTCAGGTTGGTGCTACCTGCCTCAGTGAAGTGAAACACTATTCTACAGCTAATACCTTGCTAGAGTTTGAGGACACCTTGTAAGACCACGCAGGTCAGCATCAAAAAGTTACAGAACATGCCTAGGAGTGGAAAGGTCTTGCCTGTAGAGTTACATCAGACACCTTTTAAACTGTTAGTATCTTCAAAAGTAACATGTGCCATTTAAGATATCTCAGAAGAAGCTTAAAGTACAACAGATGAGTTTCAGTGCTGGTAGGAGATACTGGAGCTTCACAAGGGCTCAGCTGTGTCTTTGGAAGAGCCTTAATGTGGGGCCTTAGCAAGTCCCTAAAAAGGCATTGATTGGTGACTCCTTTTGACAGAATTCAAGTTACTAGCACTAAAGAAAGAGCTTTCCCTCTGGTCTACACATTGGAAAAAGTGCCTTGAAAATAAGAAGCTGTAGTTAAGGCAAAGAGAGCAAAATGCAAGGAAGTTAATTGCCTAGGCAGAGGAAGAGACAGACAGGGAGGTCAGCTTGGATTACCTGATGAAGCATCTATAGGTTTGGTCAATGAATTCACTGCACCATCTTCCTCAAAAGCCAATTTGGGACTAGGAGGTATTGTAGCAGCATCATTCAAGTTTTGATTACAGTTACCAGCAGAGATGCTGTCCGAGCTCAGTTTGGTTGACTTGGAATGTACTCCAACGTCAATGAACTCCTCAAAAGTCCATGAACCAGATTTTCCATTAAGATTCTGAATAAGTCCAATTGTATGATCAGCTTCATTAACACCTGATTTCACTGAGTCATCGATAACCACTTCTTTTGCAGGATGGCTAGGAAAAAAAAAAAAGGACACTTGTATTACAATTTCTGCACATTTAACCTTTAGATTTATTCCAGGCCAAACAATTAGTAGACTGAAAACTCTGCAAAGCACTGAATGTCCTGAAGGGCATTTCCAGACAAGCTCCTCCAGCTGCCACACAGGATGTCCCCTCCAAGAGGAACAACTCACCAACACATACCAACTTTTTACTGTACTAACAGCTCTCAGGTAAGGTCTGGCTGCAGAAATTTGATATAAGAAAGCAACAAGTTTAAAGCCCTGAACCATTAAATCCCAATTTTAGTAGTGTGCATTTCTCCTTTTTTTTCTCCAGCTGTGACTTTTCAGGCACAAAACTAAGCCTCAGAAGACCAGAAATATTTAAAAGATTCAAAATCTAAACCCAAATCATTGATCAATTTTCATTCATTCTTTGAAGAATCACAAAAATGTCTTTATACTCCATCACTGGAGGAATGAGATTAATTTATCATCACTTTAAAAAAGCGTTCACAATGTCATTTCTAAATCATTAGCATTTAGATGAGCAAATGGAACAAGCATCAGAGGACAGATTTTCCAGCAGCTGACAGAAATGCTTTATGTTCAAAAAGATAAAATCTGAAATACCACAAAAACCATTCCTCACCAAGGGAGGCTTTTGTGTTGTATCTGGTGTTTCAGCATAACGTTGTTCTAGAGCTTTCCTGTAAGTTATTCTTCCTTTTCAGTGTTATCTCCCCTCCTTCTTGTTTAATGTTTTGTTAACGAGAAGAACCACAAGCCATTTCAACGGAGAAGATTTCAAGCCAATGCCACTCTTTACAAGTAACACTGCCATGTTGTAACACTGGCTGTGTCTCACTTCTCAGCAAAGCCAGTACTGTTAGCATGGTGCCATCTAAACAAACAATTATCCTGAGCTAACTGTTCTGTGTGAGGCACTGAACTGACAGCACACACACACCACATGTCTGGAGCAAGGCACAGAGACACCACAAAGCCAGCGGGGTGCAAGATTTGAGGCAAAGCTACAGACAGCACTAAATTTATTTTAAATGTAGAGAGACATTTTTTGTGTGAGGGGTAACTGCTCTGACAGTAAAGCAGCTGCCTACACAAACTCACCTGGAATCCTTTAGTTCACTAACAGAAAGAGACCCCTCATCACTTTTCAAGTCACTTCCATTCATGAACACTTCACTGGCCTTCAACTCTGACTCATCTTGTTCCTCAGATTCTGCAGAGATCAAGCTCTGTGCAGCCTCTAAACAACCCTCTGCTTCCCTCTTGACTTCCTGGAGCAAGTCAATGCCATTTAGCTTTCCTGAAAATGGGGGAAAAAAACAAGAAATAAATTAAAAAGGAGAGCTTCAGTAACAGAATGGTTAGAAGTGTCAAAATGACCTTTCCTAGCTAAAACTCAGGGCACTGGGCTTCAATCGGTTCATTTCTCTATAGATAAGCTGCCCATAACAACATGAAACTCGTTTTCCATCTTTAAAAATCCACTTGTAAATTGAAAATTGCCTCCATTTCATTCTCAAATAATTTTGACTGTTTCTCTGTCCAAGCAGAGAGTCTCCCTGGCATTTCTGGGACTGGTGTCTCAGACCACCACAGTGCTGTAATGTGAGCGACCTTTTCAACAAAGCTTAAACATCACTGAGAGACTCATTGCTACTCAGACCTGACTCATCCACAGTTTCCTTACCTGGTTGATCAGTCTTCTCAAGACCCAACTCTTCCTCTTCTTCAATATCCTCTCCCTCCATCACCTCTGAGGCAGATTTCCCTTCATTCTGCAACTGAATTGCCAGAGTGTTACTAGGAATAGCTCCCTACCCTCCAGCATTTCACAAATGGCTCAATCACAGTTCCCACACAGGACAATTCTGTGCCCAGCAGTGAGGCCACACAAGTCCAAAGGCTCACAAGACAACCAGCTCACCCAGCAATATATGTTCTACTGAGCCAGAGCCTGTGGGACCCACTTCCACCTCCTACCTATTATTCCTGAGTTCCTTTTTCCCTCATTTCTCCAAGGTGTGTGCTAAATTTTTATTGATTTTCAGCTATACCAAGACTTAGATCTTTGAATATTCAGACAGGAACAACTATTCCCCCCAAAAAGCACAAGTGACCACAAACCTCACTGCATTAACAAAAATACATCCAGCAATCCAAGGGGCATCCAAGATTTGCTTTAAGTGAACAGATGATGCCAGGAATGTAAATTTTCTAGGGAAAAACAACGCTGGCAGAATGTATACAATTGAAAAAAAAAGCCCTACTAACCAGTGGGTTTTTTTTAAACCAATCTGCAAGTGATAATAACAGATCACATTGTAGGCCTTGAACAAAAATACATCCAAGACTTTTTGTCAGAACAAGCAGAGCAGAAGAGTGTGTGCAATGGAAAGCTATTGGAAATTATTCTGGTGCACCACAACTTTGTACTTCACACGGAAGCCAGTCTGTGTAAGGATAACAGAGAAAGACAGGATACAAGGTAAAGCCTTCTCAAGGAAAGGCCTATTCTGCTATTGTATGGATCCAAACAAAAAAGTACCTTGGATTCGCTTTGATCCGATTTTCGTGTTCTTTTCATTATTTCTTCAATTCTCTGTTAAAACACAGAAAATATTTGCAGAGCTTTATATTTCAGCATTCTGGTTTAAATTTTCAATCATATTTTCATATTTCATTAATTTAATACTTTATTCATTGTTTTTAAAGCCCAGAAGCCAGAGTTTGCTTTTTTAAAAAAAACCACACTACTTCTATTTAAATGCATCAGAAACTGTTTGTCTGTTCAGTTTAACATCCCAACCACTATTTTAGGCTTAGAATTCAAAACAGTCTACCTTTTTTCTTTCAAGCCTTTCCTGCATATTTTGCTGCATAATTCTCTCTCTTTCCTGTCGCTGTCTTTCAGCCTCTTCTTGAGCTTTTGCTTCAGCTTCTTCTCTCTGAAAATAAAACAAAAAGAGGAGAGCACCCAGTGCACAGGTCATTCCCAAGAGTCAAAAGCAGAGCTGTTACAGAGATTCTGGTTCAACACAGACAGGCACATCAGACAATCACTACTTAATATGACCACACATTGTAGCTAAATCCCATTACCCAGCTACTGACATGAAATATATACTACTATGACATTCAGAAACTGAACGTCAGCTATACTGATATAATGCAAATGTTCTGAATGTTGAGCTACTCAGAGCTCAAACTATATTTCAGGACGAACATTTGTCTAAGAAGGATAATTTATAAAGTAACAAGACAGCAATTAAATTCTGAATGTGTCAAGATTAACTCAAAAATCTTGGCAGTCAGGTATTGCTACCAAGACACTTGGTGCAGAACATCTTCTGTTCCTTCTACACTGTAAAATCTTTTCCAGTATGACTGGAAAGAAGATAGAAACATAGTTAACACTCTGAATAATTGTCATAAACTTAAACAAGCTTATAGAGAAGTGTTCAGACACATTGCAATGCTATCCATAAGATACAGCACTTTAAACACAAAATTTCATTGTAAAACTGCCTTAGCTTTCAGAATTAATCTAATTTAAGGAAAGTCCACTTTTTGCAGAACAGCTCCCTTCAGTTCAAAGGATGCCTTTGTAATGGTACATGGATACTTGCTGTGGAAGACTATTTAGCAACAGGAAAAGCAGACTTGGAAATACTACCAATCTTTCTTTTAAAGGAATCAGAGCAAGCCAGATGACTTTCCAGACAGACCACCTCCTTGTAACTCACAGCAGTAAGCTGGTAAAGTGGGTTCAGTACAGATATTTTATGTATGCAAAATGATGCCTCCTTGACGGCCAAAAAAAATTTCCAGAATAGCTGCTCCTGCCCACAATCGGATTTACCAAACGCTGGGGAAAAAAATTTTAAAAAATCACATAGACCAGGGGAAGGAATGAACCTGCAGACACTCTCAAATCCATCTCAGACAGGATGAACTCTGCTTTACGCCATTCCTGACAGAGACCTGTCAAAACCGTTACGTGAAAGAAACAAAAAAACACGAAAAACAAGGCAGCAGCTTGTACCAGTAACACAGCTGGAGCCCACAGACCTGGTGCTGAAGCTCTGCGAGTTTTTCCTGCTCTTCCTGCTCCCGGCGGATCCTCTCCTCCTCAGCCTGTCTTTGCTGTTCTTCATAGAACAGTCTCTTCTCTTCCTCCTGCTTCTGGAGCTCCTCTTCCCGTCGTGCTTTTTCCTCAGTTGCTCTCTTGGCCATCTCTTCCTCTCTGATTCTGGTGTTTCCAAGATACAGGTTACTGACTGGGTATTTATTTCTTTAAAAGTGTGCATGCACGTGAGACAGAGCAGGAAAGCATGGAAGTTCTAAATAATCCAGTCACAAAATTACTGCATAAAGGCACTTTCTGGTGGGGATTTGTCACCATCCATACTAGTCAAAGGAAAAATCAGAATAACTTGGAAGAAACTATCTGTGAGTATATGTTCCTTGCTGATTAAGTCAAGGCCAAGGCAGGTTGTTCCAATAATGGAATGTTTGATTGAGAATGGGATTAAGCAACAACCATGTAATAAACACCATCTGCAACCATAACATGAATGAAGATTTTAATCACTGTCAAACATAAATTTAGTGGGATTTCCTAAAAAACTCTTTCTTCTATAGCCTGAATTCCAGAGGTACACTGGAGGTGTACACTGCCAGCTCATGTAGACATACACAGCAGATCTGATGACATATTTCTGATAAAACACCTAAAACAGATTATATTAAAGTTTCTGACAGCTTTACATCCATAACCAGAAAACAGATAAAATCTGATATTCCACTGTGTTCACAGAGGCACAGACAGGTGACTCCTGACCTGGAATAAAGTTATTCAGCACTAACTTAGCAATTTATTTTTAACAACTTCTATGTGGTGAACTAAATGCACACTGATTTAACACTTTGAGTTACTTGCCTGCCACGTTACTGATCTAGATTTCAAATCACTAACATGAGATTTAATGCACCATCAGACCACTGCCTGAGCTCATCAAAGGAAAAATTTAATACAGAGAGGTTTGACTATTTCAAACCAAATACAAACAAACCAAACATAAGTGATGTAAAAAAGCACATTCTGGTTTTGAATTAAAAGCCCCACTAGTGACTGTAAGGAAAAAAAAGCAGTGATTTCACATGGACTATGCATTATATATATACTGAGATATAAACTGATGTTACACACAGCAACCCGTCCCATCTCAAATGTGCTAGTGCCTCCTTGCTTCAGGAACTGCATGAAGATTTGCAGGAACTTAAATTAAGATTTGGAAAACATATACAGCCGGAATGTCCATTCCAACCACACCCCATCACTGAAAGCATCCCTTCCCTGTCTCAACTGTTACCTTTCTTCTTCTTGTCTCTGAATTCTTTCTTGGTCTTCGCGCTCTCTTTGCTCTCGTGCCAGACGTCGCTTCTCTGCCAAGATTTTAGCAGCTTCTTCAGCTGTGGTGGTCCCTGCTACTGTTTTGCTACCTGATTCTGCAAAGGTTAAAGGAAACTGCCGTTAAAAAGCTCCAGTAACTTAAAATTAAGAAAGATGTTCTCACTGCCAGATGAGATCTTTCTCATGCCATCTGATCCACTATCTGTTCATCACTCACTGAGTGCACCCTTATCTAAGGGCTGCCAGAGCTGAAGAGGAGCCCTCAAGAGATGCAGAGCCACAATATCTCACTGACAATGAAACAATAACAACTCATTTCAATACTGATCCAGCCATATTCCAGATGATACACTTAAAGATACTCTCCAATTATCATAGCACTCAAAAACATGTTTCTGAAAAGACATGTTTTTCAGAATATATAACTCTTGAACACTGAAAAGAAAACTGAAAACAAATACTACTTCAGGAAATGTACTTCGCTAAAACTGAATGCACATGACCCTAAAGAGGAAATACTAATTTTTGTATTTTTCATTTTTCATAATATTAAAATTCATGCCTTTATATTTATAGAGTACCTTAGAGTGCAAACAATCACCGTTTTATCTGGCCCTGAAGGCACATACTAATGATTTCAGTAATTCTGTATTTCTACACATTAGCAACAAATCAATTTCCAATTTACATGGAGATCAAAACAGCTTCAACCACCAAGCTAATAAATATTTGCAGGGTCCTACAGTTTATGTTTCTTCACGTCCTGGCTGGTGTTATGGTGTCTGAACATCAGTCTGAACTATTATAAATTAACATTAGGAAAAACACCCAGAACCATGCTGCCATCCAGCCACTCTCAATATACATATTGAAAGAACTCTGATTTTTATCAGTTACTAGTCTGGAGAAATATTTAGGACCTCATCATCTGAATATTCAGAGATGTCAGGAAAGCAGTAAGATCATAATGTTGGTGAGGACCTGCCTTTCTTCTTTTTAATATTTTACAAACCAGCACATATACGTTTGCTTAACACAAGCCTTCAAGTCAAGGTAATTTTAATGAACAATGACATCAGGGTTTGACCAGCTATTTTGCTTCTGACCTAAAGACAAGTCACTCAAAACACAATGTCATCATTAGGAACTTTAATACCTGAAAAGCTTCTTAAGCCCCATGGGCACGTAGTCACTACCTGCAACTGCAGGGCATAATTACACACAGCAAACCCTCAGCAGCTGAATCATGGCTGTGTTTTGTGCATAAAAATTGGTTCTGGCAGCCCTAGGTAAAGCATTTCAGCACTGATGGAGTGCAGGCACAGAGAGTTTTCTAATATTTAGATTTATTCAATGCTGAAAAAATACTACTTCCCCAGAACACACATTGCTTCTGATTTGGGGAAAAAACTGCAGTCATGTTGGTACAAACGAAAATCAGCCATGACTGAAAGCTGAACACGGTCCAAGGAGTCCTCCTCCCCCTGAACAAGAAAGACCATTCCCCTGCAGTTATAAAAAGCATTAGCTGATCTGCTTATTCAAGACATACAAGTGTTTTTTTCCTATATTCTGTAACTTTACTTTCTACTTAAAGAAAAGGAGGGAGAACAATGAAGAAATCAAAATGTCTCTCTTTTCCTCTGCCATATCAGTGCCTTGCCAGTTCAGACTAGTCACTTTTTACAGCAGAGGCTGTTTTTTGTTGTGCACTTGCACAGCAACCAACACAGCAATCCTGTTTTAACACCTTTGGAATCTCTCTCAGTTGTATCAAATTTGGTTGATACTTAATGTGAGGTTTAACCTATTTTCCCTCCTCAAAACTGAACGTAAATAAGAAAATCAAATGCTCAGCAAGAAACCTAAAGGTTTTAGACTTTTAGGTTCTAGGGTTACAACATGATAATGACAGATTGAAATATGATGAATATCTGGTATTGACAGAAGAAAATTAGTCACAACAGTTCAGAACACTTGTGGATATGGAAAGAACAGGGGGAAAACAACTAAAAGAAAGGCTTGGAGACCTCAAGCCTATAGGGGACCTTCCCATTACATTTTCACTTCTGAAGCTTTACTGATGCTTTCCACATGGTTACTTCAGTACTGTTTTCATCTCCATGCACCCCTTGTACAGTCTGTTTCCATAGGGCAGGACATAAAACTTCCCAACATGACTGATAGCAAGCCATAAGAAGACTCTTCCACTGTTTCACACTCAGCTTCTTTTTCCTTGTACTCCCAGTCATTCCTGGTAAGAACTGTCTTTTTCAAAGAGCACCTTTTTGTGATGGGAGGGGAAAGAGGGAAACATGCAAGAGAACATCTCAGAACACTCACAAAGTGTAGTATTAGTTGGACGGAGGGAGGATTCCAACATATTTCAAGGCAAGTCATCTATTCACAATCTAGGAATCATATTCCAAAGACTTCAATACCCAGAAACAAAAAGTGGGGCTCCATGATAGTTTATTACCTATCATCATGCATAAGGTGAGAGCTCAAGAAGGAGCACTTCTTATGCTTAAAGTTGAACAAGCCTTTTAATTCTCAGAGAAGCTGCGAAAGGCTGCTGCCAGAAATGACAACTGCTCCAAGTCACTGAAAAATAAAAAGTGTTTTACTGTGGAACAGTGTATTTTAGTAGGAAGACACAAAAAAACAAGACAAAAACTGACAAAAACTTGATTGCTGTCAGCAACAGGCAAACAAGTTCAGTTTGAAGCAGAAGAGATGGGATGAAGATACAAGTGCACAAAGCTGAAATTAGGCTGAACCTAGAAGACCTGGAGACTGATTTGCCACATGCCATTCACTGGTGGGCTCTGACTTCAGAAGCTGTCAGGGATATGGAATTGCACCAACCCACAAGGTGAACTGTTGACACAGAAGTGTTAAAAGGCAAATTGCCTTGAAAACTGAAAGCAACTTTTTAAGAAAAAAGATTTCGGCTCACTTAGTAATATTGCAGTGTATCAAAACATTCAAAGAGATATATGAAATCATCTCTATGTTGAAGAACATGCCCACTATTTCCTCATCTTCTACATGTCAAATAAAAAGAGCTTCATCCAGCCCCAGTGTGAGTCACTACAAAGATGGCTAGAGCTTCTAGATTGGCAATAAACTAAAATGGAAACGGATAAATTGGGTTAATACAGTTTCAGAAGTCAGTGTGGAGAGGAGACAGGTGGGGCATCCAAAAAACAAGGATGGGTGTTCTTGTTCCAGAATAACTGGAAGTCGCAGGACTAGGACAAATTGTTATGGAGGTTTGATTGTGCCCCCTCTGAGGCTTGTGAGACACTTATCACAGTAATGCAGCACATCGAGGGATGGACATTCTGACTGCAAAGACAAAGGATGTGACACTGAAGATGGATGTGCAACTTCACAGGAACATCCACCTCTGACTGACATCCAGGCTTCCTTCTACAGGAACACATGCTCAGAGAACTGCATCATGAGTGAGTTCTTCAGCTGACTGACACTGCTGCACATCCAGCACTGGGTAGTGTCAGGAACAGACTCAGCAATGACAAAGAACTGCAGTAGCCAAGGAATGCACACAGGAACCACACATGCACTATAACGTGCAGCAAGCACACATTCTCACTTACCTGGTGTCTGCAGGATTCAGCCCCGGTACTGCCACTGGCTGTAACTTAAATTCCAGAGAGTCCTCCTTTTCCTGTCAAGTGACCCCTAAGTCCTTCTCCACAGAGAACTGCCTGCCAGATCTCATCAGAAGGCTCTCCCAGATTCTGCTCTGGAGATGGCAGCTGGCATTTTTTCCGGTAAGAGGGCCAGAGGCTGTGCTCACTTGGCACAGTGAAGAGGACCAGGACACTAACTGCTTATCTGGTGTATGGTTCTCTTTAATCTACCAGGATAATTTCTCAGTGTGATCTGTGAACTGATCCCTTTTCCTTAGGCAACAATGATTATACACTCACCGGAACTGAGGCTGAGGCAGCCTTTAAGCATTGTGAAAACTGTCTCTCAGCCTGTGATGCACCAGGAGCTGATTTATTCCTCCAAGCAGGTCTCTACAGGAGCATTTTAAGAACTACCAACTGGACCGAAAGACCTCTGTGTAGTTTAACTACTGACTTTATAAACCTAAGCTAGCAGATCCCTCAGTTAGTACAGCTGAAGCCCAAAAGGCAAAGAGAATTTCTGCTTTTCTTAAAATTACAGTACAAGCAGCAATATTGAAAGCTCCTGACTTTAATCTCCAAGTCCAATAAACCAACTACTGCACAAAAATCCCCAGCCCAAAGTCATACCACATAACATTATTGTATACTGAGCAATTAACAGCCTCTGCCTTTAAGCATCCTACCCTCTAAGTGCTCTGCCTCACAAACCTGTTGTTTCACCAGTCCTAGCACACACTGGAGAGGCCTCTAATTAGAGTCAGAGACTGAGAAATACCCACCTTCTTTGGTCTTTGTGCTAGCTGCTCCCACATCCCTGTCCAAGGCTGGGGAAGCACCTTGCTCTTGTCCTGTTCCTTCTGTGCTCTTATCCTTTGGTTTGCTCTCTGCTTCAGTCTTCTTTTTGGTAATGTTTATAACACCTGGTGTGAGAGGAGGACGCTGGATGGGTGCTGGTTTAGAGACTGGAGTAGGAGATGGTGGCCTTTGTTTTGACACACCAGGTGAAGGTGGACGAGTCTTTTGCCTGTTGAAATAAAGAGTATTTTCAGGATTAACAATGAAAACCTCAAACACGCATCTGAGGACAGCAGTCTCCTTTGTTTAGTTTACATTACATATCTCACTTTTTAAAACAAATCCACCCAAAAACTACAGTTGCCTTTCTCAAAAAACTTAAATACAGGATTTCAAAATACCCTGAGCACCCGGACTCCCTACTTCTGGGCTAAACATCAAAACAGGTACGCTAGCCCAGACCTCCGTTTGCTCCACATCAAGGATGAACCCTGTGATTCCAATCCAACAGACTTCCTACACTAATACAGGCAGATCAGCTTATTCAAAAGCTTGCAGGCTTCCCTGCTGGTTTTGGTGCACAGACTGTACAGAAAACCAGGGTGTATTTTTGTCTGCACAACAGAGACAAAGGTTGAAGTAAGAGCTGCATCTCTACTGTGGGAAAGGGAAACTGGACCCGAAATTAAATCCTTTTCTGTACAAACAAGGCATAGTGTAGGTCATCCAAATTCTAACAGCACAGCTGTCTTGAGACAGGAAGCATCCTTCATTTTGTTCTGAATGAAAGAAGGTATTTAACCTGGACACGTACCGAACTGCAGAAGGTGACGGAGGACGCTTCACCAAATTAGCAGGAGAGGGGGATCTTCTATGGGCAGACACAGATGGTGAGGGAGGGCGCCTTAAACCAGATCCTGGGGATGGCTTTTCTGTCTCTGATTTCTAGAAGATACATAAAACCAAAATACTGCTGACTCTCTAGAATACTTACAGTCAGAGGAGCTGCTATTCCAACAAACATACAACTTCTCAGGAAGATGTACTTCACATTTCCTTTATGTTCCAAAACACAGACCTGGTCTGTGTTTGATTTCTACATACATTAAACTTTGGGAATCATAAACAGCAAACAGTACGCCTTTAAGATACAAGAGAGATCAAAGACCATAAAATTCCAGTTTGATTTTAATACTGTGTCTTTTTAAAGCAAATGCTATTTAATGTTTCAATAATGCTTACTGAAAGCAACAGCAAACCTGACAAAACAGGATCCCATCCTGAGCTGTTCCAACACATCCCCCCCCCCCGATTAACAGAAACCTGGTTGCTGTGGCTTTTCAACAAACCTGGGTTGAATCAGGTGAACTTGCATCAGATGAAGATAGAGAGGACTTCAACCTGTCGATGCTACGACTGCGCACGGGCACTTTAGGAGCTGGGACTGAGGAACTGATGGAACTGGTTGAAGCTGAACGAGGACAGAGGTGAGATTCTATAAAAGTTAGGAATTTGACAAGACAAAACGAGAGCCAAGTGCACAGTATAAGAACAAGAGAAAAGGAAGAGGGAGAAAAAGAGAAAGAAAGATTGTGTGTGTTAGAAACCATACAGGGAAACACCGCAGGCAGTGCACATTGCAATGGATCATAGACACAGACACCATCACCACACAATTAGTACTTGGGAAGCAACAGCACCAAGAATAAAACCATTCTGAAAGCAGCAGTCTGAAGCAGATAAAAATAAAATGCTTTTCCAAAAATTGACTAAATTTACAGGACTTTAATTTTAGCCAAGCTGCATCTGATCACAAGCGCTTCAGTTTTAATGCCTCAGCATCTTTCTTGTCAAGTTCTTCATGACAGGTTCAGACTTCAAGCATGTTTCCTCCATACTCAAGGAAGAAACAGTCCTTCTTTTCAAAGTGTATTTATAAAGCAGCATTACATCAGGACTCTCAACATTACTATACAAACTTTTCTTGTGAAATATGCATTGTGCACCATTATTTTAGTCTAATTTCTCTCTCTAACCCCTTTAATACTACATTTGTGTGCCCTTTGTTCACATTAACAAATCAAAATAGGTGGTGAAAAAGAAATCTATCAAGAGAAAAAGGCTAAACTAAAATACCTTCCCTATCTGAAGTGTCAATCTCTTCACATGTAAGATATCAAAAGAAATTTTATCTTAATTCTTTTTCCACTAACATCATCATAGATAGAAAAGCACACACAGATGCAAAAATCTACTTCTGAAACTAGATATTGGATTTTCTGTAATCCAAATAAATTGTGACAGATGCCAGCACTTAATTTTGTAATTTTAGGGAAAATACATTTTATTTTTATACTTGCAGCATTTGTGCAAGGAAACCTGCACTCTGTTGGTGCACAGGTTGTGCTAAAGCACAGGTACTTTTCTACTGAAATGAAGAAAGTACCTCTAAGTAAACTTATAAAAATATATCTTTAATTCAGCAGTAGTAAGTCACATGCTAAAAGTAAAAGTGAAAAAGATGGTATTTCCCCACATGAGATGAACTGAGATATTCATGGCAAAACAAAAGCAGCACATACATAGGTGTGCAAAAATATGACCATTGACTACACCCCAGAAAAGTAAGAACTGATTATTGCACAAGGCGAGCAGTGCAGAAATGTCACCATTACCAACAAGGACCAAGTGAAGTGGTGTAAGATAAAAAACAAAGATGGGATAACATACTTAACAGGAAACAAGCAGAACTGGGAACACAAATTGTAAGGTAAAAGAGGAGAAAGGACTCCACATTGGTTCCAGAGATGCATTTACTGGGGCATTATTACAACCAATAACAATTCCAAGACCCGTGGGATGCAGTTACAGCTTGTCCACAATGCGGATTCCTACGCTAGTACTAAACTGAGCTCCAGTCTGGGCTTATCAGATCAGTCTGGACTGATATAAAATTGCTTGAGTCAGTCAGGGTTTCTCTCTGCTCCTTCTAGGATGCCTTGACTTCTACAAACAGCCTGAACAAAGCCAGCTAAGGCTCCCTGTACTTAACATAACATAGTCACGTTCCTACACGAGTTTCTCCCCCCAAAGAAATTTAGGTTTTGCAGTTTGAAATTACAGGTTTGAGTTTTGTGCCTTTAATTTCCCAGTACTGTTCTGATTGGTATATCTTAGATTCATTTGAGAGTACGAATGCAGATCTCTGTCAGTTAAATCCTCCTCCCCCAAAAAAAAACCCAGAACTAACACCAGCATCTGCTTCTCTGCAGAGCAAGTAAACTGGCACTGGAGTTTAAAATCCAGTATCATTCTAAGGTTTTGTAAAGTAAACACGCAACACAGCATGTGAATTGGTTACTACTGACCACAAAAAATACTGGATAAGTAATATAACCATGTATTAAGTGATGTCTACACTGAAGTGTAGCACGGTTAGCAACTACCATCTAAGTTCTTGCTTGAAGAGCAACTGCACAAAACTTTGAGGCTTTGCTGCCCTCCTGTTACCTGAGGGATCCTGTCCATCAGCCGATAGGGTAGCAGCACTTTTACTCCTAGCTAGGGAGGCCTGTGTGGGGGCGAGGAGGCGACTGATTACGCTACTGTCCAGAGGACTGAGCTGGGAGCGACGAGCTAAATGACAGGAACAAATGAAAAAGGATCCAACATGAAATCATATAATGGAAAAGACAAGCAGTACCAAGCAAAGGAACACTGAGCATTTTGTCGCAAATTGTAACAGTTTTGGAAGAACAGCACTGAAGTCACGGAGAGGGAAATCCAAACCAAAAGTACAGAAGGGTTAAACACTGCAATCTCTTATGTTGCACGTCTCGTTCTTGGCTTGCTTAATAGTAGCAATTTTAATGTGCAGAAACTGGCATATGTACAACAGAAGTGAATGCTGAATTCAGTCAAAGTATGAGAAGTTTTTGACTGAGCTCTTCAGAGCTACATTCTCTGGATTGCAGGAAAGGCTGTTCTGACACATTGAACAGAAGACTTGCAAGTCAAAGCGAGCACTTATCATCAGGCATCATCTGCACACACAAATCCACATGGACAGCACCCATCTTTCTCCCATACAGGAAAGGTTCTGAATCAGAGTGTAATTTCCACTGTTGGCAACAGCTGCTAAAAAGGAAAGTTTCAGAACTGTTAACTCAAAGGGAAAACGTGTCAGAGAAGGTGCTAGTCTTCAGCTTTAGGAAGAGTTCCTAAGGAAGAGGTTATTTGTAACGTAGTGGGGAATACACAGACCAAAAGAGATTGAAGTGAGAACAGGTTTCTTCCTTCATTTGCATGCACAAGGTTTAGGCCAGCAGCAGGAACAGAGAAATTGCTTTTAAACTGAGGAATGAAAGAGAGCTTAGAAAGCAAAGGTAAGATTTGACTAAGAAGTGAACAGATCAGTGACATTTTTACCATTTCTTACATTTAAACCTACCAGCGTTCAAATACATCCCTCTCTTAAGTGGAGAGATGTGTTGTTATATGCTTGCAGTGCCATTTAACAAAGGCCTCCTTAGAGGATTCCTTTTTTGTCTTAAGGGAAAAATTTAACCTTTACCATTTACAATTTTATCTTTAACACTGAGTAACTAAAAAGCCATTAAAAAGTTTCACCAGAAAACTAGTGAAAGTAAGCCTATGTAAACTTTACTATGAATGGCTTTAAAAAAAATATTCAGTTTTATGAAACAACCACCTGGTTTTTCTTCCTTTTTCACTTTTTCTAGTTCTGCAGAGGATTGGGGTTTACTACTCATCCTACTCAAAGATGTGCTCCTCTTCTTTTCTGTTCCTCCTAGAGACCAAGCGTAAGGAAAATTATTTTTTAAAAGATACATAAATATGTGATTTCCTAAATTGCCATCCCATGCTTTGCTTCTGCCAATCAGCTAAAAACATCAATCTATCACTATGAAGCACTGTTTTCTCATGAGCTAAATGATTTGGCTACCACTTGTCTACTCTCCCCCCACCCTCCCACTTTTCAGAGGAATAAGGTTGGTTTACAGAGACAGTTACCCAACATCTGGCACTGCAATGAGCATAACAATATCTATGCCACAGTGCACAGACCACATGAATGCCTGAATGAAAACAGTCACAATGAAACTGGGACATGGTTTAAAGTCAACTTCAAATATCCCATTTACTGCCTCCCAGTTCTCAAAACAAACTGGTTTCTAGGACCTTTCTGTTCCCCCTGCGAACCTTTGAGTGCTGACTGCTGGGAATGCAGAGGAACTTTGTTATTCAGTCTGTTTAATGAGGCACTTCTCTTTGTGGTACCTAGAAGTGAAAGCGCATGGATTAATTATGCTGAAAAGCCCAGAGGTCCCCTCCAACACCTGCCCCACTTCCTTAAGATAGAGAAGAATGATTAAGTCACTTTATGATACTGAATTCTTCAGAAGCAGCAAAACTGGATCAGGGAAGAATCACTTTATATAAAGCATTATTTCTTATATTCTGGCATATTACTGATCACAGCAGCAGGATGTCAGTCACAACAGATTCTTGTTTGACCTACTGAGGCCATCCTTATACACCTTTTAAAATAAATGAGAATTTTAAAAGGCTATTGCTCACATTCTGTATGAGTGAGCTCAGAATTAACACAGAACACAGCTGATGAAATACTCCACTGATCCAGGGACAAGCATCTTCCTCTCATTTCTACATTCTTCTCCTCTACCTTCCCAAGCACACACACACACAACAGAAGCAATCTGGTTAATTCTGAGACTATATTTTCTGTCCCCTGAATTTACCCATCCTGTTACCAAACAGCCATTTCTCCCTGAGCAACAGATCAAGAGCACAGGATTGCTCTAAGTCAACCTCTACATCCTGACCACACAGATCACTTGGAGTCCTGTCCAAATTTGTCGTATTTCAGGCCACCTAAGAATTCTTCCTCCAAAGTGACTAAGGATTCACAAAGGATTTCAGGGTATGACAGTAAGTTTGAAAGTAATCCCAATTAGTTGATAATTAGTGACTTCCTTTGTTAGTAGCTTAATTTGTACTTTACAGACCTGCTTCTGACTCATACTCAGAGCTGAACCCTCCAGACACATCATATATAAATATAATTTAAAGTCACAAGCAGCCTCCAGTGACTCAGAGCCCCTGCCAGTACAGATATAGTCACTGATTTCCCTACCAGGCACACAGAGTATGAGCACAAGTTATAATGCTGCATCACCTTCCAACGTGAACCAGTGAAAGCACCTTTAGCTGTGTGGCTGTGTCAGGAATTCTTCTGGCACAGCTCGTTTGATCAAAGGCTGCAGATTAGCAGAACACTGCAGTACAGACCTAGTTGAATCTGGTTTTGTATTAAACAGCTTTTAGCTTTTTCATGTTTTTCATCATTTTGTTAAAAAAAAAAAAAATCCAAATCAAACCCCCACACATTTGGAATACAGTCAGGCTCCTAGGAAACTCTGGGAAGATTCCCCACAAGGAAATCTCAGGCTAAAACAAGCTGATATGTGCTCCTACAAATGATTTTTATTTATCTTAACAAGTAGATTAGGACAATTTCTTGTGTTTCATAATTATTTTTTTTTCGATTTCCAGCAGGTTGATTGCCCTCTGCCCCATCCCAATACATTCTATAAATCATGGTAGAGAGGAGACTCACATGCACAAGTTTAGCAGAATGGAAAAAACCAGAGAACTCTCTCATTCTCTACATGCCTGCTAAGACTAGTTGTGTGATGCACATTTTAAACATGACACGCTGCAGCCAGGAGTTTCGTTCACCCCAAAGATGCAATTCAAAGTGAGACTGGAGGCCACAGAAATTGGTAAATGATCCATCTCTAGAGTGCAAACAGTTTCAGAAACCGTTAAAAAAAAAATAAGAAAACAGAATTGGCCTGGAAGCAACTATTCCCTGGTAATCACTGGAACAGAAAATAACCCAGAATGCTTGCAAGCAGTGGTGTGCACTAACAGCTTAAGAAATACATAATTTGAGTATCAGTATCAAGATTACACTAAATTATTGGGCTAGGAAGCTGTGTCAGAGCTGCACACTATGGTTACAATCATGATAGAACTCCAGGTCAAAGCAACACAATCTCCTCCCACCCAAAAAGAACTCCCACAGGTGACATTATTTTTCATGCATCCTTCTCTATTTAGTTAAAGCAGAATTCTAATACTAAAAAGAAAGTGTGTCTACAGAGTACAGGCACACCAGAACTATGTCAAAACTAAGTTGATTTTTTCCTTTCCACAGGCAATCAAAAGACTGAAGCTGTCTAACAGAACAAGGCAAAGTTTATTTACGTACTATTTCTA
This sequence comes from Corapipo altera, assembly GCF_003945725.1. Lineage (NCBI taxonomy): Eukaryota > Metazoa > Chordata > Aves > Passeriformes > Pipridae > Corapipo > Corapipo altera. The sequence continues at coordinate 5,585,338 of NW_020884891.1, read as the reverse complement.
CTTTGCTGAAATTTTAGGGTGGGAATTAAGGCATGCAAACCTGTAAAGATGATGGGAAGTGATTTGTGAATCAATCATTTATGAAGATTTGACTTTAGTAGCACAATTACAGAAATGAAAAAATAAAAAACCAGCAATTTTTACCGTTACTCTTCTCCTCTAAGAGAGGTCACATCAACTGGGTCAAAGCCCTCAACAGTCAAGCTGGATTAACAAATTGCATGAAATGCATTTGAGATCAAAATATGAAGTGAGTCACACAGCAAGGGAGGAGGGAGGACATCATTCCACCTCCTGTCTCCTCCCCAGCCCCGGTTCAGCAGTACCACACACACACACTTACTTCGATCAGAGGCGTTTAAAAGTGCCGCAGACGACGACAACCGTTTGTTGACGGCACCTTCTGCCTGTTTGAGGTTGGCTGTGGACGTGGAGCGTTTGCTGCCTGTGGAGAGAAGGGCTGACTTTAGAACTCACCTTCATACCTGAGGAGGAACCTTTCACACGTTGCTGAGAGCTCACTCTGGAAGCATTGCATCCTGAAAGCTACTTTCACTTCTGCTCAACGAGAAACAGAAATGATTTTGTTTTCCTTTGAACAGACTTGATACCATTAGCACCAGTTGGAACATGCACAGAAAAGGCAGAGTTTAGTGGAGTTGTGCCAAGATTTCATGCACATGTATGCAAACAAGGGATTTTTAAACCCTGTGCTCCTAATGTGTAAAGACAAAAGCTACTGAGGCTGTGTGTCGTTACTAGACTGGTAAGAAACAGAGAATAACAATAAAACCTGAAATGCAATAATTTCTTTCTTCATTCTTTCCACACAGGTATGTCAAAACAGTTTTTCAGTCGCTAGTTAATAAACCAAACCAAACCAAATTATTTTGGAGGGATAAAATCAAGTCCTAAGGAAAGGCAAGAAAGCATTCCTGATTACTTCCCAAGGGTTTCTGTAAGTATTTTAGAAATTTCCAATTTTTCTCTAAAAGCTATTCCTTAAGTTCATGTTTCCCATCTATTTTGCAACTCTTCTGAAAATGCCACAAGAAGCATTCTTTTTTGTATGTGTATATACACAGACAGATATATACACATAAATCACATCTCGCGTGGCAGAATTGCAAGTTTATTCCAAGTCAGATAAATAATGGTATTTTAATTTCAAATAATGTGCTTTCAGGATGAACACTATTCCAGAGTATAAAAGCCTTGGAAAACCACGTACCTGTTGCTATAGAAACTCACTGAGCAGAAAACATTAATGCACACAAAGTAGTGCAGATCAGGTTAACAAACACACAGAATTCTATACATCAAACACAAATAATCGATTTCACTGTCATATTGGACAGCAAAGATGATTAATCTGAACTCATTAGGGCAGAAGTACCAAAGGACAAAGCAGCACTACTCACCACAGAGGAAGCATCTTTTCCCTTTGCCAGCAAGCTACAACAGCCCCTTACAGCCAGAGCCAGCACATAAGGATTGCTATGGACAGCCCTGAGGGAAGCTCTTGGGACACTGAACAAGAGTAAAGTCTACACAGGATAAGAGGGAGAAAGGGAAATCTACTGCATCTAGTTAAGAAATGAAGAGCTGAGCTTAGTGGATATTTTCCCAACATAACAAGAAGAAAAAAAAAGAGTAGTTCATGAATGAAGCCTGAGAGCTGGGATAACTAAACAGCCTTAAGAGGTTTTATATACGAAAATCAGGAAACACATAATTCTCGTATTTGGGCGTTTTGGAAGGTAAAGGCTTCCCCCTAGTGTCTGCTCTTAAAAGGAAATCCAGTCTCCTGCTTGAACTCAAGAGAGTCCAGGGCCTGCAAACATCATGGACACTTCACACAAATTTCCTTTGGTTCAAACTAGGACTTCAGGACTTGCGTGACATCTGAGATTTGCTCTATCACCTACTGAGACCCAGATGGCAAAAAGTGAACTTTGTCTTAAGAAAAATTATATTGAACAAAGTTAATTCTTTTCCACCAAGGTTGCAAGTTCTGGAGGCAGGCTGTGCTGTTTTATAAAGATATAAGAGGCGATACTTCTACTAGAGAACTCAAAAGAAGAAAGTACTGGCTAAATATGACTGTTTGGACAAGGAAAAAAAATCAGTCTCTATATTTTAGGGGAACAAAGGGCAGTGGTGAGAGCATGAGCTACTATCTCAATTGATGCCTTGACAGAAAGAAATCTAATTGGTAAAAGGTGCTCATACAGATATTTGAGTTTTCTTTTTCCAGAAAATTTGAGTTTGCATTAATTGCTTAAGATATTACGAGGTCAGTGCTTTTTTGATCAATACATCTGCAAATATATGATCAGACAGCCTCAACTTTTTCTCTACCTCACCCACAGGACAGTTCCTACAGACTTTAAAGATTTGGATGATTCACTAGAAAAAAAGCTTTAGAAGACAGACAGGATATTCTCAAGTCAGTCAATCTGGTTATGTAGCTATTTACAAAATAACTTTTGAAAAAGTATCTCAAATATCTTTCTTTGGGGAAAGTTAGAAAACTTCCCTCATGGGATTTGAAATGGAAGTAGCAAACAGCACTCAGTCCACATGATACCAGACTTCTGTATTTTCCTAATGGAAGAGGGAAAGTGCAGCAGCAGAGCCAAAGAAAGCACAGGGCTGCCATGCAGGAAGGCTTGAAACTGGGTAAGGAGCTTGGACACATCGTGTCTTAATAAAATCACTATGAGAGTGAGCAGCTTTCAACCCTGGCTTTTCACAGGGTTTCACTGAGAGAGGGAGCTGCAGCACAGCCTATTTGAGCTTGGATGAAATTAGGCTACACAAAATAAGATTAGCTGTCTCTCACTTCCCTCCAAATTTCTACTAGGACGAGGAAGCTCTTTATTTAGAAAGGAGAGGCTCTGGCAGCCCCATTTCTATTCTAGTAGCACATCTCCACTCCTGAAGCACCTGAATGTCCAGTTCTCCTCAGCAGTCACCACTAAACTGCCTCATTTACCAGGGTTCTGTCATCAAGGATGCTTTATTACACAGCCTGGCCATTTCTCTTGGCAGATCCACACCCTGCCTGTTTCATCTGAGCACTGACAGCAATGTCATCAATGTAACACTTGACTCTGGGGCTTTCATCAATTTTTAAATTTCAGACCATCAGCAGGATCCTTGCTGCGGTCTCAATGAATCACACTCTGTACATCCTATAGAACAATGGCTGGGGAAATGTTCAAATTACATGGGTTTCACTTTTCAGAGCACACTGTATGACCCAAAAGCTCTGCTCTACCAGTCAATATTCCTAAATATTACTGTTGACACAGCCAGTTCATGGAAGACATGTCTGATTCTGTATTTTTTTTGCACAGAAATACAACAGACAAGAAAGCCTTTTGTCCTAAGATGAATATGTGAAATCTGTTCCCCCAATGGCTCTCATTTCAAGAAATGGGGCTTAAATCCCAAATCTGCCACAGAAACTGATGTGGAAAAATACTATTGTATTGAAATTTGCTCCAGACATGCTGCTAAAGACAGTGCACTACTCGGCCCCAATGATGTAATGCAGCAGAGCTTATATGGTGTCATTTTTCAGAGTAAAACAAAAGGTAATTGTCTTTCCTGCAATTACGTAAATATAAGGTAAAATGGACCAAATAAGGATTTTTTTAGAAAGTCAGCTGGACTTAAGTATCCTACATGGCTTGGGAAGATTTTTCATAATAATTACCTGATGGGCTCTCAGAAAGTTAAAAAGAATTACCCTGAAACAGGAATAAATATGAGAAGTGTAAAACCAACCAGGGTTTCACATTATCCACCTCATGTATGAGGACTGCACGCTTGAAACAGTAACATAAAATGAAATACAAATTTAAAACAATGTGGAAGCTACAAGGGTTTGACTAAGACACTGCATTATCTGTTTATCTCCATAGCAATTTTTTTTCCAAATTGGTGCCAAGTTATCCAAATTGATCTATTGTAGCTGAACAATCTGCTCCTCCTCTTGCTACATTATGATGCATAAGTTCCAGCTTAAGCACCTATTATTATATCAGGAGTGTTTGTGTTTGAAGACATTTTATCTTACATGTGCTTCAGCAGCACTGAAGATCTTCCTTCACAATAAAAAGGACAGACAAGGTTCATTTCCTCACATCAATTAGGAGAGAGCAAAGAATGTTATTTTATGTTTTTTACTAAGTTTAGACTTAAAATAAGGTAGGAAAAACCAGTGATTTCTTAAACATGTAAGGCAAATGTGATTTCCCAGTTTCAAGGTTAAATGATAAATGCTAACGTGGGATACAGCAACTGGATCTAAATACGTATCCAAGGAACACATGTAAAACAGGTAAGCCAATCCAGCCAAACTGGCTAATTTTGGAGAAAATTAGGGATTTGTGCTGTGCGAATAAGAGAAGAGAGAAGTTAGATAAAACAGACATGCTTCTACTGTGTTGCCAGAATAAGCCAGAGTAGTTAAATCATACTCAGTCAGACTTTCATTGCATTTTGGAGTCTCACTTGTCTCTGTTACAGAACAGCTGCATTGCATTAGTAATGCTGTGGGCATGCACAGATTGTCAGGACTCAGATTCAGCTGGGTCTCAGCTGAGAGTTATCATCATCTCCAATCAGCTACAAGAAATAATTTTGCTTATTGAACATATAGCCTTGACAAATATATCAGCGATTCAAAGCATTTCTATGAATGGCTCAGTCTCTGCTCTGGAAAGTGCCAGAAATCCAATGAAAACACATTTAATGTATACAATTATCTTTAGATAATTGGACAGATCTGATTTTGCAAAACCCTTCATGGAAAAAGTATCAAACTGCACAAAGGATTCATTCCCTTTCAGCAAAATACCATTTGATTTTGCAAATGTTACTTCAATTGCTGGTAAAACAAAGCAAGAAAACAAACCAAGCCCTACCATGTACTTTTTGCAAATTAGGCAGCAATGAAAAGATTTGAAATTGCCTCTTAAAAACCCAGAATAGCGAACTAATTTTTATTCAAATACTTGCCCCTAAGAATTTCTCTTCTCCTACCCACACTGTATTCAGCAATCTTAAAAAACCCAAATACACACATCCTGCCCCTGAAAATTCCCTCAGAATGCCATGACTTAAGCTGTAGTTGAATTAGCTGGGAGGGATAGTTAAAACAAGGAGGGCTGCCTTCTACTTAGGGATCACATTTGTTGCACAGCTGGCCAAGATCCAGGAAAAGATCTACAAGAAGCTAGTTTTCCTTAGTTTCAGAAAAAGAAGAACTCAAGTTTAAAAGGTTAGTAGTAAGTGTAAAACAACAGAAAAAGAACATTTTAGAAATCAATACCACCAGTTCCACCTTCATCTGTGCTCTGTTGTTCTGTAGAAGAAGAAGGTTTGTAAACTAAGTCACGAGGTCAAATAGTAAAAAATGCAAGTTAATCGAAAAATAACAATAACATGTCAAAGCACTTTCAAACGTTATAAACACACACTCAAGTTGACAGAAGATGACAGTACTAAAACAAACTCAGTACAGTTCCATCAATACAGAAGATCTGCTGAATTGAAGCATTTTTTCTTTTATTTTATTCCTTGACAATAACTTAAGTTACTTATTGAGAGGGTCTTCCAGTCAGGTAGTGAGTGAAAAGATCTCTTCCAATGCAATCCTGATTTGCTAGTCTGATTTTAGAATGTTTACAAGCAGAAACAGTTAATTGTGTGGAACAGGAAATGATCTGAGCTCAGACTGAAGAGTGCTAAAACACATCACTTAATCCAGAATAGAACCCGTGCTCTGAGAAGCTTGGGCAGTGCCCACTGAACCTCATTACCCATGACTGGGCATTCAAGCAATCAGTAAGCATGCTGTAGCTCTAAGGGTGTGTTTAAAACATGTTAGATGTGATATTACAATACAACTAGGTTGGTTGGTTTGTTTGTTTTTATCACTAGTCTTAATACTCCATTACATGTACTGTATTTGAAGGACTCAGAATTATTTTAACATTATACATTACAATTCCCCCTATCTGAGGGTTGGGGGCTGGCAATGCAATTCTGTCAGGTCTTGTATTTCCCACAGGGCTTCTCTCTAGCTCTTCTCAAGGTCAAAACCAGCTCTAAGTCTGAGCAGCATTTCAGGGCAAGCACAGATATGATTCTTTCCCCATTAGCTACCCGTAGATCCTGCTTTAAGATCCAAGACAGTAAAGGATGCCCAGATCCCTACGAACAGTGCTGCATTTGCCAGTGTTCACATATAATATTCTGTGATTTTAGGCCTACTAGAAAATGTGCTGCTTACCTGTTTTACTTTCTGAATCTGGAGTTACAGATCCTCCCCATGACCATCTCTTCTGCCGTGTTTCCAGCCGCTGATTCCGCTCCAAGGTACGATGCATAACTGCTTCATATCTCTCCTATCAAACAACATCTCTAAGGAGCTGTAACCATGAAGCACAGCTACACCAGAGAACAAAATACGGACCCACCTCCCCTGTATGATTTATGTTTTACCTACGCCGTCTGATTAACAAGCTTTTGTTAAAGAAACTATCATGTAAAGAATGTTGAGGGGCAATTAATGGCTTCAAACCACTGCAAACATGATTAGGTTGAGCTAAACCACAGATAATCTATTCTACTCTTTACTTAAAATAGCCACCAAACAGATTTCCTATTCAGTAAACAGCACTACTTATTTTCTAAATAGGGATGAACCCCAAACTGAACAAAAGTAATTGCTTACCCTCTAAACTATTTATATTCTGAAGTTATTTCTAAAAGGTGATAAGAATTCTCATTATAGAATAACAAACAGAAGTTATCTGTATTTTCAAAGAACTATACAAACACTGACCCAAGTCTTAACACACATTAGGAGACATATGATGAAACCAGAAACAGCAAGACAAAGGCAAAACTGCAAAAAAAAGACCAATCAACTCCAGAATCAACTCAGCAACCACTGCTGACAGGACAAAGGGGGTTGAAAGAAGCTTTTGCTCCTGTCTCACAACTAGTAACTGCTAACAGAGGAGCTTCAGCTCTTGTGCATAACGATGAACTGTAAGACTGTTTCTTGCCAGCCAGGTTTCCACACGTGTCAACAACAGATTTGTCTTCTGAAATAGTTACATCCCAAGTGATCTTTTGAAGCAGTATTTACTGCTGATACACTGCAGTGAGATGCCAAGGGAACTCATTATCCAGCCACTTCTCCCTCTTAAAGACACAACTTTCACCTTCTTTCTACACCATTTCACAACACAAACTAAAACAGTCACAGTGAAAAACAGACAACGTAAACTTGGAAAGAAAGGAGGAGGATTCTGCTCCCCGACAAAAGATAAAACTAGAAGTTTTTGTTTGAAATACAAAGTTTTGCTTCCCCTCTGTTAGAGAAACCTGAACTAGAGTGCTAAAGGTGCCAAAGTACCCAGACATTATGTAATCTGTATTGTATTTCCAAGGAGGTACCTGCAGCACAGTAATTCTTCAGTCATAGTTAAAGACAGAGGCTTCACTTTAATAACAGAAACAAATTCAAGACATCAATACAGTAAGTTGCACAGATGTACAGAATAACTGAGTAGCTGTGACAAGACAGGTATCTCAATCCTAGACATGGCTAGTGGTCTTCAAGACTCTTAGGCAGAGAACCACTTCTTCCACAGTATTTGCTACTGTGCTGCTGCTTCTACTCTTAAGAAACATGATTAACTAAATGAGACTTGGCTGAATGTAAACAATAACGCTGAAGGCTATGCATTTTTTATATACTCCTATCTACTAAATTTACAATTGTAGATGGTATCTTGCTGGCAAAATTGACCTAAGATAGCTTAGCTTCTTTAAAAGTGATTTCTTTCTGCAAAGTAAAGATCTGTTTTCACTTTCTGGTTGAAGGTACAGTTTACAGGTCAAATCCATACTGTTTTCTCACCTGCCAGGTTCTTCATGCATAAATCTCTACGTAGAAGGTCATCTCCAGGGACTTAGTAAAAGACAAGGTTAACAACAATCAAACTCATCAGCTAGTTCTTGCCTTTCTTGATTATTCACCCAGGTGGCCACTTAAAACATATCCACCATCCTCAAGATAACATGAATAAATGTAATAAATGTAAAGGTGACACTCTTGAAGTAGAAGGGATGCTTTTTGCATAAAGTAGTTGCTTAAAGAGATGATGCAGCACTGGACTGCAGTCACAGCCCACCCAAACATTTCTGTTCTCCAGCAATGTAAGCTATTCCATGAAGTTCAAATGGAATATCAATCTGATCACACCCAGGAGCTGATTACAGAAAACCAAATACCATTGTACTGCAAGTCAAAAAGGGTAAAGATGGACTGCTAGAACAATGTAACAACAGCTGGACTCCAAGGGAGCAGCCAGCCAGGCTTTCAGGTTCTTCCCCAGTGACCCACAGCAAGTTCTTACACCCAGCTTACAAAAGTGTGGATGTGTGATGCCTCCACTGCTGACACCCTGGAAATGAACCCTCCCAGAACTCCCATCACATTTCAAATGCACTAGCAGAGCTACTCATCAAAAGGGATGGAATAACTTCATGTATTTATTCCTGCTTTCAGCTTCTGTCCATTTGCAATGAGCCCCAGAAATCAAATACTGCTTTGCTGGTCCGTGTGCAGTCAGAGCAAAAGCAAAGAGCCCAGTGACAACAGTCACTACACAGTTCAAAGCAGCAAATGGTAACTACACAGATAACATCAGCAACTGCTCATCATATAGTAATGAGCTCTAATTTAGAAGAACTGAAAGAATGGGAGACTCTCAGGCCACATCAGGGCTCCCAGGAAGCAAGACACAGAAATAAGAGAAGTCTAAGACCTGTCACCCACACTGATTAACAAACAGACTCTACAAAATGCACTGAAGGAATGTAGAAATCTGGGAATACAAGGTAGGGTTTTTGGTTGTGTGAAAAATAACCAGTGGCCAAAGAGCAGCCACAGCTCCTGAAGTCCCAAGTGCTCCAAGTACAGCTAAAGCTGTATGGGGAAGGAGGGCATATGTCTACACAGTCCATTATACTGATGTGGAAAACACTTTCATGTTCTGATACATTCACCACTTCCACAGTTTTCGATTTCCCACCACTTCAGACCATGATAATGTAGAAAATAATGAAGGAGTTTCTTAAGAAGTATAGAACTTTGACATGTTGTACCTTTTCCTCCTCTATTTTTTGTTTCCTCTTTTCTTCTACTGCTGCCCTCCGTTGTTCTTCTTTCTGCTTCATTTCTTTTAGCTTTCTCTGCCTTTCTTCTAACTGTTTTTCATACTGGAGTTTTGCTTTTCTCTCCTTTTCAAGGATTTGTGTCTCTTTGGCAGCTGTAAATTTTTAAGAAAAAATGAAAATCAAATTTAACCATTCACTGATGCTGCAATGCAAGCTATAGGCAAAAGACTACCCAGGCAGAATTATTACCACTTAAAATGAAAACACACAGCAAGATGAGCTCACAGAGCTGGATAACAATGCACGATGACATTCTGTCCCCAGGTTAGGGTGGAATCAGAACCTTGCCTTACACTACACCTTACTGTCTAGACAGGATTATCAGGATAGGCATATTCCCTGTGTTAAGCACATACTTTTCTTGTTAACATAATAGTGCAGTCTTTGCAAGAAAGTAGTAAGTTGAGAATCAATAGCCTGAATTTTCTGTGTTGCAATTTTCCTTTTTTTTTTTTTTTTTAGAACAAAATATATGAAAGGATTTAAAGCACTGAGAGACAAGATGAGAAAACCCCAAGTTCCTGCATCTGAATTCAAAATAGTTCTCTCACTGTTCTCTGCAGTCTCCACCAAGGAACAGCTGTGTGCAGTTTAACAGGAAGCTCCAGGTTCTGTGACACAAAGCTAGTGGCTGAATGCAAAGTGTATTTTCCATGGCTAGACAGATGAAATGAACCAAGAGACCAGATAATTACACCAACAATGCACAGGCAGTATCTACATACAGAGCCCCCAAAATATTTCTGGATTGATACGTGTTTTAGTCCCACCCTCTCCCCATATTAGGATAATACAATCACTCCTGTTGTTGTGGGTCTTTATTTTTATGTTAACAAACAAACACACGGGTCTGAGAGACACCACTCCCCTCAAGCTGGGAGCTCCAGACCCAGGACTGCAGGGCACACTGTGACCCTTTCATCTCTGACTGCACACACATGCACTGATCCACATCACAAACAGCATAAAGCTGGGCAAGACTTTTCTGCTGTTCTCTGGGTCTCAGATTCCCTGCTAAGAAAAAGTGTATACTGCTGACACTTCAATCCAGGAGTCATTTTAGTGTGCTGGGAAACAAGGGAACCAGTGTTCAAGGCAAACAAGCCATTCAACTAACTAAATCCTTTTTGGTTTTCTCTGAATTGGCATTACCTAAACCTCAGTCTTCAGGGCTACAGGAAGCAGTTTTAAGCTAAAAGTTTTATTTTCAAAAGTGTTTTTGTTGAGGATTTCAATAAGAAATTGGCTAAATTTTCTTGGTGGTCACTAAGAAACGGAAGGTCAGAAGTCACACAGAGCTTCAAGAAGCTAAAACTCCCTGCAGCATTTTCCTCTCAAATCAAATACTTCTTCATTCAGGTTCACGGATGGTCACTGATGTAAGACCAAAAGTAGACCTTGTTTCTTGTCCCCAGCAAGCTGGAAAAAAGTGACTGAACAAGGAATAAGTTATTCCTTTATCACAAACATTTAAGAAAACTGTATTTTAAATGAAACATGAAAATACCATGTTGCTTTTCCCGCTCTTCTCTACGCTCCCTGGCCAGTCTTTGCCTTTCTTCTGTTCTTAGAGTGGAGCCATCTATCACTGTCATAACAAAAATTGAAGACATACAATTGTTAGTCATTTTGAACATTCAAATTTAAATAAAAAGTCAAAAGTCTTTACTATCAAAAGGAGAATGAAACTTCCTGAGAGATGCATGTACCACAAAATCACTGCACACTTCATACAGAGATTAAAGTTGTCATCTGAAAAATTCATAGGAAGCTAAACACCCTCCTTTCCCCCACTTTCCATTCTCTCACAACAACCAACCCACTGTTTTTAATAGGTGCAGGAGAAAGCAGACATCATATTAAAGGCTCAATGTGTACAGTCAAAGGAAAGACTAAGCAGTACCCAGATATATGTGAGAACATACCCTTATTCCAAATTCAGCTCTGATCCTCACTCTTTTACATGCTAAATTCCATGAACAAGAATTACAGGAATCTAGGAAAATTTAACCTCAGAACAAATTGTTCACCTGTCACAACCAATTCAGAGCACTGCAGGACAGCTCGTTTCCAGGCTAAGCAGAACCAAGACTGCTTAGATCTTTTCAGGTATAAAAACTTGAATTTCAGCAAGAAGTGAACTGGTAGGTGTTGCCCAGTGCTCAAAACAGTAATTTAATTTTGCTGTTATGCTCACTGAACTCTGAGCCAGTCAAGAGCAGAAATCTGCCATGAAAACCAGACTTTTAATGAATCTACCAACCATCTACCAGGTGGCTCTGGCCTCTGATGCCTCCTGAAGAAAGAGCACCAAACTCCTTTTTAAAATACGTTCTCTTTTTTGCCTACTAACTCTCCCTGGTGAACCCAGCACTTCATGAAGGGTAATGACCAACAATTGTACCTGGTTTAGTTGCTGTCTTTATTGAGGTCTGGACTGCAAGAGGGCTAATGCCACTTTGGCTTCTTCTTTCTTCTGCTATGGCTTGGGCTGCAGCAACTGTGAGAAAGAGTCATTCCATATTAAGAAAAGCTCCACAACTGAAACTCAATAAGTAAATATCTAAAATACATGAAATTCCATTTGAGGTTGCCGATCTTTTTATTAAATAACTAACTGGGGGCTGCTTAACTTGTAAGGAAAAACTTGTCAAGTGAGACCTCAGACCTGGTACAGCTTTTCTTTTTAAAAAACCACAGTTACAAAACCTATGTTTTAAAATGTGCAGCCAAGGACTATAGTTTCAAAAAGATCAAACTTATTATATAACTATTCTAAGACAAAACCAAGTATTTAGCACAGTTACAAGTCTGACTTACACTTACTAATAAAAACTCTTTGCTACCACATGTGCATTTTTGGGCTGGATATACTTATGTAATCCATTAGCACTGGCAGAATCATATTCTGATGAGACCTTAGCAGGGAAAGGTTTATGAAGACCTGTCATTACTTGATCACATGAAACAGAAAGTGGATAAGCTGCATAAAGTGAACCATTATGGGATGCTTACACTGTACTTCTAAAACTGGATCTTCAAAAATAAATTTTAATTGTAAATTAGACTCCAAAACTGTAATTTGAGCATTCATTCACCTTATTCAGGTTTCAGCAAGGTGAGCACAGTGGCTATGACTCGCAGTTAGTAATACAGAAAGGAAATGCTACCAATATTAATGTTGCTAAAATAATGAAACCCATTAAGAAGTCAGAGAGACTAATTTACTGTATCACTTTCCACAGATTTTCTTTATTTTAGTGTCAACTTTCACTAATCATCTTGCAGGGTGTGAAGGTGAAGTGGTATAGGGAGAGCAGGCAGGGCAACCCGTAAGACAGCATTACCCCACTTTCCTGCACAGCTCAAATGGGAATGTTCTCACACAGTGACACTTTGTTCTCACCTTGGCTGACAGACACTGGGAGCTCAACTTTGCTCCTAAGAGGAGCCCAACTTCAGGGGATGCAAGAGAACACATCACACAACCAACCAACCAGAGAAAGTCAAGGCCTGTTTTACACAGAAAAGGCAATCCACAAAAGGAACGTGTAACTCCTGTGAACGTGAAGGACCAACAGCAGAATTTGGTATTATATTTTAAAAAAGAAGACAACAGCTTTGCCAATGATCTCAGACTTCCCTTTAATATGAGTAGTGCAGAATGCAAAGGAGGAAGGAAGAGTCTCCCTCTTCTCCATGCATTGCCATGACAACTAGTTGTGTCATGGTAATAACCCTCCCTAAGGCTGTGCCCAAGAACAATCACCTCAAAGTGTTTAATCCCATGTGATGTCAGTGATAAATGCTGATTACAATACTTATTCAGCAACTCTAAATTGTCACCCGCAGCTGTTGCCATGTCTTGAATTAATTTTCACTATAGCAGCAAACAAAAGTCTTCCTCAGTTCCATCCTATACATCTCTGAGGCTCTTTTCAAACTCAGAGACCAGATATATCACGACATGGTGAGATTACCCATGGGCAAAGAGAACAGCTAAAAAAGGGACTCACTGTAATTTCACCATCTAGATTAAAAGTCAGATAAAAATCTGATTTTTGTACACTTTTGCACGCTACATGGATGGGAATCTAGTCCAAAAAATACCAGGTGGAGAACAACAAAATGATCTACTCTAACACAATTAAAAGTGAAAACAGCCAGAGGAAAAGCAGCCCACTGCAGGTGTGCTGAGAACAGAAATATACAGACAGGGTATTAGTATCCAATGGCACCCTTGTACATCATAAAGGCTGAAGGAGCATAAGGTTCCTCAAATACCATTTAGATTTCAGATACAGAAATCCAGGTACATCTTCCCTTCAGTCTCCATCAGCAAGGGAGGAGACAGGAGGTGCCCAGGCAGCCTGAGCCAACTCAGAAGAAACTCACTCCTCTCCTACACCAGGTTTAGTTAAGACCACTACTGGAATTTTGCCTCAACTCTCAAAGTTTAAACATCTGAACTTCTGTAACAAAGTTATAGTAAGAAGCAAGCTGCAATTAAACAGGTACAATAATCATCTTATTTTATTTGCAGAAATATTTTACTATTAGAAATCCTGCTGAACAAACCAGTCATAATGGATGTGGGAGATTGTTTATTTTCAAATGAATACATAAATACATAAACAGCTGAATAATGTTCATGATTAGAAGGCATTTATTTAAAACGATTTAAAAATCTGCAAAGCAATTAGTTCATCTTAATTATTTAAGGTTGCAAAAGATTATTTGAGGTTCTACAGAACAGGAAAGTGGGTTACAGAAACAGTTCAGCTTGCAAAGGACACAGAGGTTAAAAAAGCCTAGAAATAGTCAGCCAAAGGATTTTGTATGTCAGGGGTTTAATATGGCAGTTAAAGTATTTTGCATTCGCTGCTTCAATGCTTCATTACTTGCATAGAAACAATGTCTTCACAAATTTGAAAGCAGCACATTTAAGGCACCATGAGTGCACCTTCGTGTCACACAGATGTGATCCATTCAACCAACAGAAATCCAGAATGAAATGTGAACTGGGGATTGGAACAAAAGATCATTAAAAGGGAAACAGCCATCACATTAGATATGTCCCTGAGATGTGCAAGCTCAGTTTCACTAAATCTCTGGTCAACAGACAGGTTTTATGTTCCTTGCAAATTTTATGGTAAATTTGCAATATCAAACTGATTTTCAAAATCCCCTTTTTACTACTAGGAGAAAATGAGTTGCATATTGTTGCACCCTACAACCTTTAAAAAAATACAAATTTATTTTTCTTTAATATGATAAAAGAAATCTAAATTATTAATAACTTTAAATGTTCTTTGACACAGACACCTATAATGTCTTTGCCTATTTTTCCATAATGAATGTAGCAGTCTGCTATGGAGCAAAGCTTTGTGGAAAAGAATTTTCCACAAAACCTATCTCTGTAAAAGAAGCCTAATACTTCTGTAATGAATCAGGATACCCCAGAAACAGGAAACCAGTTAACAACCATTTCACTAGAACTTGTGTCACATGCTGCATTAGTGGGGAGTGCCTTCATGGACATATTCAGCAAACTTCCTGGAGAAGAAAAATTCTCTTAGAGGCAAATTAAATCTCATTTCTATTCTGAGCTTCCCCTCCCACAGTAGTCACCAAAGGCTTTCACAACTATAATTTGTGATCACTATAATGTATGTGTTTATTTTACAGTAGTCTACCTTTAAATGCTCCAGGTAAAATTAATAAAACTATGAGCCACACATGTGGCCAATAATAATACTATCTGCATTCAGGCATAATAAAGTAGAGCTATTTGGAACATGAAATGGTTAGGGGATTTGGGAAGCAGTTTTCCCTCTGTGCCCTCATCACCATTTAGCACCATGTGTCTGGCCAAGGGTATCACAGATAAACCAAACCCACAGAAGCACCAGGAACCAGCCACTGTGGAAGACAACATTCCAGATAAATCCAGCTCTCCCAGTTTCACCTCCAGGTCAGGATCACAGAGTCTGTGCAGGTGCTGTGGTGCCTCCCTCGCACTGAGCACGACGGGACTTCCTTCGCTGATCAGGTTTCCAATATGCCCTGAGAAGACCAGTGCTAAAAATAAACCTTGATTTCTATTTCAACCCTTGCACAGAGCTAATACCCTTGGCCCCTGCCAAGACTGGCAAAGGACCCACTGCTGTTCTTAGCAAACCTCATTAGGGACTGGAGCGGCTCCGTCCCTTTGCCCAGCGAGGTTTAGGGATTCCATCCCATCACCTCTCCCGGTATCCAGGACCCAGCCGGACGCTGCCCCACTCACTTTCCCAACCCGTGCAGAACCAGAAAGGAGAGCAGAATATGCCAACTTTCACAGCAATTCTTCTGCTTCTTATGATTTAATGACAAAGCAAACAAACAAAAAAATCCCAGACTAAGCCTTTGAAACGGGAGGTGTTAGAAGATGTCCTGAATGGAAGGCATTGTTAGAAATCTAAATTTTCCGCAAAAGTTTAAAGCAGGTAACAAGAAGCCAATACTCAATCCATGAACCAAAAGTGAATGGCCCAGCAAAATATCTCTAATTTTATAGCAAACTGTGCCAACTCTGCAAGATGCCATTTTTGTCTTGCTCCACTACAGGGAGCTGCTGTTTGTCAGCAAGCATTCTGATCCTTTTTCTTTCAATAACAGTTGCACATGCCTCCAGGAAAGACAAGGGAAGTTAGCATTTAAGTTTGAGATTTCTGCACACTGCCTTTTAAGCTGATTTCCACTCATTAATTAATACAGGTTAAGACAAATGGATGCAAGATCATATGCTTGATGCTTTAAGAAAAACTGGATATTGGTTTTACACCATTACCTCACACAAACAGGTGGACAACACAGAAAGTTGAACCGTGAAAAGAAAGCCCTCTCTGCATGCATTCCTCTTTTCCCTGCTTTCCCCTTCTTTCTGTCTTTCCCTGTTGATTCTCACATCCCATCTTTGGGCTGCAAGGACTGACAGGCTCCACAACCAAACACGTGAGCCTCCCGTAGGCACCTTCTGATGGACCAGCTGGAAGGCAGATGGTTCTCCTGTTTTGTCTGGGCAGTCACCAGATGGAAAGCACACGGATCTCCAGAAAGCAGTGCATGCTGTCTCTCAGCTTCAACAGGCCAGAAGAGCTTCCTATTGTCTTATCCTTATCTCAGACTGTATTTGCACTCTTGGTTCTACATTCATTCCCTATGTGGAATACCTATTTTATTACTTTTGTGTGTTTTCCTCCCTTTAAGACCATTTCTGCAGGTAATTCTGTACAACAATCTTGTTGTACAATCTGTTTTTCCTCCCAGTCAATGCTTAAGGAAGTTTAGGATGATTTCTTCAGTTCACTACAAGTATTCATCCCACTGGAAAACTCTTAACACAAACATTCCTTTGCAATATATGAAATGAGCCTCTCCCCAAGTAAGTATTTGAGAATATATTTCCAGAATGTACGTTTTTATTTATCCTTAAGCATCCACACTCAGACTAAGAGCTAGAAACATTTAAAAAAATATCACATAATTAACAAAACACTACTTATTTCTTATAAGGAGACCTGCAAAGATACAGCTGAAGTAATCTCAAGGACAGGTTGTTCAGCCCAGGGCATGATCATTGAGGCACCAGGAAGGTTGCCAGTTAATTTGTGGGTTGATCTCTGTACACTTTACCCTCGGGGAAACACATAATCTAAACCAAACTTGAATGTAATACAAGCACAAACCAAAGAATCAAAATTCATCCTTAAAAGAACTGGCAGCCACCTCCAAAAACTTTCTACAGAGATGCTACAGCATTGTGTGACAGCCACATCAGAAGTGTACTACCCTTAGTCTGAACCCTACCGAGAGCGTGTCTGCTATGGAGTCTCACTGATTCCTGCTGCTTCTTGTATTCTCTTATTTTAACCTTGCTTCCATTGCTCAGCCACAAATTATGCTTCTCTCTACTTAATGGGAAAAGCAACTGCCAGTACAATGCTTAAAGACAACAAAGAGATGTCACCACCTCTTGCAGAAGCCGACATGAGGTTGGTAAGAAGCACTGTCTGTACTGCACACAAAGGGCTGACAAGCTAAATCCACCCTCTTCTCTGGAAAAGACACCTGGCTTCACAATTTGGGGTTGTTAGTAAGGTATGTTATTATTCACCTCTTGAAAGAAATTAAAGTGAAACACAGCAGATACTGACTTCCTGCTCCTTTCACTATCCCTTTTGCCACATTCTTCTTCGCCATAGTTCTTCCTCACCTTCCAAAAAAAACATGAAAAAGATTAGCATTCTGCACAATCCACCTTATTTTTTTAAAAAAACATAATCTTTCACCATCTCTTTTGATATGATAACATGGTTTGTACAAAAAGGCCCTCCAAAGGGGACACTTCTCCAATTCACATGTCCACAACTCTGCAAGCTCTAATGCAACTCAGATATGGTGACTAACGCTGGGTAGAACACAGAAATTAATCTGTTTATTGCACTGTGCATACCAAGCTGATCTGCCCAGTAACTTCTCTCCAGAGGTGATGCTTCCTGCATAAAAGATACACAGGTCTTACAGCCCCAACCATGTTCTTCAGCAAATGGCCATGCCTTGCTGTCTTGTCTTTGCTGTCTGGAAGCACTGTCTTACTGTCTTACTACACTCAGCCACAGAGAAGCCAGAGCTTTGGAAAGGCTGGAGTGCTCATTATGTTTTTCAGTGAAGGAATAAGGCACTAAGGTATTTGTACTCACTGAAAAATTCTCCACCAGAATACAATAAGGCTGCATTTCAGATGTAAAGAGAGTATTTCTGCACTCTTTCTGTAGATTGGCAACTGTAAACTTTTCTTGCCAACTGCAAAACAAATTGCTTTCATCTACCTTGACTGTTTATATTAGAGATATATTAGACACTGACTGCAATGCTGATGCAATAAACTATGGCAAAGAGTCCCTTGTGAACCTTCTCAAGTGTAACAGAAATCAATATTTACCTGTTTCTGCATACTGAAAATTCCAAAGTACCCAAATACACTGGACTAAAACGAAAGCAGTCTATGTAATAAATATGCCCTTACATAGTTTCATGTAAATTCATTGTGAAATATTCAGTAGTGACATAAATGCTTACAGGTAGGTGTATACATACAGATTAAACACTCCAAACCGAACAGAATTAGACACAGCTTTAACAGCTACAGAAGGACCAAAAAAGTAAAACAGCAGAGTTTTAAACATAGAGTGCAAGATTATTAATAACTGCTCTGTTTATCTTACAGATAATTCTCTTTCATTAATAACACCTTCCAATGCCTCAGGAGTATATGTGCTGTTCCTCACACTGGACTGGCTTCAGAGATGCCAGAGCAGTCCCACTGTAACCTGCTCTGAGCAGTTTAGTTCCCTCTGGAATTCTAGCTCAAGCGTGGGAAGAGGCACAGAAATCAGCTCTCTCTGCTTTACTCCTCCAGTTCTGGAGGCTGCCTAAAACTGACTCCTCTTCACACTCCTGCACAGCCACAGTAAAAAGTAACTTCAAGACAAACTTCTGCTCTCTTCTCTTATTTCACATCTGTTTTTCTCATTGTGTTATTTCTTTCTTTTACAGTGCACTATCCCCAACACTGGCAATAGCTATCTTCTATCCGCTACTCCCCCCTTTCCTGAGCAGTCTGGTTTCTTTTGCTGGCTGGAAGCACGTCCTTGTAAACGCTTTTGTCCTCGTTTGCAGGCTGTGCCATTGTTTAATACACACAGCCAAACAATGCTAGCAAAGAACACAGCCTAGCACTGCGAGTCACAACTGAGACAAACCCTGTGAAAACACCATTTTGAGCTTTCTTTAGGTGGAAGGATAACAGCTCCTTTACATGACAGCAAGGAAAACTACTGCTTTTTCCTTTTACACCCGATGAATTTCTTACGGCAACTTCAGAGCTCATTCAAACACTGTGTGCTTCAGAAGAAGAGAGACTGTGTTGGCATTTACTCCCACGAGAGCAGCCTCCAGCCTCAAATCAAGTCACTCAATACAGAACAGTGCTCTAGGACAGTGTGTTTAACACAGCAAATCTACAGCAGAACAAGGTGGTGTAAAATGTAAAAGGAAATAAACTTAAAGCTGTACAGTTCACTCAACTAATTAGAAATTAAAGCCCTGAGACATTCCACTACACCTAATGTAAGATCCCAACAACGTAACCATGAATCAGTCCCTGCCCTAAAGAACTTGAAGAATAGATAAGTGAAAAGTAACAAATGGCTGTAAAAAACCCAAGCAGGACAAAAGGGCAAAAGAGACCAATAAAGAGACTACGTATTTTTTTAATTCATTACCTAATGGCAGAAAATCTTCTAGAGAAATGTGAAAGTGAGTAAGGTGCCACTCACTGTTCTAGTCTGGAAATGACTATCCTTGGTTTTCAATGTCCAGAACACAATTCACATATTATTGATCAACACTTTGCTGCAAAAACATGTTCCTTTAAGAAATTCTCTTGGCAAAACTAAACAGAGGATAAGCTTTCAAATTAATAAATGTGTTCTATTAAATTATATTAAGTATAGAGATCTCTACAGGATTTCTCTATTCTTGTAGCCAATCCCTCTTGGACTTGGGGGAGGAATTTTAACACTCAGGAGGTTTAAAATACTTGCCCAGAGAACAAGCCACTACAGTATCTTTGCTCCCTCCCAAGATTCAGGTCAGTGCACTTAAACAACAGAGAGTGTCTGTAAATTAAGAGTCAGTTAAGTACTCATAAAAGAGTATTTTAAAAACTCCCTGTGAATTATGGGAGGGGAAAAAACACTATGAGGAAAGACAGAGGTATTCTGAGCACAACTAATGGTAATTGTTTTCTTCAAAGGCAGCTCCAGTTGTGGATCCTTCACCTAGAAAGAGGAAGTTCCAAACTGACTCGAATATAAAAAAAATTTAGATGAAAACAAATGTCAAGCAACTAGGTCAGCCTTCCTTAAAAGCAAAGACTTGTTTCCACTTATGCACTCTGTGAACACCACAGATCCAGGGGGGGTGGCTGAGGTTTCTGTCTCTTTCAAACAAAAACACTTCCAGCGACATTTGATTTCTCTTCCACGAACCCCATGCACCAAAGAACTCAGTCACCAGCATCTAGAACAGTTTTAATTATTGCACAGGCATATGAAAACACACTGAAAGCATATCATCAATGAAGAACTACCTGGTTGTAAAGTGCATAACTGGAAGCTAAATGGTACTAATTTATTAGTGGCAGACCAGGAATTTGAAGGCCCCACTTTGTTTTTAAAATATCACAAGTCATCTGATAAGTCATATTAACAGAAGTCATTAAAATTGCATGCTCAGAATTTTATTTGTCAAAGTATCCTTTTACAAGAGGAGTGCAAGAATCTCCAATTATCAAGTTTAAAGACAACCAGCAGCATTTGATACCCCTAAGATTATGACTAACCTACATTATTTCTTACATTTATCTCACAGCAACCCATAGTAACCTTTCTTTACCCTCTTATCACTTTCAAGAACTGACAATTAATAACAGTGTATCAGTACTTTAAATATTCCTATCTGTTTTCTTTTTGAAAATCACAAGTGTATGAAGAAGCAGCAGTCCTTAATTCCAGTCACATTTTAAGGCTGTGCACAGCTGGAGACAGTGTAAGCCACAGTATCTCTGCTCTCACCATCAGTTATGACCCTTGCAAGTCATTATTGGCAAACTACTTGCATCTGAATTGAAGCATGGAATCCAAATTTATCTTTTGTAATTTTAACACATGAAGAAATATGTAAAGAATGGAACATCCTGTATAAGAAACTGAAAAAAAAATTTGCTGTATATGCACATGGTTTGTCTGGGTTTTTTCCTTGTTTCTTTTTTTCTCCTTACAGCAAGGAGGATCTCAAATGCATTTTCAGAAATCTCAAGAATTTGAAGTTTTAAATTAGAGTAAAACCTTTATATAAACCACTTACAACTGGAGGTAATCTTTAGAATGTTAAGCACCTAATATGTACCATTCATCTTTATGAATCAGCATGAAATTATCCTGTATGATTGTATTTCCATGAACAAGAAGAAAATGAAATTAAGGCTCACAGCCATCACAATTACATCAAGTTCTCAGCCTGACTTGGAAATATTCTCTCTCACCACTGGGATCTACGTGAAATCCAATTTCTGTGCAGTTCTTTGCATTTATCACCCTGGTACTCTGCAAAGCAGTGTTACTACTTTGATGCAGGGAAAAAAGATGAAGCACAAAAAAACCCTTAAAACTTTCTCCAAAGTTATGAGGAGTCTGACAGAACAAGAACCTGGAGGCAGCCCTAGTGATCACCAGCTGAATGCCCCAGTCACTGGGCTGCCTTTGCTCCACACGTGGAGTAAGCACGAGTCATTCACTTGAACACCACCGAGTAAGACAACAACTGAATGCTTGGATTTTGCCACTAAGACTGTACACAAGAGCAGTACTTCCACAGGTATTGGTACAAACCTCTGTTCTTAAATTATGTTTTATAACTATTACCCAGAGACCAGACAAATCTCAAGTGTTCCTGACTAATTGCTTGAGCACTTTAGTTTCACTATTAGTTATCCATCCATCCTTCTTTTCATGCAAATTCTGTGTATGTGCACTTGGTAAAGCTGTTACCAGTAACTGTGCTCCAGGCAGGGAGAAAGCCAGACAGTGTCACTTACACAGGCAGAAAAAACCTGATTAGACGGAATGAAGCTGTTATTTTATCAGACAACTTCCGACCAAGCTGGGCTCAGCCACGCAGGCCATGGGAATTATGCCTGCAGCTAGACTGGTTGAAAAAGGCACTTCATTTTTGTCCCATGTCCTGAGACAAGTTTCCCAAAAAATCATGTAGATCTTGGAAAGGAAAGTACATACAAACAGCATTTTAATATACTGTTTTGAACAACCTTCACAGCAGCAATTCAGTACAAGTGGAAATCCTGGCAACAGCACAGCCAAGCTCTGGTAAAAACAAACAAATATTCTCTACCACCCATACTACAAAACACAGGAGATTTTAGTATTTCAGTGAAAATGAAAATAAAATAATAACTGTGGGATACAACAGCTTAAATTATAGGTATTTTAAATGAATCCAGGAAAATCTCATTTGCTGGGTAAACCACAAGTAACTGATTATTCCCCTCTTCTCAAATCTTAACAAGCTCAGCAGTGCTTATGGTATTAGAATAGGAGCAAAAATTCCTCTTCATCCCTGAAGGATGACAGCAGCAAGCATGGATCACAAGAATGGGGTAAGCAGCTGCCATCTATGCACTGTTGTTTCACAGTGTACAACCACAATTCACTTCTAATATTAAAGGATGTTCATGCATCACTGACAGAAATATTAACTGCCTTCTAGTTGTAGTAGCAAATTCTGCTCTTTGTCATCCACCTAAAGGAGATAAGATTGGACAGGAATGTCAGGGCAGAAAATTATTACAAAAGAACTGCAGAACTGACACTGCAGGCATGATTTGGCCTGCAGAACCTTAACTACCGTTGATACTCAAAGAAAGAGAAACAACTTTTCCTCACCTCTATACTAGCCTGAATTAAAGAGAATATTTTTCTTGCCCAACTTAGCACATTGATACCGAAGTTAGTTACAAATGGCACTGTGGGATTCTACACTTTAAAGGCTTAAAATAATTAACCAGCATCAACCAGCCACAGATGAAACCAATATTAAGAGGCTGGTAACAGAAAACAAAAACCCAGTAGTCTTGTCCCCAGAAAGGAACCTATGTAACTACACAAAAGCTATACATACAGCTCCTAGCCAGCCAGCCAGAAAGACCTGTAGTTTCTCTGCAAGATGCTTCTGATTCTTACTTATTGTCTTTAAATGTGAGATTCCCAACCAACTAAAGATGCACAGCACTGTACTTATTTTGTCTATATGTTTGCCCTCAATTGCCCACAGAGAGGCAGAAACTGGGCCCAAGTACTCTAGTTAGCAGGTATTTTGGAACTGATGAGTCCCCCCACGCAGCCAACTGAGCTTAGAAAAGCAGGAAGTTATATTCCTCCCCAAATCTGCCCAAGGGTAGCATGGGACTAAACAAGGTTCTTTCTGGTGTCTCTTTTTCCCCTCCTACATCCTCTCCAAACAGTCGCGATATCAGACCTGGCTGCAGCTCACAACTTCTCCAAACTGCAGCAAATACTGTGGCAATTATCGTGCCAATTCCACTGTTAACCACGGGATTGCAAGGATGATTTCTAAACATCATCTGCTTTCTCCAGGGAGTACTACCGACAAGAAGTCAGGAGCAGAGCAGCAGTGGCCTGTACACTCAGACAGCATTGATTCAGTGCACACTAGCAATGAGTTTATCTTCAAGCACACAAGTGCTAGAAATACATTCTATGTACACTGAAGTTTAGATTCTGGTTCAGTGACTTCTACCCCCTCAGGGAAAAAAATTTCAAGGTCTAGTCTTTCCAGGATCTAGTGAGGGGGTTTGTTTTTTTAACACCATGAGCATATTAGAACATGTGCATATCTTAAGGGAGATGGAGCTGCCTGGCTCAAGGAGCATTTCCCCTCTGGTTTTGGGACTAAATCTAGGTCATGACAACTACCAGAAAACGTAGGTGCCCGTCTTTAGAAGAACTTAGGAGCCACCGTAGAAGTGCATCCAATATGCAAAATAAAGTGCAACAGTTCTAGCAGGAAGCTTAAGGATCAAATAGACACCGCCTGTGCAGGTGAGAAGTGCTATGTTTCGGCAGATCGTTATCCTTCTGGAGCACTAAACTGTCTTGATTTTGAAACAGAAACGAAAAGTAATTAAGTAATATTTCTGACACTCAACACACTGAAAAAGAATGCCAGAAGAGAGCTGTGCATTCAGGACCCTTTGCCAGCTCTCTTCTTTGTGTAATTACACAGACACACTGAAAACAATCAAGCGAGAGGCTCTCAGAGTAGTGTTTGTACCAAGTCCAAGTTAGTTAGCTTAGATCAAGCCACAATTATCTTTCCTTATCTTTTTGTGTCTGGGATAAGAAAATGTTTATCTTTTCTAATGGATCACCCACAAAGCTTTTGCGTGGAGATCTGCCATGAAATTGTGCTGCAAACACACACCATGCACGCACAACGCTGGTTTCAGAATATATTATTAAGGACCGTAAGTATTAATAGGCACGTAAACACAGCCAAGGACAAACCCAAAGCAGAGCTTCTTTAGCCCTCTGAGAACACTAGTTAAAAAAAAAAGAAAGAAAAAAAATGAAATAAAGTGAAATCATATAAACGGGGCTTTAGCCAGTCTTTGATTAGGAATCAACGCCAGGGACTTCCCTGCCTTCTTCACTCGGGACCGGACACATCGCCGGGGCAAGAGCCGCCGCAGAGACACCGACAAGTTCAGACCGTGGAAAAACGGTGAAAAATGGGCGGTTCGCGTAACGCCGCCCTCCCGCAGCCTCCTCTGCCGCTGCCCAGCGGCTGCGGGAGGTCCCGAGCCAGCAATTCCCGCCCGGGGCTGCGGGAAAGGACGGACCCGGCCGGGCGGCCTCCACTCGCCGTGCCCCTTCCACGCCCCGGGACGGGGGCCGGGGATGGGGGGGACACCCCCCCAGCCGCGCCCTCGGTCCGCCGGATCCCCCACACCGCCGCGCTTCCCTCTCGCTGCCCGCTCTCACCCATCTGCTCCCGCAGCCCCTTCAGGGAGGAGGAGGAGGAGGAGGCAGCGCAGGACGGGGTCGCCGCGCCGCCCTCCGCCATCTTCAGCGCGGGACGCGGCAGTGCCGGCGGCGCCGGGGCCGGGCCGCACACTGCGCACGCTCCGCCCGCCCCGCGCCCGCCCCGGCGGGAGCTGCCGGTGACCCCCGAGCGCTGCCCTCAGGCCCCGCTGTGCCCGATGGGCGTAACGGGGGGTGCATCGGGGGCTGGGCATCCAACCGGTATGAGTAAAGCCATGTAGGTGATACCGTTAACACTGAAGAAAAATTACAGTTATGATTAAACTATAGGATCAATAAAGAGTGCTGTGTTGGTGAGATACAGAATACGGGGTTGTTCAGAATGCTGTGTTTTGTGTATGCAGCCATAGCTACCACTTTTGCAACAGAGCTCCATCAAAGGGGAAGTAGGCAAAAATTTCAGACAGTACACCAAGTTATAGTCTCAACTTGTCTGTGTGGAAGTTGGAGATGGTTTGGTGGATATTGTGCAGTTCTGGCCTGAAGCTGTGGAAAGCACACCCCGCTGGATGGGCTCGCACAGGCTGTGCTGACGATGCTGCTGGTGCTGCTGGCAATTTGCTGGGCCTCAGTGGACCATGGTCCAAAGGTGAAGCACATCCCATGGTTATTGGTACTGCGGAAATTTAGGTGCACTGGGTTCAAAAGAAAGCAGCACACAAAAATCTGTCAACTGAGTTGCACCCACTGCACTAACCAAGCGCTCACTGGTTTGTGACAGGGCTGGGAGCGAAGTCCTGTCTCTCAAGTACCCTTGGTTTTGTATGTGTTTCCAAAAGAAGAGTGGGATAAGGGTGAATGGGTCCAGCCAGTCAGGGAAAAAAAATTATTGAAACCCTATTGAATGAATTCCCAGACAATGTTCTATGTTAACTTGAATTTGTCACTTGTTTCTTATTTTGCTGCCTAGTCTGTTATCGATAAATTCAGGAATAATCTTTTCTCATTTTGCTTCAGGGTTTACACCACGAGAAGAGTGAGGACAAAGCAGCATCCATGGTCATATTGAAGGGCAAGCTCTTTGGGCCTTGTGAAGAAAATTCCCTTTGCAATCATAAACAGAAAGTTTGCTTGTCAGTGGGCCAAAGAATCATCCCATGAATGTGATGAATGCCAAAAAAGCAGCAGTAAAATCATGTAGTATTTTGAGGGAGTAAAAAAAGAAACCTTACAAATATTCTAAGCAGGGCTCCATTTTAACTTGAATATTCAAACCATAGACTTGCCCTATTCTTTGTTTCTTTTTTTTTTTTTTTGTTATATTGGCTATATGTGTGTGCAGAGAATCCTTTGTCTGTTGTTTCCTCTCCGTATTAATAGAATGTCAATTATTATTATTTAAAACAACAGGGCAGCTAAAGGGGAAAAAAACCCCTACACATTTGGTGCCAAATTTCCCAGGTTTATATTTATAATATATACATCTTACCACTTAGCAATCTCCACATGCGTTATACACATGCTGAAATTAAATTTCACCATTCCACTGAGAGACATTCAAATGTTATCCTTGTTTTACAGATGAGAAAACTGAGTCACTGAAATCAGTCTCTAGTTATGTCATGAACAAAGCAACACAGCAAAAAGCCCAGCCCAGATTTCTTGATTCCTTGTTCCATATTCCTGTTTTTTTCCATCTTCCTTTCATCAGCAACTATCAGAAAATATCATCAAAATGGTTTGATTTATAACAGAACAAAGTACACTTGGTGTGGTACAAAAAAAATAGTCAAACTACCTGATAGATGGTAATTTTTATGTTTTGCAAGCTCCAGAAGTAATATGTAGTTAGGAAGATGTAAGAATAAAATGCTTATGCATGTTTTGAAGTGCCTCTGAATTTTTATTAGGTTACATATCTTTTCTTTAACTTGCCCTTTTCCTTAACACTCTTTGCAATAAAAGAGGTCAGAGTCTATTTATCCATTTTTGTTCCTCTGAGAAAAATGAGACCATTGGCATGGGAGGAATCACTCTGCTGAAGGGAATGCTTGCAAACAGGATGGGCAACCAAAACTAATTTTCAAATGAGGTGGCATTTTCTGCTCTTTCCATTTCAACAGACACATATACGAGTGGTCTCACTGCTTGCAATTTACCACGCCTGATATTCTGCACATCAGAGTAGAAGGTATGAATTACAGGAAGGGAAATAAACCAAGTGTTGCACAGTCAGGATGTTTGTGGTGGTGCAGTGGAGGTTGTAAACTTAAAATAAAAAGGCCAAGCACATACAAATTCATGAGACATAAAAGGACTCTTGAGGTAGAAGTGGGGCATTGACCCTCCCTGCTCTCCATACATCTATATACTGCTTGATAAGCATGTCTTTTATCTTTAGGCACACAGGAACTGAACTGAGAAAAATCTGTCCCAGTGTGGAAAATGTGTTATCTTTTTCTCTGATGAGCAGTTAAGGAATGTTTGAGCTAATGGTTCAGAAACTGCAAATGTAACATCTATCTTATTTCCTTTTTAACCTTGTTTCTCAGATTTTCAGTTCAGTCGTGCAATTACTGCTTTTAGTGCATTTTCAGTGGAACTTCATTAAAATTTTGACCTCATGTGGCTTCAGCAGCACTTGCAATCGCCCTTTAATTTTGCAGCATTTGCAGATTTGATTGCAGTAGCTGATTTATTCTAATCCTTTAAAGACTGTCCTTTTTTCCATTGTCCCCATGGAAAAATGAATAATTTAATTCTGCAGTCATTTCTTCGTCCTTTTAATTTTCATGTGATAGTTTCTGACAGATCTTTCAAAAATGTCTCAGGCCAAATCACTGATGGATGCATGTTGGCATCATGAGATGAGAATCAATAAAGCCCTGGCACTGCATGCAATGTGAAATTCCAGGAGGTTATACTATATTTTAGTTTAAGGAAAACTGAAATTAGTTGAAATAACAGCTGAAATTAGTCAAGTAGAAGCTTGCACATGTAATGACCCAGATGCAAAAAGAAATGCTAGCTCAGAAAATATTTACACCATTGGTAGAACTGGAGAGGGTGTTAGAGGAAGAAGCAATCACCTATTAATCTATTTCTTACCCTGTTTCCCAAAGTATCCAGTGTTACACAGTATTAGATGTTGCACTTGGGTGGACTTATTTTGAAATCTGTTTTTATATTATAGTTCAAAAAAAACCAGCCCCCAAACTTTCTGTGAGCCTACAGGTCATAATTGCTTTGATCACTGAAGTATCTAACTATAAAATGTTTGTGTGTATTCAACTTCATTTATGTCAGAGTCTTGCTGAGTAAGAGCAAAACAAGACACCAGGAAAATTAAATGCATCTGCACATCTATGTGTGGGATTTTGAAAAATTATTAAAAAGTTTTTCAAAACGTTCTAAATCCAAAAGCATAAGGTCTGTATTGTGACAGATTATAGTGGGTTTCCTGTGGTGAATGTAACTGCCGTGGTGATGGAAAGAAAATTGGTGGCATGAAAAATACTGTAGCCTGTTCAATCTTCTTTCCAAATGGGCTTTAGCTGCACATTCTTGTTTATTACTCTCCTGCTGGGAAAAAATACCTGCAACGCTCTGTGTTACTAATACGTCTGTACTCTAAGGACCTCATTTCTTAGTTCTGACTCAAGTTCACTTGTATTTATCTAGGTGAATAATTCCTTAGATGTAAAGTTGTCAGACAATATTGCTTAATAGAAGAAATACAGAATGAAGACTTCAGTTTGTCCTTGGTCCAGTTTGTTTATTAGTTACCTGGATGATGGAGTGGAAGGCATTCCTGTGACGTTTGCATGCCCTGCTGGTATGGTAGAGGACAAGCTTAGGATTAAAAATTATCTTGAAAGTTAGAAATATAATCCAGGAGAAAAAAAGTATAAATAGGGACTGCTGCAAGATAAAGCATTTAGACAAGAACAATTAAATGCAGAAAGACACGACAGAGACTAGCTTGCTAAATAGCAGATAGAGCAGAAAATAATCTGGGATGTCACAAGCTGAGCATGAGTCAACAGTGCCCTGGTATTGTGAAAAGGGAAGCACCCTGGCTGAGAGCAGGGACAGAGGGTGGGCTCTGGGACACACAGCCCCCCTCTTCTCACTCATCCCAGAACCACTGTTGGGGTGTTGCCCTAGAAGATACAGCCCATCTGGAGAACATCTAGAGGAAGTCAGCAAAAATAATGAGAATATAAATGAGGAAAGGTAAAGAATTGGGATTTATATATTTTTTTTTTTAGTCTAAAGAAGAGGTAAACAAAGGGTGATAATCTGCTTTCTTTGAAACAGAGAGAATAAAACATAATAGACTTGATTTTAATCAGGGAAGATTGTTTTATTTTAAGGAAAACATCAGGTAGGGATAGGGAAGTGTAGTGAGATAGGTTGCTGGACAAGCAGTAAAGCTTCAACATGGGAGATGTGTGGCTGGATGAGTGTCAGCTCAGGAAGGCAGGTCTGATCAGAGGGCAGGAGGAAGGACTGCATGACCTCTTGAGGTCTGTTCCAACTCTGTGTTTCTGTGATTCTAGCATTCCTGCTAGTGGGGTTTGGGATTATTGGCCAGAACAAGTATTATTCAATGCAAGGATTGCAGAACTGCCTTCTAAATTTAGACAGAGTGTTCTAAGCAGTGACAAAAGACAAATGAGTTCAAGGGAAGACTCGAGGATCATGTGGCTGCTTGGGTGGCTGGCAGAAAAGATTTGATGCTTTCGTGTATGACAGCAGTTCTGTGTCTTAGATCGTCCTTTGTATAATAGTTTTGTAAAGGCAGGAGACATATTTATACAGGAAGGACTTAAGTGAGAAAGAACATGCACATGTAATATATGTGGAAACAGGTCCACTCCTTTCCTGTCTGCAATCCTGTGCAGGCCCAATAGTTCTCATTTCATGAAACAGCACCTATGTGTTGCCTTAACATACATATTTCCATTCAAATTTTAGTTCCTGCAGGGGTCAAAATGGGGATATGTAAGTCCGTTCTCACCATCTCTTGTCTTTTCAGTGTTTATATATCTACTTATTTATTCTGTGGCTTTCCTTCAAGCACAAGCTCTCTCCAAGGTTGACAGTTGCTGTATTTATGTCTCTGTCTGGTAGGCTGAGCACACTGAAGTTAGTAAACAAATAACAGTAAATAATAAAAGTTAGACTCTTGGGCCAATTCTTGTGAAAGTGGCTGCTTAACATCGTGTGTAAAAGCTGTGTCTCTTCAACCAAACTGAGATGCTCTGTGTTCAAGTGCTCACTGCATGTGTCATCACTGGCTATTTATTTGTGTTGCCACAGGGTCTAGGAGCCTGCAGGAGAAGTGGCTAAACAGAAACTGCAGTAGGCTACTCCCTGCCCCAAAGAGCCCAAATCTGGCCCAGAATTTGCTGCAAAAAAGCTGGCTTATTTTTAAAATAATTTTCTTACTTGTTTGCCTCCTGTCCTGCTCTGATTTGGAGCAGTACAATTCCCAGAGAAAAGATTAAGGGGAACCAGCTCAGTCAATATTCTTAAGGTACAAATCCCATCACACTGAGTCATTGTACAAATTCGGCACTGACTGTGCAGATTCCAGCATCTCCCTTTGCCTACAGCACAATCTGGTAATTATTACTGAATCATTTGAAATTATCCAGAATTTTGATGTGATTACCTTCAATAGGACTAGGTAATATCATTCCAACGAGCTGAACACTGATATGGTAATCCTTATCACTTCTAACACCAAACAAATTAGTCTTATCATCATGTACTGATGAGATAATATATTCTAGTAGTGCTTTTTTATGAATATTTTAGCGTTCCAAGTGGTGTTGAGATAAAACACCAATGTGGAGAGTTAGAGTATTATGCCAGTAGTGCTGTGCATCTGAGAGGACATTTTTTAAAGACTCTTAAATGACTCCTCAAATCTATCTAACGATCTAAAAATCTGTCTGATTGATCCCTGCCTGGAAGTAAGCACTTACGGAAAATATGAGGATACAGAATAATTTTTCAGTTATTTCAGCATGAAAATATTTCTCAGTAACTCAGCACTGCTCAGATGTTTTTCTTCCTCACAGCTCAAAGGTCGCTTCTTTTGAAAGATCAGTTCTACAAGAATTCTGCTGGAACAAAGAAGAGCAGTCGGTCATGCTAATTTTATTATGTGCAGAGGTCCTTGGCAGAGCACGGTAGAGTCCCTAATAACTGCCTCACTGCCTTGGGAAAAAGTAAGAATAAAGAGCAGGTTGTAGTGATGATGGGGAAGGTTCTTAGCACAAGGACAGAAACTTTTTCTGTAGTGTTTGCTTTCCTAAGTTGATGTAAGATGTTTGCCTGGAGTTTGAAGAGTGGCTCTGCCTGCAGTAAGAATGAGATTTGTCAGGAACAGCTCCCGTTTCCCAAACTCTGTGTAGACCTTTTGCTTCATACTGCCACCTGCTCTCCCTAGATTTCTTGGCAGGCCTGGATTTAATAGCCTTGTTACATTGTCTGGATTCCCTACACAAGTTCAGTACAGGCAGTGTGCAACCTTTTGCCTGGCCATTCCCATTCCAAAGGAAAGCAAACTCGAGCCAAGGAGAACCCTGGAAGTGATGGTTGCACTGTCCCACTCACAAAGAAGAAGAGGAAGCAAAAACAACTTTTCAGCAGAAACAGCAAAAATCCATCAAAACACAAAAATCCATTAATAATTTTATGATTGCACTTAATAGTTGGATCCAATGTAATCAAAATTTCAGCTTTCTGCAGTACTTTGGCATTTACGTACCTGAAAATCCCTCCTTTATCCCAACACCATCAAGCTTCTGTTCTAAGCAGCTTGTAAGGGGACCCTTGCTGAGTGCCTTCATCATTCTGAGAAGCTGTGGTTCCATTTCTTGCCTGGGAATTACAATCTGTTAATTCTGCTGCTGAATTTACCTCTCCCCATTCAATTAATCCATCCTTACCAAGTTCAATATGGGCTGATGGTTTTGGGTCCTATTCAGCAGCAGTAAGGAAGATTTTTTTTTTCCATACTGAAATAATGTCTAGGCAAACACAGAGAAGTTTCTTTCTGTAAGAAAAAGTATTTGGAGAAGAGTTTTAGCGGTGTAGCTGTTAATGAGCTCTACAATGTTCCTTCCTCTTTTGGCTTGGAGATTTCTGCTTTGGCAATTCCCACTGGCTTCTTGCATGGCTTGGAAAGACCCTGGTCTCACAGGCTGCTTCACCATAGACCCTACCTTGTCCTCCCATGAAACGGGCCCTCTCCTCCTGACCAGCTGAATGAACTGAAGTGGGATTCTGCAGGGACAGCGAGAGGCCCCTGACACGGTTTGGGACTGTGTAACACTGTGAAGCTCCTGTATTCCAGCACAGAAAGAGGGCAAGGAGATAAATGACTCCAGTGTTTGTTTGTTTGTTTTGCCTAAAGAAGGTTCTTTGTAAGCGTATTCCACATGAGGATTCTTCTGTGCACGTAAATAGATCCCTTGTGCCTGAATTTAAGTCTCTGTATATTGTTTCTTGTGCAACGGCTTAGAAATACTTTGGAGGCATTATCTGGGGGCCTTTATGGCTTCTCTCACATATTTCCTCTGCCTCCCTGCACCCACACATCCATGCACACGCAGTAAGAGAGGCAGGCTCAGATCCTGATCAGACTCCTGCTCATTTTACACACACAACACTCCCTTTTTACACTTTTTTTATTTTCTGAATTTCACTCATAGGTCACTTTTGGACCCATTAGACAGTTCTGGGTATACACCAACCCAAAAGAGCTGTGCTACTGAGGACCTCAGACTCCAGAAGGAGTGATAAATGGCCAGTTTTGGAGCTGAGAGCATTAAAACTCAAGCATCAGCCCATCTGTGGCCAGTTTCCCTGCACAGTAGGGTTGTTTTGTGAATTTGTTACTGCAGAATCACAGCAGTGCTATTTATTCTTGAAACTGTGGATTGCATTGCAGGGACAGCCCTAACAAATCACGAGCATCTGTCATGAGAAGGTTTCCCATGTGGATTGCTCTTCATTTAGAGCTCTCACTGGTGGCATGGAGCAGGAAGAGAAAGG
Source organism: Corapipo altera (assembly GCF_003945725.1). Classification (NCBI taxonomy): domain Eukaryota; kingdom Metazoa; phylum Chordata; class Aves; order Passeriformes; family Pipridae; genus Corapipo; species Corapipo altera. The sequence continues at coordinate 5,552,309 of NW_020884891.1, read as the reverse complement.
CCATATGTTTCTCCCTCAGCATTTTCTAACTCAAAAGTTAGCCATTCTATGGTTCCTTGGCCTTCACATTTTTATTTAATGTTAGTTTTGGGAAGTCTTCAAGATTAAAATCTAAAGAAAGCATTTGCTACTTTTCCTAGAAGAACATATTTCAAATTTGGTCTGCGAGTTGCAACAGAATTAGGCTTTGCATCATAGGTAAAGGACATGTGCTTATGAAAAAGGAAATTAATAAATCAAAATACTATTATAAAATGATCTGTTTTAACAGGCAGATAGCAAGAGGTCCCTGCATAGATTCTGTGCAGGTGGTATATGTGAGGCCTGTCTATGTATGTGAGTCTTTTTTATGGTGTCTGGTGTTTTCTAAGTCAGAGATACAAATCATGCAGATGCTAAAAGTCTGACAGTGACTCTGCCTGCAGGACCAGTTATCCAGTCCCTCCAAAGCAACCAGGGATGTGCTCTGCAATTAGGCTTCCGTGGTAGCTGTCAGTAATGAGCAATGGCTCAGTTCTTCAAAGCATTGTGAGTGTAAAATAATAGGTAAGTGCATCATAATGAATAAATTGATGCTGTGGGCCATGGGTTCAGCAACATGCAGGACTGTAGCCCCCCATAAAATCCACTCTGTCCAATCTGTTGCCTTCTAGATTTACGTTTATTATTTATGTCTTTGGCAAGGACAGCCACATTTGTTCCTTCTAGAAATGTAATGGCCAAATCAGCAAGACATTTAAATATTTCTGAAATAAATGAGACATAGTAGTATAGTTGGGTAATTCTCCCCAGCTGTACCCAGGGAAAGTGAACCATGAAGAGCATCCATCAACCACTGAACACAAAGTACCCAGCAAAACAGCTTCAGTCAAGCACTGAGCATGTGTACTGTGAGCTTTTCCAGGCAAACTCTTCAGTTTTGATACACTCTGACCCTCTTACTCTGCTAACAGGAACCTCTCACGCTCTTGTTTTCTGGGAGTTAGCGGCTTTCAGTATGACTGCTTTAGCACAGGTCACAGCACTGCTAATAGAGTTTCCACTAGTTTATTTGCCACGACTTCTGCTTCCATGTGTGAAGGTTTCTGTCTCCAGTCACCAGCAGAGAGCTCTAAGTGGTCTGAAATCTCGTGTTAAGTGGCCTGGTATAACTGACTGTGAACACAATGCCATAATACCCATCTGTGTATAAACTCAGCTGTAAATGTGTTCTTGAGGTTGAATGGTTTGTTCAGTGAAGAAGAAAAAGGCAGAGAAGTTTGAAAAGCCCTAAAGATTCTCCTTGCCTTACAGTGGTAAAGTAGCACCTGCTTTGGTATCCAAGATTCCCACTTTCAAGGTGTTTTAGCCCTGGATCAAAGCAGGTGGCTGACACAGGAGTTCTTTGAAGCTTGTTCTTCTATAGGAAATGAAAAAGAAAAGCAGCCAGAGCCTCAGAAAGGTTGAGCATGAGGTGCTGGCTTTCCACCAGCAATACTGGTTCTTCTTCTTAGTAAGACAACAACCTGCTCAGCCTGCCAGGGCTGGAGCCTTGTCTTTTCTCAGGCAATTCCCAGGGGCAGGATTTTCAGCCAACTTGCACCCCGCTGCTCAAAGTGGTGTCAGGGCTGTGTAACTGGTGTGAAAAGAAGTTGTAACAAGTCCTGTGATGGCAGCACTTCAGCTGTACAAATTTGGCTGATGAGTGGGTGGGAGAGTGGATGGGGGTGGGAAGTTTCCATTTGAAGTTTCATTTAAATACTGTATTTGCCAGTTATTGTTGTACAGTGACATCTAAGCAAACTCGATTTTTTTGCTGTTCCACACCTGGAAAAATAACTACTGTAGTTCAGACCTCAGGGTAGTAAGTGTTGACTGCTGCTTACTTTTCAGCAGTAGTTCCTTACTGCTTAAAGGTGATGACATGAACCTCAAGTAGTTAGTGGTTATACAGTGCTTTGAAATTATGAGACACTGTCTACCTTTTAAGTATTAAAATGTTTCTATAACATATTCTGACAAGTACATGGTTCAGTACACAGCAGCTCACTCAGTGGTAGGCCAGAAATGCTTCCTAAGGGGAAATAATCTGGGAGTTTCTGCCCCTATGGTACAAGGGAATAAAAAAAAAAATCTTCATCAGTTCTAAATTTACCATAGACTTGGTTCGAGCTGGTGGTTCACTTACCATTGGGATCTTGGAAACTTAATAAAAGGATCAATTACCACCTATTTCTGTAATGAGAGGTGAGGTTGGATGTTTCTCTTTGGTTTCCCAAACAATGGGAAAGAGAAGAAAATCAGAGTAAAATATTGTGAAATATAACAATAGTTGGTGCAGCGCAAAACCTCTGTACAGTTCTGGCAGACTGCAAAGCCCTGTGTAGAGCAGGGCTGGAGGAGGATGGAGCATCATCGATTTCCAATTATTTCCTCCAATGTTCAGCCCAGGAGCTCCTGGTTGCTCTGAGTGGGCTGTAAAGTGGTATAGATGTTCTTTTATTTTGATACATTGGAGACAAGGATGAATCTGATTTCCTCATTTTGCTCTTCAGCCAGTGCTGCCAGTGGTGAATTAAATGCCTTGCTAAATTAATAAGTCATTACGTTTTTGGGCTCGGGCCACTGAGCTGTCTCTCTCTGCTTTGCACGTGAGTATGGGAGATATGTTAGCCTGGGGATAGAGTAACAGCTCCAAAGGGCTGCAGTGAAATGCAATCTGATTTGGACACAATGCAGCCGTTCGGGCCATCTGTGTGAAGGAGCACCCAAAAAGGTGACTGTCAAAGACAGATAATCCCCAACTGAGCCTTGCAAACTCAAAACACCCAGACTGGATGCGTGTGGGAGCTTATATTTGGCAAATCTGAGAGTTGCGACTGTGGCATTGAAGTTTTACAGTGATGGCAAGTGGTTAGGAATATGGATATTTAGTTTACATTTCTTGACCAGGATCTACTTTAGTCCTGGGTCTTTCCCTGTCTCACCAAATCATTGTGGGGTGTGGATTAGCCAGAGCTGTCATGGAACAGGACTCTCTGATGTGGTCTGAACACACAGCTCTGCAGACTCCACTGCTCAAAGGTTGCCCTGGATGTGCAACACCAGCCCTTTGGTGTCTCTGTCTCTAAAATCAGCAGGAAACCAACCCTGTGGAAGGGACCTGAGGGTAGAGCTGCCCACAGCAGCTCAGACAAGCTGGGTGGGTGGTGCAAGGCGTGGGGAGGACTGCAGGGCTGGGACAGGGGACTAGTTAGTGATATCCCTTCCAAGCTGTTGGATTGCTTCAGCTGTAACCCCATCCGCACTCATGTCACTGGCTTCTGTCCAGTCTTCCCCCTGGCTGGGTCTATCCATGCCTCACACCTCGATTTCCACAACCATCCCAGAGACAATGAGGATTGATGGGTGAACCACTGACCAGCTGGTCCTGGAACATGGGCTGACAGAGCTGCAGAGAGACCATGTGCAGCCACAGAGGGTCTGCAGGGGAGCAGGATATTTCACTGCAAGAGGCTCTGCACAGCACAGCACTAGCCTTGCCTCTAAATGCCCTGGTTGTGACATGGGAAAGGTTGGTAGAATAGCACAGAGACCACCTTATAGGTATTCAAAATAGGTTTAAAAGAACAAATATGTCTCAGAGCTAAATGCTTGGTGCCACCTGCAGAAATAAAAGGAGAACTACTCGTGCTTCTTTGCTGCTTTTCAGACAAATGCCTCAGTTACAGAGAGAAGTGGTACAAGCACAAAGCTTTCCTCTGCATTTAGATTTTATCCTGCTTTTGTGGAACAATTTTCCATAAAAGCCTCTGATGCAGTACAACCTTAAGAAACCATCCACTTGAGCACACTGCACGGTTGAACACTGGAAATGAAATAGGGTGCAAGCCTGTGTGGAGTGACTAAATGTAGGATACAGCACAGAAGGATTCTATGTAGCATCTGATCTGAAATTTATCTCCACTGAGCTGTGGCAGAATGGAATAAATCAGGAATTATGAATGCTTCATGTGAGGTGGAGGGTGCATCGACTGCAGACTTGGTTAAAGCCGATGGTTCACTTACCACTGGCATCTTGGAAACTGAATAAAAAGACCAATTACCACCTATTTCTCTAATGAAGGTGAGGCTGGATATTTCTCTTTGGTTTCCCAGCCAAAACAATGGGCTGCATGTCAAAGCTTGTACTTGCAAAGGTAAAGGGTAGAGGATTTGAGGCAAGCTGGGTGGTTTGTGTGTCAGTGAGAAAAGGAGTAATTTAATGAACTCCTGAAATAACAGAAGGAGAGACTGTCTTGGGTGTAATGACCCTGGTTTGAAAACAGTGAATAGGTCATGGTGCTCTTCTGTGTTCAAGCAAACAAGGCTCGGAATTGTTAAATATCTGATTTTTTTTTTTCCCAGTGGGAACAATCCAGTGAGGCCCTGGTTACCACCTGCTGTAAATCAGCTGAACCTACACACTTCTGACTCGAGCAGCATCTCCTCCCCTTCAATTATCACTCCTTCTCATGTACAAACATTAAAGCAAAATTCAATTAGAAATGAGCTGGAAGAGCGCAACTGAAAGCTCGCTCCAGCTCCCAAAAACCAGGAGCAGAGGAGATGGGACGTTTTGAGGGTACATCCCTTCAGCAGGAGTCAGATCAAGGTTTAGATTTAAGCACCTTCTAGGCCCCAGGAATTTCAGACACACGTTTGGCCACAGCTTGTTTCTGCCCATAGCAGTGATAGCCTGGATGGGATGTTCCTGGTAGAGAGGCTTCCTTGTGTGTTCCCAGAGGACAGGTTAGACCCAGGAACAGCACAGGCTGGGTTCTGCCAGCATGGATGGCAGTGGCATAAATGTCACTAGCTGTCAAGAGTGACTCTTTTCGTTTCAGAAAGGACATTTCGTTGGATGCGTAGGGAAGTCTCATATTTAAGCCTTATTCTCCATGATCTGAGCAAGGCCATTGCCCTGAACTGGGAGAGGGGCCCTTTTTCCTTAAAGCAGTGCTACTGCAGTTGGTAAATTCCAAACTCCTTCTTTACCTACAACCAGGGCTTCCCCCCCTCCCTTAAATGATCTTGCTTGTCACAGCACAGATTGTTCCACTGAGTAGTTACAGGGTTTGGCCTTTCTCATGCTGGAATTTTGGTATCTCTTTACAGCAAAAAATAAACTCATACTAGGACAGTTCTAGGTGATAATTAATGCAATCTAGTGTAGAAGAATATATCAAAAACCAGTATATACAATATTTATATACATGCCTATAGATTTGAGATCAGATATTAGGAAAAATGTTTTCACTGGAAGGGTGGTCAGGCACTGAAACATTCCAGGGCAGTGGTGGAGTCACCATCCCTGGAATTGCTAAAAAAATAGGTGGATGTGGTGCTTGGAGACATAGTTTAATGGTGAACATGGCAATGCTGGGTTAATGGTTGGACTCAATGATCTTAGAGGTCTTTTCCAGCCTCAATGATTCCAACCTCTGTGATGGTGAAAATGGAAAGATAGCAAAAAGCTTTTGTCCCATAAGTCTGTTTTCTTACTCTGGCAAGATTGTTAATGTCAATAGTTTTTCAGTAGTGCTTCAAAACAAAAATCTGAATTTTATTGAAGAAGTTTATATGTTCATAAAGATTTTTTTTTTGGTGGGACCACTAAAATGCAATCTTTCTCTTGCCTCAAGACTTAACAGTAATTATACAACTGAAAATGGAATGATTCTGAGAAAGGGCTTGAAAAGATCTCTGGGGTGGTAGTATTGATTTTACAAACTCACAGTGAAATCCTGTTGCTATTTTTAACAGCCTGCCTCAGCTAAAAAAGGCAAAATATCAGAAGATGTAGAAAATGTGAAGAGGAAGTGCTGCAGAGTGAACCCAGAGGATTGCTCAGAGAGGAAATGAGTCAGGCAATTGCTAAGTAAAGGCAGCTGCTGTTTACACAGGAATCAAAAGAGTTAAAGGAGAAATTCCTGATCAAAATATTCTGAGCAGAGTGTGGATGGCATGAGGATGCACTTAGAATAAACATGTCTGAATGAAACCACTGAATTGCCTGAGGTTTGCTCTGTGCCAACAGAGATAAAACAGCCACAGTCATGGGCAGGAGCCAGAAGCCACAGGACAAACCCATTGCTACCCTCAGCAGACACTGGTGATGTGGGCACTGTTGTGGCCATGATCTGGATGTTGCAGGTGGGGAAGGAATCCTTCTGGCAGCCAGGGCATCAGCCCTCCCAGTGACCACCCTGGGGGCCCCTCTCCTGAGCACAGTGGTGAGGGTGGGTTGATATATAGTTGAAGAATATCCAACCACTCTGGCCTTCATCCATCCGTCCTACAACGGGGTCCCACTTTCATTTTCTCCCTTTGAAGGCCACGTGCAACCTCAGTCTGGAGGAACTCTCTGGTGGGGATGGATAAGCATGGCTCATTTTTCAGCTTGTGAAATAGGGAGTCACTGGGATCTGCTGACAGAGTTTGTATGTGTGGTGCACAAGATCTGCATGAGAGGTGCCCCAAAATCCCCAGCATCTTCAAGGCAGGCCACAAGGCAGTGTTTCCATCTCCCAAGCTCTACCTCTACGTGAGTGTGTTTCCTTCTCACCAGATACATGTGGATAACAAGCTGGAAAGGAGAGAAAACAAAAGCCTTTCCTCCCAGTCACATCTAGTACCTATAATTAAAGGGCAAAATACATTTCTCTCTGGTAAACAAGTCATCAAGTAAAAAGACTCCCAGCATGGCATGTTAATAAAATGAAATCTTGTAGTAAATCATAGCCTATAAGACATATTCCAGAGAAAGTATCTTAGCAGCTGTCTGTCCCAGGGGAGGCAGAGGCTGACGTGACTGTTCACTGTCCTGTTGGCTGGTGACAGTCTCTGTGGTTTGGGTCCCTGACTGCACAACCAGGTCTAGTGGAAGGTAAAAATTTTTATCTGCTTACGTGAGCTATTAGTTACCTTATTATATGTAACTGCAAAGCTTTTACAGGGTTTTTGTTCATATCTAGTGAAAAGGTTATTATCACTTTAAGAAATTCCCCAGCCACAGGGAATGAGAAAAGCAGCAATGATGTGACACACTGAGTTCAGGCTGTGGAAAAAATCTCGGCTATGACATTTCTCTGTTTGAGTTTCTGTGTCATTGGTACTTTCCTGGCAGAAAAGTTCACATTGTTCAGGCAGCTCCGACTCCCCAGCTGGATGCAGTGCCTATGGAGGAAATCCTGCCATTGACATACTGCTCTCTCTTCCACATCTGCAGCCATATATCCATGGGCTATTATGGAACAAGATTTTTTCCTCTTGCTTTTGTCTGTTTTTGTCCACAGTTGACTGAAATATTTAGCCTGTTTTCACTGCTGAACCACCCAGTTTTGGTGGCTCTTGGGAGTAACTGGAGCTTTCATATTTTTGCTGAGCATCATCATAACCATGTAGAAATCCTTGAGTTATGAACAGTAAGTTTCCAGTCTTCAAGTAACTTCTAAATGTAGATGCATGTATCATGAAGCTTGAGATCAGAGTTTTCCTCCATTTCATATGCATTGAGGGAAGCTGTAAATTTAGGGATCCCATCATGACCCCTGTTTGGGAATGCTACTGATCAGAAGTGCCCATTTACACAGTTGATGGAATAGACTTAGTGAAAAGGGCTCCTTCTGCAGACTATTCTGGAGGTCCTTTTCTTTCTGAACTCCTGTCTGGACAGTGGTGTTCAGCTCAGATGAACTATTACTCCGCTGTTTTTACATGAATATCATAAAGATTTTACCAAAGAAGGGGGATTTAAAGAGTAGCACAGATTAAAGGCACAGGGCCAGATCTCTGGTTTGTAATTTTGGTGGTCTTGTGCAAGAGAGACCCTGTCTCACTGGCACAATTGATTTTAAATGTAAATCTAAGGAATATCTGAGACCAGCTTATGGTTCTTACTCCTCTTCCAGAAGGTGTTTCTGTCCTGTGGAAGAATGGCAGTGAAAATTCTTAACCACTGGACAGTATTACTGCTATATTTGTTTTTCTGTTTTTGTTCCTGCACGGTACATATGCCCAGGATCTGGACAGGAGCATATTTAAAAAGGAGCTGGAGGTGAGGTGGGGGAGTCCTGCTGCTGCAGCTCAGCTCTCCTGTTCTGCAGATGGATTACAGCGCGCCGTGAGCTGGGCTTAACAGCCTGCTCAGCCCCTCAGGCTCATGCATTAAGCAGTAATGCGGAGGTGACAGGGACACAACCCGTGTCTCATTCCAGCATGTGCCAGCTCGGCACATGTTTCCTCCTGCAGGCTGTGTGTGAGTGTCTGGCTGAGCTCTGAGCTCGCGCTGCCGCAGACCCCAAGGAGAAGAGCTTACGTCACCCTTGGGGGACAGCAGTGAGCCCTGAGCAAAATTCACTCCCCGCTTCTTGCAATTCTACTCTTTCTATTTAATGCTCTGTTTGAAAAAATAAGCAGCTTTCTGCTTTTTATGCTGCTTCAATGCCACCGTTTTCTCTCAGAGCCACCTGCTGTGTGCCCAGGGAAGGCCCATCAGCATCACTTATGTGGGGCAACAGTGACATCCAGTGGTCCCAAATCTGCCCATGATTTGAGAACATCTGCATGGATCAGTTTGCCAGGGGTCAGCTTGGACTGTATGATGAGCAAATTTTAATAGAGTCATGAAATTAAGGCCTTCAAATGTCGCCCAATGAAGACCTTGAATGCCTTGTCCTGGTTGTAACATGATTAAGCCTCTGGCAAAGGAAGGACAAGAACTTGCTCAGAATAAGATACAAATGAAATTCCGTAAGAAATATTTCCTCCTATATGTCACAAATACCTTAAAAAAGAAATACTGTGTTGGTGGCTTATCTGCATAATCCTGGTAGTATGTGACTATGGGTCCTTCTGCTATTTGCTGTATATTTTTGCTGTGTTCACCCAGTCAGGAATCTAGTTAGGCTGAACTCTTGCTCTACTGACTCACTTTATGCTTCTCAAGCCAAAGTGAAAAGTCACAGAGTTCTGCAGGTAAAAAGTGTCTTGGGATGTATTTAACTAAGTTTCTTCTGCAGCAGAAAGAGCCACTGCTACTTCTTGTCTCCTAGTAGGTAGACTCCTGGGATTGAGATTCCAGTGGGGAAAACTGAAGAAGTCAGGGGAAGTGGGGAATATTCCCCCCACATGGCCAAGTTCAAATCCCTGTGCCTGTCAGTTCACTCCCCAGCCCAACCTGTGTGTGTGTCTGTGAGCATCCCCTTCTCCTGGGGAGGGGCAGAAGCGCCTAAGGCAAAGCTGGGCTACATCAAGGGCAGATAAATGCAGTCAAGCACTTCAGTGGTGAACAGTGCTGGGACAGAGGTGGAGGGATTTGATCAGAGCCCCTGTTGGAGACTCACATTAGTCTTTTGGATGTGCTTGGGACTTCTGCTTTGCCCTGTGCTGCAGACAGAATCGGGGTAAATCTGCTCGTGCAGAGCAGTGCATCTGAGAGCTCTCTCAGAACAGACCAGGTGTCTGTAATTGTACCACATTGTGGAGAAGAGCCAGATTTAAACAGACCATTTTAGAATTTGTCTTTTCATTTCACACAAGTTTTCCCACAAATCTATCTCTCAGTCTTTAAAACTCCCACCACAGACCCTCGTATCTACCTCAGCTTTCCTTCTCTTTTCTCTTTCATTAATCAATGCCCCACAACATGAGTCTAATACAATATTAGCCCCTCAAGCCATAAAGGACCTGTTCCAAAACCATTTAACATCGAATTACTTCCAAGAAATTTTCATAATCCATAATTCCAGGAGACTAGAGGTGATGCTACCAATAAAATCAGTTATGAGATTGACATTTCAGTTTGTGTCCATCTCCACACTGCAGCCACTCTGGGGCCATTAAGGCAGTGAGTGGTAAGTGTGTTCCATGGAAGTAGCACTTTCCATCCCAGCAATTATGGGCAGTGGTTGTAACAGCAGTAGCTGGATCAATGAACCACCTGTTAATTGCTGCTGAGAGATTCATGGGTTATGCAGAAGGTTCTCTGCTTAATTTGCTGTGAGAAATGTTGGTGAGCCTTGATCCTTGGGGGTAATACAGTATTTTTGCCAGGAAAGGCCAGGACTGAGCCACTCCAGCAGACAGGGAGCCATCAGGAACCTCAGACAAGATGCAGCGTGCTGTGGCTATGTCCCAGGCATTATCTGGAAAGGCACTTGGCTAGGGGGAGAGGAATAGTCCTGAGTTCAGTGTGTGGACACCAGCTGGAGATCCCAAAACCAGGGGAACTGGGAGGATCCCAGAGGTGGAGTGAGACTAAGAATAGCTGCAAAACAGATGTCCAGGTCCAATTTTTACAGCCGTGTCTTTTGCAGTCACGGAGAAAAAATTTAAGGGCTGCTAAGAGTGAAAAGGTCCTGCTCCTGAGATGGTGAGTGTAGGCAGCTGCACACTGTGCCCCTGCTCCAGCTGTAGTACCTGGGGAGCAGAGTGATAGTAGCATCTCAGCGAGTGCACAGCTGGATACAAATGCAGACAACTCAGCCCAGGGAGGGTTGAACATATAGACATTCAAAAACCTGTGCCCAAGGAGCTCTGCCGGGATATTTTGATTCCTGCTTGGGATGTTTTGAGAGAACAAAACATATGTCATGCTAGAATCAGCCTGGAGCAAAGGACCTGGGTAAATCTGAAGGTGTGGTTATATTCTTCAAGTTTGTATTTTTTGAATGCCTACAACTTCAGATGGATTTTACTCAGTTTTCTAAAATACTCACTACAGGATTCAATAACTCATGATCAAAAAGATTTTCTCCTAGCTTTGAAATTAAAAAGGAATGAAAAAAAGTCAAGTTTGTATTGAAATCAATTTATAGCCTAGAAATTTGTATGGGCTAGTTTCCAGCTGTCTCAGAAAATACTCCTTGATGTTTTCACGTTTCAGGGTTTTTAAAAGAAAAGATAAACACCCTGCTAACTTTTCTTGCCCTTATTTAGTGAACTAATGTAATATTTTACAATAAAATTTGCAGCTTTAGGATTTATGATCTGTAAATGATATTTTTATCATGATTTTATGATGATATTTACAGGTCAGTGTCTGGAGGGCAGTTCCAGCCCTCCCTCTGCTCAGCCAGCTGTCCTGTGCAGCCAGATCTCTGTGCTGTGTGACTGTGCGAGGCACCTGATGCTTCTGTTTTGAACAGAACCAATTACAATTGTGTGTTGAAACATAATACTGGATCCCTTTGCTGTTCAATATTTTATACTGTTTATTTTGAACAACAGTGTTCTGATTGTTTCTGATTCAAAGGATATGTATTTTGGGCTTTAACTCTTTTTTAATGGTGTGTTATCTCAGGGGAGCTGTGCAGGATTGGGTAAGTCTGTTGACTAGAAAATATGGATAATATTTGCACAGCCTCTGTGCTTCCAGTGCTCAGTCAGTGACAACTGAATTAAATAACAAAAGCTTAGGAAATGCGAAAATACTCATGTCATTATGCACTTTTTAGTTCAGGGACCAAATTGAAATGTGCAGTGGTATAAAGAAAGCTCAGCCCAACTGGGAGATAAACATCCTCTAAATAACCTTTGCAGGATGGAGGTGTTCTGAAAAGAGAGCCCCTTAGTTAAAAATTATTCAAGGTCTCAGAGGATGGCAGCCAGTGAGGCCAGAAGGGTTCATAGAAACTGTAAGCAGCTGTTAAAGGCACTTTTTGTTTTGTTTTAGAATAAAAATGTCTGGTTGACAAACATCCTGAAGAATCAGCCACCCACATTCTTCCTCCAAAGAATCAAAGATTCCCAGCTCCTGGGCTTGGAGATGTAATTACAGTATGAGGAGGTTTGGGAGAGCTGAAAAGTCGCCATAGCAACCTCCCAGCAAAAAATCTTCGCTCATCCACTGTAAAGCAAAATTTCTTTTTATCTGAATGGCCCTAGTGAGCCTGAATGTGTTCTGTCTTCACTCTCTGCTTCTCTCATTTCATTGTACTCCTCAATCACAGTCTTTTCCTGCTCTTAGTCCTAAGGGTCCTCTTCTAAATCTTCCTAGGAAAGTTTTGACCAGACATGGATGCAGGATGCTAGTTATTCAAGCAGGCTCTTGTTGTGACTCAGTGTTAAAGAGCAGGTGCCCTCACGTGGTGTTCCAGACCCTTTACAATCATCTCTAGTGAAGCTGATAAACAACTTGTGCTGAATAATTACAAACATCAAAGTAAACTGATAAGCACGGAAACAGATAAAAGAAGATGGAGGAAATGGAAATCCTTGGAAAGTCCTGCACAGTCCCTGTTTCAGAAAGCTCCATGCAAGGGCTTATGTGAATGCTAGAACCTATATTGCATGCATTTGGTGAGATACAGTGCACACCTAGCAATTTTCATGGATGTGATCTGCCCATAAGAGAAGGAGACCAAAACATTCTGGCTGAGGCTGGTGGATGGCAGGAGGGTGCTCGGCCACAGGTGCTTGGCTGTGAGAGGGTTTGTGCTGGTGCAAAGGGAGAAGACAAGGCAGGAGAGGAGCTCCTGAAATATGGAGCAGTTTGGCTAAGTGGTGCTGTCATAGTTTTTTGGGGAGCAACTTGAAGTCTGGGGCATTTATATGGGGGAAACCAAGAGGAGGAGACCAATTTATCAGAAAGGTGAAGATGATAAATAGATTATGTAGGTAAGCAGAAGAGAGGGACATTTCCATCCTGTTTGGAGACTGTCTGGAGGAGCAGGCTGCAGTGTTCAGCAGCCTTGGGAGCTTCATGCTCTCTCCACTTCCTCTTATCTCTGTCCCTATCAGATCCAGTAAGGGAGTCGAACTGCTGGAAGTCACTGCCAAAACATTCAAGATCACGCTCTTGCAGGAGACAGCTGCAAGCTCCCCAAGCCATCGTATCCCTCTGGAGCAAACTCACAGAATTCAAGACTCAACCTCTGGCTGGCCAAAGTGACATTCATGCAGGATCGTCCTTCCCTGGGGTGACGCACTCCTTGATCTCACTCTTTCTCAGCAGGAATCGATAATTAATATTTTTTGAACTTGACTAATTAATATCTTGCAGGAGGGAAGAAAGATACTGGTGTAGATCTCTACATTATAGTGCTACATACTACAGTCAGAGGCTAGAGAGCTGTTGTGGGGAAATTACAACTGACGTTCTGTAATGCAGTCACTTTTGAATCAGAAACAAGGGGATCTCTTCAGTTCAATTGTTTCTTTCTAATTTGTATTTTATAATACTTCATGTTCTGGACTTTGCTCTGGACAAAACTGAATATGACCCTGTGACGTGCCACTGGCTGGGAGTGTAATGATTTGTTTCTTAAATGTTATTGCAAAAGTCAACAAATCATTGCTGGAGTAATAAAAGAGGCGGTTGGGAGCAGAGATTTGTTATCACAGCAGACTTTTCAGGACCTAAGAAATGTGGTTTCAGAACAGAAATAACTTTTTCTTCATTTCCTGACCCAGTGAAAATATTACAACATCCCATCTGATTTTCACTTCATATCCTCTTCACTGGTCTTTTGGTGCCTGACAGAAGAAACAGTCTGGAGCAAAATCTACCTTGATTTCTGTCCTACACAGGGAGGTGAGTTTTTGAGCAGCAACTTTAAATAACTATGATGTTTTTAAAAGAAAGTATGAAAATATACAATAACTCCTATTTAGGTACTATGGGCTGGGAGCATAATGCTTTTTTCCTTAAGTGTTACTGCAAAAGTCAGAAAATAATTGCTGGAGTAATAAAGGAGGAGCCTGAGAGAAGAGATTTGTTGTCACAGCAGTAAATGGACACCTGGATGACATTCCCTAACCTTGTAAGTTTTATAAGATGCAGGTTTTTAAAGGAAATGGAGACAGTTGTTATTAGCTCGGGGGGGTTGTAATTTTCTATTGTTTATTTTACATGTCTGAAAACAAAGGGACAATTTTTATTTTGTCAGTGGCCAGGGTGTTGTAACTTTTTGTGGGGAGCCCCAGGCGAGGGCTCTGTCTCACGTGAAGCCAAGTGACTCCACTGAAGGGACTTGACCAGCTTAGACTATCTGAGAATCTAGTTCATCCCTCACAGCCATTTTATGTAACTCATTAATAGCTGAAGATTTAATCCAATGTGGTCCTAAACCAAGAATAATCCCTTCCCTCTGTGAGTAGAGGACAGAGCACCAGGGGGAGCGTGCAGGGCATGCGGAGCAAGTCTGGGGCTCTCAGGCATCGAGGCTGCCTGTCCATTCCATTGCTCTGGTTTAACTGTAATCATTTTGGAAACAACTTTAGTCAGACTGAAGCACACAACAGAATAAACTCCTTTCAGTTTAGAGTGGCATATTTGGATTTTGCTTTATGTATTCAGTGTATGCTTATACTGGAATTAGCCCTTCCCCATGTTCCCAGGACTCAATTAAAGTGCTGAAAACTTGTTTGTAGACAGAGCCCAGGAGTGAGAATAAATACTTTTTTGGCTGTGCTGTCCATAAGCAGCCTTGTGTCCTGTTTCTCCATGTACTTCTTGCCCTGCCTGCTGCTCCATGGTCTACAATCCAACAGAGTCTGTGGGGTATAACCATGGGTTGGCACATCCAGCTGAGAGGCACTGGCAGGGCTTTCTCTTCTTGTTTTCTCTTCGTTTTTAGGAACTTAACCACTTCAAACAAGGTCTGCTTTTATCAAAGCAGGTTGGAAGTTGCTAACAGGTTTGCAGAGTTGTGACAGATGAACAAAATGTTTGCAGAGTTGTGACAGATGAACAAAACATTCACAGTATAGTTGTGTAAACCTCATCTCTTTCAGAAACCAGCAGAAACCAGCAGGTTTGTTGAGGCTGTGACCTTTACAGAGAGGACTGATATAATGACTCAGCCCAGTCATGAGGAGCAAGGAATTCTGGGCTCCTGTACTGTGAATACCATTCCAGCAAATTGCAGGAGCAGTTTGAATTTCTTAGGCAAGTGTGCAGGAAAGGGGTGCTCACCAACATCTTTCTTTCAGAACACGCACAAAAAATGAAGAGGTTCCTGTGCGGCCCTGGACAGCACTCTGCTGACAAGGCTCTTTGCATCTTGGTGGTTGCTGCTCATCTTTTCTTCCTTTCAGGTACAGTAATTTCCCTCAGAATTAACCATAGGGATGGTTAATCCCACTGCCAGTGGGCTTTGGACATCCCCCAACCCAGGGGATGTCTGATGGTGTCCTGGTTTGTGTACACACAGTGTATCCATACAGGAGCCTGCTTTCCTCTTGTTCTGCCCCAGAGCAGCAGCTATTCTTGCTCTGGACCTCTCTCTTCTCCATGCAAATGGTACTGAGGTTCTTGTCTATCCCTGAGTACATGCTGGCCAGAGACCTACAAGTCTGGACATAAAGCACACCCTCTCCTGGGATGCTGGTTCAGTCTGGGCTGCAGATGAGTGAGTACAAATGAGAAAATACAGCAAGGAGTGAAATGTCTGGTTTTGGTTGCATCACAACTGTTGTCCACATTTGGAGGTAAAAAGCCTCTCGATTTTGTCATCATTCACTGGTTTTCCTCCTGTGTATATTCCTGCATTTCTGTATAGTTTATTTCTAGTTTTACTTCAGTCACTGTAAAATAATGCACCATGTGCATTTGCTCCATGGTATCCTTGGAAAAGCCCAAAGCTACTGACAGAACCAAATTCTGCAGTAATAATTCAGGTCTTGGGTCAAACACAGTAATCTGTGCTTCATGAACACACTCAACATCCTTTCACTCCACTGTAAATCCCAATGAAACAATAATTAGTTCTATGTTGGTTTTTGTATTTCTTTCTTTGACGTCTCCTCAAGAACAATACAGGGCACAGAGAAAACCCTTACTTCCAAAATGCACCCTGTAGCACTGGGGTCACTTCAAGTGCACAACGTAGTCGAGGAAAACCAAGGTAAGTTTCCCTAATAAAAAGACCTGAATTAATGGTTAGCTCTTGACAAATGTACCCACTTTCTCTCAGCTTAAGCTGAGAAAATCTGTCTGCTATAAGGCACTGGAAGGCCTGACCCCTGAAAGGGTGGTGTCTCAGCATGTCTCTGCTGAGATGCAATGGTGCTCTGGTCTTTTATGGAATAGGTGCCAGTCCTGCCAGTCGTACATCCCACAGGGATTTTCAAATGTTGGAGAAACCCATGGGAATTGGTTTCTTATTCTTTTGGGCCCTGCAGCTGCTGGCAAGTATGGCTGAAGATGGCTGTTGCATTTTCATGTGCTGTAATGAATTACTCACTGCTTGAGTTGTAATTGAGTAGCTACACCCACCTCTCTACATCCCCTAAAACTCCGCCACAGATCTTCTGCAATACCAGCTCTGTCCATGGATTTCATAAGGCTTTAAACTGAAGGAGGTTAGATTTAGACTAGATACTCAGAGGAAATTCTTCATTCTGAGGGTGGTGAGGTACTGGAACAGGTTGCCCAGAGAACTTGTGGATGCCCCATCCCTGGAAGTGTTCAAGGCTGTGTTCAAGTTGAATGGGGCTTGGAGCACGTGGACCTACACCTGAACTCTGTGTTGATTCCTATTTGTCATGTCTTGAGGACTTCAACTTTTCCTTTGCAAAGTTAAATTCATCTTCTCTTTACTGGTAGTGTGGGTGGTCTCAATTAAATTTCAAAGGCAGTAGAAACTAGAAATAGAAGAAAGTTTTAATTTTCTTAATCGTCATTCAGGGAAGAACCCAAATGAGTCCATATGGCAGCTTTTTCTTTGGAAGTGACACTCCATTTTCCTTCTTTACTCTTTCCCAATGCCGTTTTCTTACAGAAACATGGGATCTGTATGAAGAACGACTGGATTTACTGGGAAGAAATGATAAATATGTGTCCCTGGTCAACTTCAGCATCCCTCAGCTCTGTCAGTTCACAGTGTGCATTGACCTAAAGCGGACAGCCAATGTCAGCTCGTGGGCAGCGTTTTCCTATGACACTAACACCACCTCCACTGACATAAATGACTTAGAACTCGGGCTCTCTGGAGAAAACAAGCACCTGAGACTGTATCTTTTTGGCACCAAACGAGACATTGAGATCGACCTGGCCCTTTTTGTGTGGTATAGTGTGTGCTGCTTGTGGGACACTGGAAAACAGCTGCTGGAGGTCTACTGCAATGGGAACCTGGTGCACAGCGAAGCCCTGGACAGCACAGGGTGCCTGAAACCGAATGGCAGCCTCATACTGGGCCACCTGCACAAGAGAAGGGATGGCTTCATCGTGAGGATCAGCAACAGCTTCATCGGCAGCTTGTACTACTTCCAGCTGTGGGACCGTGTGCTGGGTCAGGAAGAGCTGTTGGGCTGTGCCATGGGCAGCACTGTCAGCTGGAAGGAGGAGTACTGGAATTTCAGCAGCGTCCTCCCCGTCGCGGACCATCGGCTGCGCTGCGGTGAGTCTGCGATGTTTTATCTTCTTGGGGCTTGTGTGTGGCTGAGGATCACACACGGAGTAGGGAACCCTCCACTGCTTGGGGCTGTCTAATGGCCTCTGAGTCACTGCTGCTGAGATTGAGACCAGGATGGGCAGAGCTGTGGCTGTGCTTACGACATTGCCTGCTCACCCCGTGCAGGCTCTTCTTGATACAGAGGTTGTGGATGAGGTAAAGCTGGCAGGGATGTAGGGGATGTAGAGGATGTAGAGAGGTGGATGTAGCTACTCAAAGCTCTGCCACTGAGATCCCCTGGAAGCTGCTGGCAGGTGGCATCTTTTGGATGAGCCTTCTAGCGGTTCATCCTTCTACTGGGGCACCAATCTGCTACTGAGCTGGCCTGACAAAGAGTGAGGTAGGTGGGACTCTGAAATTTTCTTTCTTCCAATATGTTTAAAAATATTTAACTCAAGCCATTAGTGAGATGACAGTATCATAGAATCACAGAATCATTTGGTTTGGAAGGGACCTTAAAGATCATCCAGTTCCACACTCCTTGCCATGTGAAGGGACACCTTCCCCTAGACCAGGTTGCTCAAAGTCCCATCCAGCCTGGCCTTGGACACTTCCAGGGGCATCCACAACTTCTCTGGGTAACTTGTAATGATAGTAATCATTTTCCTGCATGGCTTCTGCGTGTTATGTGCCCCAGATGGTGCTGCTTCACGGACAAGCACTCTTAGCAGTGTTTAGGGTCAGCCCTGTTGTCTCTATGTACTGCATGGTATTTAAACTACACTGTATTAAAACAGAAACCCAAGACTGTCTAACTGACTGATAGGCTGACTAATTTCTGTAAAACTAATGATATGTCACAATGTTTAGGTGCTCCACAATAGCAGTGAATGCATCTTTGCTAGTTGTCTGTAAGCTGATGGCTTCACAGGGAAAGCAGTCACAGTATGAAGTAATTGGTATTTTTTGTGTCCACTTTGAGAATACAAAGAGCATCCCATCAGACAGCACATCTCCATCACATGCAGCACTTTCTGACTTCACTGCAGTTTTTTCCATCTCCTGCTCCAGTTTTTATGGGACCAGGGCCCAAGGCAATGAGATCATTAGGAAATCACCAACTGCCAATGAAACCTCTGCTCAGAGGGATTCCCCACCCCTCCCTCATTGCACCCTCCCTCACTCTGCACCAAAGCACACAGGCACTAATAACAATTGCTGTAAATTACAACCTTCCCATCTGTCTCTTGGCTCCCTGCCCCACTGCCTTTACCCAAGCACTCCTCATTCTGCACTGCCTGTCACTAGACCCATTTCCCCAGTTGTGTCCCTGGATGGAGGAGGCATGATCCGATGAGGAGGGAGGAGGAAGGCTCAGTTTCCCTCTTCCAATTAATACCTTTGCCTTTGGGCCCATTCACTCTGTGGGAAAGGTGTGTGCTTGGCTTGGCAAGGAGTCATGAGAAGTTTAGTCATGTTTGATGATGAAAATTCTAACACCTAAGATCAAAGCCTTCATTCAGTGTTCCTGGGCTTTGATTTTTCAAGAAAAATAACCTGGATGAATTTGAGCATCTTTTTAGTGGGACAAAGCATGTTAGAGAGAGGCTCTCAATAGTTAAAGCACTCTTTCCCTCTAAAGCAGTCCTCAAGAACCAGGTGATTTTCTCTAGTTAGGATTCTCCAGTGCAGCCTGAATAGGACATTCAGTCTGGAAAATGTTGGGCAAATATTTAAAGGTTGTCAGCAAAGAGAGACAACAGCATGTCTCACAAGTGATGGACTACACCAACAAGCACAGAGGCTACTTTTGCCTATTGTGCCATGAACTGCTGGATCCACTCTGTGATCCACACTGGGAGGAGCGTTACTGCAGTCTGACATCTTGCTAAGAACAATAATCAAGATAACTCTTGTGAAGTAACAGGGATGTTATTAAAATTTAATCATGTTTGAGAATCCATTGTGTGTCAGATCTTGGCAAGACCTTTGCTTCCACTATAAATCTGCTCCTTACTTTAATTAACTGGAATTCATGAGCAAGCTGTAGCACAGAGGCGTGCTGATGATACACGAGGTAGGGATAACAGTGAGCAGTGTAAACACGTATTGAGATTGATGTCCCATCTGTCAGACAGGGGAAGCTGCACCTGGCTGTAGTTCATGTGGATTGTCCATATGGGATCATACATATTGAATCTACACGAGACAATCTGAAGCATCCATGTAAGAAGTAGTTGTGTAATGTTGCCGTGTAATGAAATGTCGTGGGGAAGTGCCATGTCAACACCAATGTAATGTCTTAGATTGTTACTTATGCCCAATATCATTCTTTAGCATCAAGGCTTGCCTCTTGTGTTTATATGTGTTGTTTATGGATGTTTGATGTTGTATTGCTTGGTTATGCAGTTGTGATGTGAAGCTGGGCAGCCTGCTTTGTTTTGGAAATCCTACATCATCTTTGGAAAGCCAGGGCTCATTTAGGCAAAGTGAGTGAAACTTCTCACATGAACATAGCCAGAGGAAGCCTTAAGAAGGTGTGTTGGCTTTTGTAAGTGCTATAATTATTGTAGCAATTGCACTGGCTTTGCTTGATAGTAGAAGTTATTGTTCTGCCTTTGCTTTTTTCCCAGGGATCTTAAAGATAATCCTTTGTTTTTCCAGCTCAGCTGGGTCTTTGCTAAAAGTGTAGAAGTAAAAGTGTGTGTTCTCATCCTCTCACTGACTCAGTCTTCATCTCTTCCTCCCCCTACCTCACCCACACACTGCTTTCTGATTTTCTTCTTAATTTTAAATAATCCTGGAAAGGGCTGAATATTCAAAATCTGAAAATGACTGCCAATAATACAGAAATATATTTATTGCAGTTCTCATATTGGCTAGTCTATTTTTTGCTGCTTGTCTATTGGAAACAATATATATTTATTTACAGAATGCCAAATAAACCATTTATTAAATTATCAAATTAAAATCCTTGACTAGGACTTAAAAAAAATCAGTGGCACGGTATTTTTGTAGCTTCAGATCTCATCTGTCATCATGCCTTAGCCCTCATTTCGTGAATGGAATTACGTACATATTAATTAAAGCAAATGCAGCTACAGGATGCAGGTGGCCAGTCCCACACCTGCCTGCTGGTAATGATCCCTGACATGTGAGAATAAACAGATTTCATTTTTCTTCAGGTGATAATGAGAAGGAGAAATAAATAAATTATAATCTGTGAAGTTGTAATTATGCTTCATTTGTCAGGAGATGGAAACAGCATTCTGAGTTACATCCCTGATCAGAATGGGTTTGGGGCTTTGTTTGGCCCTTTTTCTGTTGTTTTTTTTTTTTTCCACTAGCAAATTTTTCTGATTCATCCTGCCTGACTCTGAGTGCTATCATACATCACCCCTAAGGCAATGGTTTTTGAAATATTACACTGATAACAACAGGAACAGAAGTCTGTAATCACACAGCTCTGTGCAGTTTCCTCCTACCTAGGAGAGGGTCTGCAGCAGTGGAACAGTCAGGGGGACAAGTTAAACCCCAGATGTTCAAACAGTTTGGGATATGGCTTGATAAATCACAGCCTAACATAGTGCTAATAGTTCTGTAGGAAAGAAATATTTATTCCACTGATAGATCATGTCTGCACAGCATTGGCCCTTCTGTGCTCTCATCACACTTCCTCTGTGGCAGTGGTTCTTCAAAAAAGCTTGTAAAATGACACTCATTTTCTGTCAGTTTGAAAACAGGCACTTACTATTTGTAGCATCTCACTGGGGCTCACAGAACTGTCTCTGCAGCTTCACACCACAGGGAGGCATACAGGTTTCCATTGGAAATTTAAGCTGTGGAATTAAAGTCCCTGGGGATGCTGGAATATCTGCATCTCTGCAACACTGAGGGCCAGGTCCTCTGAGTTTTGCTCTCTGGGTATTCTCATGGTAATATGATGTGAGGATGGTGAGGGCTTGTGCACAGGTGCTGGAGGAAAAGGTACATCCCCTTAGTTCCAGGTTCCTCTATTTTCTTTTGAGGAGTTGGTTTCCTTTTTCTCTAGGACTTTTAATTCAGTAGATGCTTCTGGCTTCTTGACTGTCAGACAGTGTTAGTGTTGGTAAGAGCTCTGTGCATGGAACATCAAGGTCTGTCTTGCAGCTCAGTGAGCTAAGCCTGAGGATCTTTTTCCAAATAAAGAATCAGCAAATGCCCATTATGTCAAGTTATGTTTCTGACCTACTGCAGGCAATGGATTTGAAATGGCAATGTGGTAGCTTGCTCTTGGACTTGCTAGTGTTTTGATGGAAGAGTAAAACAAAGTAGATTAGGTCTCTAATTTCCAAAGTTTACAACTATCTCATATGCACAAGGCCTGAGCAAAGAGGAGAGATGTCCAAATGCACACCGAAGATTCAGCAAGCATGGGAAAAGCAGGCTTGCTATTTTTACAGCTTTCTGCACACCCTGGCAGCAACGGGGGCTGTGCTCTCCCAAAGCAGATTGCTGGACAGTTTGATCTTGGAACAGCTGGTGCATGATTCCTGCTCCCCATCCTTCTGCCTCCAGGTGTGGGGGAGCCTCCTGTCTCAGCTCTCCACCAGCCCTGAGCACGTTACCTCTGCTGAGGAAACCACAGCGGCTGAAACCACCATCTCCTAGATCATAAGGTGACACCAAAACACAGACTGGCACCTCAGAGGAGCATTTGGAGGCTGAAGGTCTGAGCTGAAGACTGAAGGGTCTGAGCTTAGTCTGCAAGAGCCAACCTTGGAGAGACAACTCAGAGCTGGACTTCAGTTACTTTATTGTCCCCTTGCTCCAGCTTGGCTCTGTGCTGAGTTCACAGCCTGTGGCTTAGTGCAAAGGGGAAAATCAATTGTGTGTCCAGGAAGCAGAAGCCTGTGTACTGTAGAGTGCCTGCTCAGAAGGGGCTTTTGACTTTGGATGTCCCTTGAACTTCATAAGATAATTTGAAGTCATTTAGGATAGAAATAGGAGACTTCAAGTTGTTAACAGCCCCTGTTTCTATTATTGTCCCTGGATATATTGCCACTGATTTGAGTGAGTCAGAGATGGGCTGTTGTATTTCAAGCATGGGTGAGTCTCCTTACCTTGAACTACTGTAGAGAAAACCAATGTTTTATGAAGCATGGTCTTATCCTGCTTATTTCTGACCACACTCTTTATTCATAGGCATTTGGCTTTGTATTCATATGTTAAGTTTATTTCTCTTAGTCAGAGCTAGAATGTCAAGTCTCTGACAGTCATTTGAGTGAAGTAAAAAACACAAATTACAAGCCTTGTAAGAAAATGGTACTTCTAGGGCAAAATGTTGTGATCCTGCTTTTCTTTCAGCACCAAGGCCTGTAATGTTACACAGTGATTCAGTTCACTGCAATTTTCTGTAGTACGTGTGACAAACATCACCTGTTTTGTCCCTGTCTGCCTGGTGATGTGGCAGATTGCATATGAAATGAAAAGTCATATCTGGCTTGACAAGGTGATTCACTTCAAGGAAAATTAGCTATGAATGAATTCTTGGAATTCTTTACTTTGAAAACAAATGGGAATCATTATGTCAGGTTATCATTTACCCAGAGACCATGACTATCAGTGTTCCTCTCACAGCCATTACTGCCTATAAACCCGTTAGCACTCAGTGTCTGACCAGTGCCTTTCTCTGAAGGCTGGCACAGCTTGCACAGGCAAGAAGGGAACACAGAAAACTGCCCTTCAACATAAGAAATGAAAAAAGATAAGGGTGCATAGTCTCCTGTCTTCCCTGGGATCTAAACCCTGCAAATGCTGTTTTCTCCCTTGTTATGCTGCAGTTACCTCTGGAGAAATAAATAAAAACCCATATTGGTGTATTTTCCCTTTTGCCTTCATCCTGCAGAGATCTGTGGAACCACAGCAGCTCCTTGTTATGATGACCTTCTCTGAAGGACTCAAACCTCTCTCTCACCTAGACCATTCTCTTCCTCACACTTTTGCCAATGTGAATTCTTAGGCCTTTTATTGTTCTTTCCATCAGGCTTGAGGAAAGCATCATCAACAAGGGCTCCTACACTGCCCCCTTTACCTCTGACCAGTAGTACCAATGGTGTCGTTCCGGGTAAGTGCTCAACATTTTAAATGCTGTTGTGGTCATCACTGACACTGACTGACACTGTAGGTGTGACACATGTTTAAGCCATTGCTGCTTAGCAAGGTGTCCCATGTCAGAAGATCCTCCTGTTTCTCCTGTGCACTCTCAGCAGACAGTAAAAGCCAAAATTGTGCACACTCAGATATGAACCACAACTCAGTTGTTAAGCTGTGATAACATGACCATGTGTTTGGGCCCTTGAGCTCTTCAATAAAATTTCTAGCAATGCAGCAGCAATCTAAACTTGGACACTTGCAGTCTGGGATATCCCAAAGGGCTTTGGTCAGCATGGGAATGGGAAAACAACTGTGCTTCTGCAGAGGGGTATGGACATGGGAAGGGGGGCAGGTACCTGCTGTGAAAAATACAGGATTCATTTCACCTGTGTTCTCTCCTTGCAGTCACCTTCTTTAATGTTCATATGAACTTTTCTCTTTTCTACGAAACCAAGAGAGCTCCTGATTACTATGATGCAAGGAGGCTTCTTGAACACTGGGTGAGTAGCTTGTTCTTCTCATTTTCATGTGTTTCTAGCAAGTATCAAATGAGGAGGAGAGCTGGTAGAATCATGGAATAGTTTGTGTTGGAAGGGACCTCTAAAGGTCATCTAGTCCAATCCCCAGTGTACAGAATGCAAACTGTTGGGACAACACAGAAATGTAACAATATTCTGGCGTTTCAGAATCATGTTATCCAAAACATTTTTAACAGGACAAAAAGAAATTCTGAAGGAAGGGAAAAGTGTTAAAACTTTGCAAAAATTCTTAGCTATTTTCATCAGGATTTAGAATTTTGATGACAATTCTAAATTTACAAACAGCTCTAGAAAAAGTATTGATAAATCAAGTTAATAAAAATGTTATTTTTTTTTTCCCAGTTTAGTATAATCTTTACCAGAGAAGAATTTGTTGTGACAAACTTTAAAATCAGGTAAGGTAGTGGTGTCACCTTGACCCTCTGTCCTTTTAGCAGCCAGATTCCAAATACCCATTTCACAACTGACCAGCCCATGACAAGGGTGGAAACTAAACCCCCAGGTCTGCACAACTTCCAGCATGTTGAACACCCACATCTTGCTCACTGGACTCATTCACCTAAAATATGTATCCTACCCAGTGCAAGGCAAGTAGCTGCTCCAATCTGAGACCTCATCTTTGCTGATTTGTATTGATTCACGACCAAGATGAAACCTTTGCTGCCTCTGCAGAGTGTGAGTGGTGACTCCAGTGGGCTGATGTAGCTGGTATACCATCCTGGCTATCCAAAAAGCAGAGAAATTGGTACCTTCAGGAGATGGAAAGTAGGGCAAAGTGCTGGTACCTGCAGGGTTCACTCATATTAGTGTTGCTGAAGCCTCGTTTCAGTGATTACATGTGAGTGCAAAGGAGTTTGAGGGTCACATCCAGCCACAGAGGGAGGGTCACAGACCCCAGAGGGCTATCTAGGTTCATGCTGGCTCTTGCATGGCTGTGTCTAACAATAGCATATTATAGTTCCCAAATCCTGCTCAAAAACAATGGTTCCTTGCACCAGACTCCCCTATTTCATAACTTTTAGCCCAATCTAGCTTATTCATATCCAAACTGTGAGCAGCTGAGAGGGTGTTTTAGTGAGTTGTAGAAGTGTCACTTGTACAGACATGGAGTTTCGTCTTTTATGCCTATTTTGACTTCCTACTTTCTTCTCTGACTTCCACAGTTACTGTTTGCTTTACAAATGACAATACACTAACCCATTGCACTGTTCACACGGGGTGAATCTAATTCGAAAAGCCCTAAGGGAAGGGCGGGTCCCATTCTGGAAGAAGAGGTTTTTGTCAGGATGCATCTCTGTTATACTTGGTCTTGGTGATTTCTGTAAATATATCCATGCTGAATTCAAGATGACTTCTCTGCTGCAAAGTCTGGCTCATTGTGGTCAGAAGCTATTTTAGATGATGGCAGAAGAGGGGGTGTTATATTTATATTTATATGCTACTGTGAAATATTTTCTATTCTCTTTTTCTTGCAGGGGTAATTATCTACAAAGCAGTGCCTATAGGAGGACTCGTGTATGTAATTTGTTATTTTCTGATTTAAGTAATTACTTTTTCTTATCCTCTGCATAGAGGATATAGTAGTTGCAGGGTCTAAATGCTGACAGTATTGTGTTTTGTTGAAATTACTAAATCATCCTGATGGACCTCTAGCAGTACTGTGAAACAAAGGCTGCTCTATGGAGTCAGGTTCCAGTAACACTTAAAGCAACAGGCTCCATTTTAATGAGAACATTGAGTTTGTGCTGATTACTTTCCTTAAGATCCAATTTGTGCCCATTGATTCTAACCAGCTTCTAACTTTCTGTGTCCCTCTATGTGACCTGAAGGGGAAGGTAAAGCGGATGTCACAAAGGTAAGACCCAGGGTTTTGAACTGGATTTCCATAGTTCGTGTTGATTTCATATTTAGGGTGAGGAGGAGTTATACCCCTCCATGGCTGTTTGAGCTTCAGAGTGACCAGAAAAGCACACATGGAGTAATGCTTGACTTGGGGAAATGCATTTGAGCATCCAAGGTTCCCATCTCATACCCTGAGTCTTGGGAGACTCAAAGTGCTTCCATGGCAAGCTGTGAGGTTTGTGCTGCACTGTAAGAGCTGGCTGTGAGCAGTGTCCTTCACTGGGGCCAGTAAGTGGACAGTGCCCCAAAGGGATACCAGGATGAATCCTGCACCTCTTCTGTAGGAAATCCAGATTGCCTTCTGACCCCAGGCCAGGAGGAGGGGGAGCTGGGTTCCCATCACCTTCAAGGGGTTGCAAATAGTTTAGAAAAGCCTTGAGGAGTGAGGGACAGCTGTGTGGAGACAGGAGTGAATTGGAAACACATGAAACATCCCAGCCCTAAGGAAATCTCACTTGTTAGCCCTCAGTTAGAGGTCCATTGAGGTGATCCACTCATGGCTTCTTGGAGCTTTCTGCCGTGTCTGAAGCCACTCAGTGAGAGGCATTGTCTTTCCAAACCTTCTAGAGTCAGCCCAGTCACTTAGCACAATAGCTGTTCTGAGGAGGAAAAGATGGAATCCACCAGAGATACTGGAAGTGGTTAGTTAGATAGTTTTCCAGGAAGGCATGGAGTCTTTCTACCTCTGATGGACACAGCGTTTTATGATTGGCTTACTCCAAACTTTAAACATTGTGAAATGTTACTAATATGGCAGCCTTGTTTGTATGTTCTATTTGTAGCTATATCTGTAAGGCAATTATAAAGGCCACCTCTCTGGAAATACAAGAAGTGCTGAGTCTCAGGATCAAACAGCTGTTGAATGACACATATGAAGAGGGACCATTATCCTTGCATGTGAAACCTGAAGATGTGGCTGTGAAGTCAATAGGTATTACTTCACTAAAACCTCACTGGAAATCACATGCTTTGTAATTCTGGCTACAAGTGTTTTATCAAATTTAAATTTTGTGGAGACATTGGCTAGAAAACACCCTTAAGAAGTAGCCAGACTGACCTCACCTGATGCACAAGCTGTAGAACATCATGCGGTGACAGCAAGATAAAAAACTTGGGTTCCAGACAAATGGAAGTAAGTTAAAACTTGAATCCTGATGCCAAGGCAGGTCTGAGCACCTCTGCAATGAAGGCAAGGTCAGGCTGATTCAGGTATAAATCCAGGAGCCCCTGCTGGTAGCCAGTGCTCCAGGGACACCAAAGTCAAACACTCAAACCAAACTCACTGCCATTTGTGTAATGTCTGTGCATATTGGATCAAACCTCAGGAGGTAAACAAGTACTTTCTTGGTTTGATTACAATCTCTGCTGCTCCTTAAAATAGAGAAGTAAGACAGAGGTAAGAGCTAACAGACCATACCTGAAATTTAAAAGATTTTATACCAATGACTTACAAAATACCAGTTGCAGAGGATAACACTACAAGCCTGGAGGAAAGACATTGATGGGATAATGAGGGGCAGTGTGAAAGCACCTTCAGATAGAGTAGAGAAGCCTGCAGGATGTGCTGTCATTGAATATGGTTTGTGATGCTGGAAACTAACACTGTACCTGAGAACTGACCTTGTCAAACAAAAGAGAAAAAGAGTGTAGAAGAAGAGACAAAATATCTAAACAAATCTAAACAAAATGCTTTCTTGCAGATAGTAAACTTGTAAAATACTCCTATGAAGTCTGCAAATTACAGCTCATTCCCATCAGGAAACAAGGTCCACAGAACAGTTGGGTTCCTGTGTGTCAGAGGGAACTTCTTTTTGACTATTAAATCTTTTTAAAGAGCTTTTATGTATTTCCTCCTCAGCACTGATGGATTGTCCAGAAAGCTTTTCACACACAAGGTACAAGGGGAGTTATTCCTGGCCGCTAACAAGTCCAGCCTCCGAAGCACAGGTCAGCTGCAGGAAAAACCCTCTGCAGTCTGCTCAGAGGAGCTGGTGAGTGATGAGATCATCTTGTTTTGGTTCCTCCATGGAAAACAGGAGGGATCACCAGGCTTTGTCATGGTAAACCAGGTGGTATTCTGTCATGGCAGCAGTGCCATGCCAAGGAGGGTGCAAAGGATACAGGGCTGGTCCAGCACAAGCTGCAGGAAAAGGGAGTGTGGCATCATTCCCATCACCTGCAGTGACCTCAGGACTTTCTGCTTGGGCAGGGAGGGGAAACACAAGCACTGTAGCATTTCGTGCCATCCCTTCATGGCTCCCTCCCCTCCAATACCTCTAGGTGCATTTCAAAGGCTCTGGCATCTGGGCTCTGCTCCCACTCTGCTGAACAAGTGCTAAGTCAGATCTGACTTGCAAGTCCATTTAAAGTTGGGCTAATGAATTACGTTCTTAGTTACCTGAGTGGGAAATATGAGGAACATCATTATTATGTATTTTTTCCTGTAACATTGTACATTGTTTTAATTTTTCAGTGCAATTAGTATTGAACTAGAGCAAGCTTTTTGGAAGGAACCAAACATGACTAAATGTAAACCACTTGAAAAACTTCCAAATAATATTTTAGGCCTCCAAGATATCAAGATAACAGAAGGTAAGGTACCAGATACTTCAGTGACACAGTGAGTCACAGTAAAATAGTTTTACTCAGATAATGCTTATGTTGGACATCTGAACAAGGGAAGTGATAAGATTGCTTTATGTGCATCCTGCTCACCTGGTCATCTTAAGGACATTTTAATGCTAATTAATTTTGCAAGTGCTTCAAAATTTCCTAGCTATCACTTTGAAGATTTGTCTCAAATCCTACACTTTGATTTAGAACTAAGAAAATAACCAATGAATAATGTTGCAGGTTTTGTCTGTCCATACCCTCTCTGTTGCCACATCAAAGTAGTTCGTAATATCTGAAGCACAAATCAGTGTCTGGAATTGAAAAGCTGGTGCTGTAGTTCACGTAGGTGATAAGGTGACATTTACCACATGGTTATATCTTTTTTAAGCTATGCCAAACAGTGTAAGCTGTTTGAATGGTGAACAAACCCGATACCATATCAGGGTATCCACCTCCTCAGCAGTGCATCAAATAGTAGATCATTGAAAGATATCTGCAGTTGCACACAGTCTCTCTGACTCCCAGGGTGTAAAACTCTGCTTCTGTAAAAAAATTACAGAAGGGTGATGAGATGATGAATGGCAAATACATTTTTTCAAATGATACCATTCAGAATTTGCTTTTGCTACAGTACCAGGTAAGCAGCATTTGGGGAGAGGGGAGGATCTTGTCTAATTTGAAACTCACAAATGCTTGTAAACATGGCAAAAGCTAAAGGTAAATATTATTTACAGATAGTATTTATAAATCCAAAAGCAAGTGACAACATTTGTTTCATTGACATATTGAGGGCTTATTGACTTATTCTTAGGACATAATTTTGTAGTAGATCAGGAGCATTATGACTATATGGAAAGAGAGGAGAAGGAGATTAACTCCTGCATTTAACATAGACACATGTAGCTGTATAGCCAGAGTGACAGCTATGCCACATAAATCATCTCTGCTTCCTTGTTTTTCAGAGAATGCAGAAGATGTTATAGAGCACATTTTATACCTCTTGCCAGATGCAACACTGCATGTGGAAGAATTAGAAATCATTGCAAGTAAAATTTCTGATATTGTACAGCTTGCAGATGTGAGTGTGACACTTGCAGAGACTGCATTGTCTATACTAGACCATATTTCACTGCAAGAAATAGAAGATCAGAACGTTAGAAAAATAACCAATACGTAAGTAAGATAACTTGCCCAGAAGAGGCTTCCTAATTTGAAATGGCACCATGGACTATTTCATTCACTCTATTAAAATATCACCATGAGATTTAGAAATTTCTGTACTTGGATCTTAAACATGCTTGTGGTTATTAGCAGCAGAATTGATTATTGTGTTGTCAAAGGTGCTTTTACCAGAAACAGTTCTGCAGAAGCCACCATCACAGTGTTGTTCCCTGTGGGCATCCAAACCTGGAGGCAGCTCAGGGACTGCCCAGCTGCCACCTGCTCTCACAGATGATCTTTGTGGCTCAGCAGTGAGGTCTGTTGACAGGTCAGTCTGGAGACACAAATCTCTGTCACCCCTCTACCTGTACTGATAAAGAGTTTTCAAACACAGCTATGCAATGATAAATTAGAAGTTCTGGGTGGAGCATGACTATGCCACAGCCCAGTTGTTTTCAGTGGACAACTCGGCATTGCTTTTCCAAACTCAGGAGTCTGCAAGGAGGAGTAACCAAAAACAGCCTAGAAAATCTGTCAGAGAGAAAGCACTGGGTAGCTTCGTGATCGTTTGGGCTGTGTGCTCTCTCTTCCAAGCCTGTCACACTGCAGTGTGTGGAGTGGGGGCTGTGATAGCTGCCAGCACGCACCACCTCTGCCTTCTCAAATAGGCTGCGGGGCTTTTAAGGGAAATATCCATTGCTTTGAATTCTCCTCCCATGAAATGTAAGGTTTTAGGGACAAGGATGTTATTCTTGATCCTTAATGGAGATAGAGTTGGTATTTTGGAGAAGCTGAACTCCAGGCTTTGCAGCTCTAGGGCAGCTGTGGCTGAAAGGGTCCTGGTGCATCTGGGGCTGATGATGCATGAAGGTAATGCCAGACCAAAGGACAGGAAGATTTTCCTTCAGTCTGTTCTGGGAACAACTGTCTTTCACATTTTCAGTAGAGTTTTATCCCTCCTTGCATATTACTGAATAGCCTTAAGGGAGCCAAACAAGCTGTGGAGCTGTCCCTGACTCTTAATACCCATGAGTATTAAACAACCCTAATTTGCTGCTTCCTTTACATTCCAGCCTATTCTGTCTACTTAGAAAAAACCTCACTGATAATAAGGCCCAGAAATGTCTGTCCTCAGAGATAATTAGAGTTTTACTGGATGAGCCCCTGAGCAGCAGCCCTACCTTTAGAGCTTGGAGTGGTGGGGATTTGGAGTACAGACTTCGAAAGGTTCCTTGCAGATTAACTTATCTCGGCTGTGATATTTTACCTGAGGGTACAATTAGATGACTGAAAATAGTCAAATTAGCAGATTTTACAAGTCACTGCCTTCCAGATGAAATGCAGTGTTTGACTGGGCGTGAATTTTGACTCAGGTCTTCCCAGAACCACCTTGTGTGGTCCCTGCAGGAGGTTATCTTCCACCTGCCAGACTTTCAGGCCACTGAAACATGCTAACTCAAGTGCTTGCTGTCACCTGACCCTGTGGAGACAAAATGCATCTACCCCAAAACAGACCTGTTCTGCTCTAGGGCTTGCTCCTTGTGATCATAAATCACAGCAGAGGGTTTTAGCCGATTGTTCCCTGGATGTGTGTTATGAAGCCAGGAGAACATTTCAAGAGAAGTGTTTTTTTCCTCCCTGTTTCTTTTGTTGAAGTATCCTGCAGACAACTGAGGAGATGGGCTACAAGGTGACTTGCGCAGACAGAAATACATCGGTCATAACCAATTCCTTGGCTCTGTTGGTGTTGCGTCCAGATCCCAGCACGTTTGGAGGACTGGCCTTTGGCATTACCTCCTACAGCAGAGGTGTGGATCTCCAGGTGAGAGCAAAGTATCACTCAGAATCATGGACTAAACCAGACAACCCTCCTACTCTTCTGTCCCGTTGTGCGTTTGACCTGAGGACAGCAGTTCTGAGCATGTCATCTCTCTCCTGCAGATCAATGTGCAAGAAAACCCTTTCAAAAATGCCTTGGCCTCAGTGTTTTTGCCAAAATCCCTGAAGAACTTCCTAGGGATCGAGTACTGTGACCCAGACAAGCATTCGAAGATCCAGTTTAAGTTTTTTGGCACTACTTCACTTTTCGAGGTAACTACGACTCCCAGCAAACCCAAACACAGCAGGAATGGGCTCAGCTGTTCCCAGTGCCTACAAAAGAAATCCCATCAGTGTCGTCTGTTCCAGGCACAGTTAGCATCAGCCTGAGAGAGAAAGTGCAGGGAAAATGTGCTCACGCAGCAAAACCTTCTCTGTAGCAAGGATGCTCTGAGAGGTGTCTGTAAACCTTAGCCTTTCCATTCATTTTCTGTAGCTGATGTTATTCTAATCCTTCTGTTATGCAGGAAAAGAACATACCCTGACCTTCCTCTGATAGTAGGCTCTTTCTTAAGGACTGTGCATAGGATATACCAAACATCATGAAAATAACTTCAAGATTTATGTCTCCATTAAAATAATAGCAGCACTGATGTGCAGCATTTAGGATTATTCTAGTAGTTATTATATTTTCATAACTCCAGAAGGGGTGGGTATAACTTAAAAAGGAGGCATTTCTTTGGAATGATGGTGCATACAGAGTGCTGAGCAATACTTTTCACACAGAAGAAACATTCACAGTCGTGCCTACTGTCTAATGAGTTTAATGATGTACAACTGGATGTTTAAATGTACTGAAACAATTATACAGCTTTCTCAATCCAGCTGATGCATCTGAGACTCAGTTCTGCTTCAGCTGATGTGGAGACTGTCCTGGAATTGCAGCTAACTACATTTTCTAATGAAGTAGCAACTTTACATCAAACATCCCATGGGGTTTAGCTGATCACCATTTCCAAGAAGTACAATTGAAAAAAAAATGGGAGCAGGCAGAGCTTGGATTCTTTTTGCATGCATGTGTTTTTCCACTGCAGGATGACAGTTTAACAATGCAGAAGTTGAACACTTTTGTTGTGAGTGCCAGTGTTGAAAACGCATCAATTCAGAACCTTAATGAGCCTGTGACTGTCACTCTTCGGCACATAGACCAGAATACGGTAGGATGTGTTCCTTTCCTCAGGGATGAGGTGAAGCAGAACTGATTTCACTCACCCTTACTGTAAACTGGGAACAGGAAAAATAAGCTTGAAACGTTTTACTGCCTGACCTCTCCATGTTACATCAAAACCCAAATGTTGACAGACCACACAGATTTTGGTGTTTATAAATTCCTGCAGGTTACTAAAATTTGTGTCTCTGCTCTAAAGCCATGCTTAGAGCACAAGACCTTTTCATTGTTTCCTTGTTATGATCTGGACAATTTTTTTCCAAGGAGTAGCTTATTTGCTAAAAAACAGCAGGTTTTGGATTGGACTGAAATGATTTATCTTTGCTCTGAATTCAGCAAATTGGTTTAGTCACCAAAAAAAGTAAACTTCAGAAAAACCCAAGACATTGCAAAGATGTTTTCAAGATTAATATGCTTTGTTTTGTTTCAAAATGATGTTTCAAAGCTGAGGTCTATTTTATTCTAAATGAGCACAGGTCAAACTTGTTGACTGAGTTTCACCTTAGCATTTCTGGGTTATCAGTGTTTCAGGTCCAGCCTCCACATGAATATATTACAAACCCAGAGCAGAACAAAATTATTCAATAAGATGAATTTAATTAAAGTTCAAGTCAATGAGAGCTTGGAAATGCTGCTTTTATGGAGATATGCTCTTTCCATTCATTTCTAGCAAATATATACCCAGAAATTTTATCTAGATATCCCCTCTCTTCTGTCATTTTTACTCCACCAGGCCATCTGGCATCTCTCAGATTTTTTCCCTCGACCTTTTAAAATTATCTTAATTAAATATTTAATGAGTTATCATCCAAACCTACATCTTTGGCTCTCTGCCTAATTATATTTGACAGTCTACAGATCACACATCTTAACAGCTTATCTGTTAGGCTGGCTTCCTGTAAACTCTCTGCTTTATTAAACTTTATTAATGATATAATAATAATAAAAGTAAATGAATCTGTGCCTTGGGAAAGTTTGCTGCAGCATTATGAGTAATAAACTAGAATGTCCCCAAGAGAAAACATTACATTGAATATCCATTTACATCTGTTCAGCTCTTACATGTCTTCCCTGTCTGGTTTCAGAGAGAGGAATCACTGAAAACCTAAAATAAAGGTTTCTTTTGGGTTTTGTTGTTGTTGGGGGTTTTTTTGGTTTTGTTTTGTTGGGTTTTTTTTAATTGTGTAAAATCTCAGGTTGTTATTCCAGGTCTTAGTCATAACTTTTAAATTTCACCAGTAATTTGGTGTGACATCTCAGACACCACATGAAGCCAATGAGATTAAACACAGGAATTGGTCTATGCTGGACAATATGTCAGATTTTCTGCTGTCCTTAAAAGACTACAAGGTACTGAAAGATACAGGTAAAACTGGGAAAATCACTGACTTCCAGGATTTCCCTTGGTAAAGGGAGAGGCAAAAATCAGGACTGTGCTTGTTCAGTGCCATGGATGAGATGGACAATATCCCAGCTGGCTCTACAAGCCCCAGTGTCCAGCAGCCCCTGACCCACAGACCCACTGCAGCACCACCATGCAAAAAATCAGAGAGCAGTGCAGGGGAAATCAAACCCAACAGCCTTAGGGTTATACACCCCAGTTATACACCCCAGTCAGAGCAAGATGCACCGTCTGCAAGTGCAGGCGGCGTACAGATGTACTGAATAAATGTCACAGCCTCCTTTTCTCTGCTTCCAGGGCAATGCAGCAGTGCACTGCGTCTTTTGGGACTTTGGGAAGAACAGTAAGTGTTATTTCCCAAGCTGCCACACTTGCTCTGTCCCCAGCAGCCTTTGGCTCCTTGATGTGGCACCTTTGAGACTTGAGGCTGTCCTGTTGAGTCGGCATTGCTGCTTTGGCTTGATGTTGGTACCTCAGTAATCAGTGTTAGCACTAAGGATACATGTATGGCATAGTACAGTGCTGCAACTATATCAGTAAGAAGACTTAGACTAAGAAAAAAGCAGAAATTATATGAAATGTCTGATGAATTCTCACAGTTTCTTCAGGGAGGTCCGTGGGGGCTTCGCTGGGGTCAGGCCTTGAATGTGGCTCATGCACTCAACAGACACAGAGAGATAACTGTGTATTGGGTTAACTCAGAGCATGTGGGAAGGCTTGTTCTGCAATTATTAGGGTTCAAAAATATATATTTTTTAAAATCAGAAGCTTAGCTTCTGAATATGTCATATATTCCCCATAAATAATCTTATGTTTCACTCTTTTATTATTGCTTTCAAGCCTAAAATAGGCAAAGGATAAGTGGACACAAACACATGATGAATATCAACACATTAATCGGCTCAAATAACTCCTAAAAATCCTGCAAAATGTTAGCTCTTCATGAGTTGCAATAGAAGATTAGTTTTAGTTTGGTATGTTGGCTGCTACATATTTGAAAAAGGAGAAAAAGATGGATAAAGGTATAGCACAGCCATAAGGCACCACTTCTAAATTCAATCTTATCAGAGAAGATCTGGCTTTTTCAGTGCTAAACTCTGCCTACACAAATCCTCTGCCCTGTACATACATCTTTCTTTTTGTGTTTCCATATCCTGCAGCACAAGCTCACCCAGCACTAGGTTCTATGCTTTCTATGTGTGCAGACATGTAAATGACTTTAAATATTTCTTCATGCCACCAAAGGCTTTCACCCAAATTTTGAAGTTCTCAGGCAACTACAGAAGATGTGTTCCTGTGTGAAATCTCACTTGTGTGCTGCTAAATGACCCTGCAATCTGTACTAACTTGAGCTCTTCTTCACAAACCCTGCATGCTGCAGAGCTATAAATGACTGAGCATGACTAACTCTACTTAAAAATCCCTTTTTCTCTATTACACAGATGGACTGGGTGGTTGGAATACATCAGGGTGTGAAATGGAATATACAGATATGAATTACACAATCTGTTTTTGTAACCATCTTACCCATTTTGGAGTCCTACTGGTAAGTACTCTGTGAATCATCTCCCAAAAAGTCCCGTGGCACTAAACAAAGTCATCTTTAGATTTGGGGAGAGATGGGAGATTCATATCTATGCAAGCTGTTAGATATCTGCAATTTTGCCAAAATCAGTAATAACAAATAAAACAGTTATAATAATTTAATGATATAAAGTCCTCTAAATGTCACCTGCTTCAAGGCAATTTCATTTTACAGATGTAGTTTGTACTTCTTTGCAGTGTAACTTAATCAACCTTAATGTTTTATTTACTGCGTTGGAAATACTGTGTTGAATTTATTACCTGCCAGTGGCAACTAATGACATTACATCTTTTGGAATGTTTTATCTATGCTCCATCAGAAACTGATGTGGGAGATGTCATTATGTATCACCTCTTATTTATCTGTAATACAGAGAAAACTGCCTCTAAAAGTAAAATGTCAAAAGCTGATATGACTGCCTGAGAATGGGCTGCAACAAAGGCAAAGTGATAGGCAAGTTCTAAGCAAATTGAGCAGATTAAATCTGTCTAATCCCAGCAGGATACAGCCCACAGGATCGGGTATGGCCCCACCTTTGCTTTGGGATGCTTCCCCTAGAGGTCAGCATCACCCTGCCCTGGCAGAGGCAAAAGCCCTCTCCGGGAGCAAATATGTGACATTACAGGAAGGAATTGAGATGGTTCAGATTTCGGACACTTGCTCAAGTTCCCATTCAAATGAAGAGAATTCAGTTTGATTTTAAGATCATACCTCTCACTGCCACTTTAGTAATCAGCACAGCTACAAGTATTCAACATCAGAGATGTGGGTTACTGGTCTGAGGTTCAAAGCTTCACCAAATAGAAGAGAAACTGTGTCAGGGAACAACAAAATCCTCTCAATATTCCTTCAGCAGCTGTGGAGAAGCAGAGCACAGTCTCCTAGCTGATTTTGCAGAGGGATGCTTTCTGGACAGGGAGGATCCTCCCACACTCCAAGACATTTAGCAGATTTGTGCAGTTCCCAAGCATGGCAGCTGCCACTGAAACAAAATAGTTTCTCCTACAAAGCGAGCTCCAGAGGAATAATTTTGTCAAGATTCTGGAATCCTTATTAAATTTGTGTTTCCTGAAGGACAGCTTTTCTAGCTTCACTAGTATTGCTGGATACTTTAAATACTGCATATTTTTACTAGTTTGGATATTCTGTAGGACTATACAATAAGAAATGCATAAAAATGTTAATGGAAACCCTCCAAAATTAGCAGTAAGCAGAACAGGAATTGATTTCTTTTCAATGTGAAAAATGTGTAAAGGAATTTTCTTAATCTGTAGTGCCAAACAACTGTGATTCTTTATCTTGTAACACAGGACTTGGCCCGGACAGAAATAGATGTCACACATGATCATATATTAACTCTGATAAGCTATGCAGGATGTGGTGCTTCTTCCCTTTTTTTGGGAATAACGCTGGTGACATATCTAACCCTTGAGTAAGTCTGATCCTTTTTCTCACATGGCTTTTAATATTTTAGCAATAGTGGAGTTGCTGCAACTATAAGAATGTTTGTCAATATTTGATCCTGTAATGCACAGCAGGGAAGATTGAGAGCTGACATTATAAAAATTGCTTTATTTTGACCTCTGGTGAAATTAGAAGGATTCAAATGCCTAATGCTTTAATACAAGCACCAGTCTGAACTGTTCAGCAACTTCTATGTTCCTAAATTTCACAGCACCATAGAATGGCTGTACATTGGATGATGCAGAGATAACCTTGTGCACTTTCGCCTTCTTTTTAGGAAGCTGCGGAGAGACAATCCTTCAAAAATCCTGCTCAACCTTTGTGCTGCACTGCTGATGCTGAACATGGTCTTCCTCACCAATTCCTGGCTGTCCTCATTCAACCAGCCAGGCCTCTGCATCACCATGGCCACGCTCCTTCACTATTTCCTTCTTGCAGCTTTCACGTGGATGTGCCTGGAGTCTGTTCACTTTTACTTGGCTCTTGTCAAAGTTTTCAATGTTTATGTCCCAAAGTACATCCTAAAATGCTGCATTGCTGGCTGGGGTAAGCAAGCAGATTTCTTCTCCACTTCTGGGCTTGTCAACTTCTCTAAGATTGGGGCATATTTGCAAAAGCAAGTGAGGACACTGAGCTAGCAGAAATTACCTGAGCTGTAAGGGTGGATCTCTCCCCCCAGGTAGGTTCAGCTTAAATTTCTTCTGCTCAGGGAAACATTAGCATAAAGTGCCTCTTGCTCCCTGCACAGTCAAATGAAAAGGTGAAAATGAGTGTAAGGAACTGCTCTCCTACCCCTCCTGTTCTTACAGGAATGATTTATCAGAGTACCTTATATCAGTGTGTGTGCCTGCAACAGTATGAGCTCCCCACAGCCTTCACCTTTGCACTGAGGATGCTCAAAGGTGTTTTTAGTTCCTTCTCCAAGCCCTGTGTCCAGAATATCTGGCATTCTATTTATGATTCCCCCATACAGGGGGGATTTGACTTTCATTCATTGCTCTCCTGAGGACTTCCCTGGACAAGCATCAGAGGCTTGTCTGGGAGAAACACAACAAAAAGAGCCCATAGGCTGGTTCAGCTGTTAAAACGGTGTTATCAGAGGCACTGACCTAGAGCAGAATTTGGTCTGCATTATTTGGGTCACCATTAGATGCTGTTTTAAAGTGGGGGGAGGTTGGCTCTTGAATAGTGTGCAGTGTATTGTCTTCTCTACCCTCAGATCTGACGTTGCACACAACTGTTCTCAGGGGCAGCCATCCATGATGGTGTTGTTGGCAGCAGCTGTTCTCCACAGAAAAGACAGGACTGAAAAAAATGTGGGAAATGGGAAATGAGTGGAAGGGAAGACTGATAAAACACTGCCTGGAAAACGTCTGCCTCTATAAGCTCTTAACATAAAATGCTGTGGTTTGCTTATCTTTTGACACTCAGCTTTTGTAATAATCAGTTGGTTTTATTTTGCCAGATTGGATCCCTTCTGGAGATGTTTGAACACTCACAAACATTTTGCAAACACAGATATTTTTATGCCTACTCATTTGTGATTTACATAAATAGGGAGATTCGACCTGCTATGCCATATATTTAATTACACTTGTTTCAGAAGGAGATTTTGGGGTAGAGTTTGATCCTAAGATGCATATGTCTGCTGTAATTACTCATCAGAGATTATCTGACATCTTTCCATATTCTCCAATTTTTTTCTTTTAAATCAAAATATTTCTTTCTCCCTTGCTTTCCACGTTAGGAATACCAGCTATTGTAATTATTCTTGTGCTCATTATAAACAAAGACTTCTATGGCAATGGGTCGCACTCTGAGAACAATCCTTACAGCAATTTGTAAGTATAATGCTTTCAGCTTTTTGATGGTCACCAGAGTATCTGAAAGATACAAGAGATAACCAGAAGGCAACAACTTCTCTGTTGCTTTTGTCTTTTCTCCCCATCTTTACCCTCTCCTTTTAGTGGTTCTGGTTCATTGAATCATTTTGGATGCGTGGCTACTGCACGGAGTAACTCTCACATCAGTGAACTGGGCTTGAGGACAGGGAAGGCTTCTGCCAGTCAAGTCTCTGTTTGTTTTCCATGAAATATCTTTCTTTACATGACATTAGCTCAGTCTGGTGGGACATTTGTATATGCTCCTTTGTGTTCTGGGTTTCTGGTAAAATGTGAAGGTACAATAATTGCTCAAGGATTTTGCATGTTTGCTTATGGGATTTGTTTTGTTTTGTTTTGTTGGTTTTTTTGTGTTTTGTTTTGGGTTTTTGGGGTTTTTTGTTTGTTTGTTTGTTTTTTAATGTCAATTCACATCACTGTCTCATCATAATTTCAAATTCTTTTATTTAAATCATCTCAGCCTCCTCTCTTTTCCAGTGGGAAAACACTGCATTCTTTCATCCTTTTTTAAAATGGTTTTATAGCAAAAATGCTTCCATTTTTTTCACCTGCTTTCTGTTTAGCACAATCTGATCACTGGCTGGTGAAGATTACCTGGAATATTTGAATTCTATCCCATCAGAGAGTCAACACAACCCTGTGACACCTCAGAGGGAAAATTGTTACCCATTGTTAGCAAAAAGACACTAATTTATGTCTAAGGAAAAGCTAACCAGTGGCATACTATTATTTAGACTCCTAATTAAGTCATATTTAACTTGGTTTTCCTAAGGCAGTGTGTCTGTGTGTGTATGCATCATTAAGCTGTGAAACAATTGTCATGTTTATCTGAATTTGTCAGAAATAGTAACATCTCAAAGTTAGTGAATATCCATAACATCCACCAAAAAAGGCAAGCGGAGAGATTCCATGAATGTCCTCACTGGGTGAAAATAAGGGGCATTAGGGTATGCCCTGAGTGTTGGAGAAGCACACAGGATACTTATTTGGGGAACCAGGCTTCCTGAGTTTCACTCTCACAAACTCCTTATATTGAATCCACACCTCCCTTTCTTGCAGCTGCTGGATTCAGGACAGTGGAGTGTTCTACATCTCTGTTGTGGCCTATTTCTTCTTAATATTTTTGACAAATACAGCCATGTTCATCACTGTTCTCCTCCAAATCCACTCTGTGAAGACAAGGACACAAAAGAGATCCAGATTCTGGAAACAGAGTGTTCTTCAAGACCTCAAAAGTGCTTTCAGCTTGATGTTCCTTTTGGGCTTAACTTGGGGCTTTGCCTTTTTTGCCTGGGGAGAAGTGAGGATATTTTTCTTGTATCTTTTCAGCATTTTTAACACCTTGCAAGGTAATTTCTCAATGGAGTAGTGCTATAAATACAACAATTTAGGGCTGCGAAATAGAAATAAATCTGTACCATCATGTAATTCAAGCATGGGAGAAGAGGAGAGCTTCTGTATTACAGGGTTTAGCTATTTTAAAAGGAAGGCTCTGTTGCAGTGGGATGACAGTGTTGTTTAGACAGCATTGCTGTTATAGACTATTAAAGACATGAATTCATGCCTTGGAAACATGGGTACCAATAAACACACCTTTTTAGGAGCCGGCACAATCCTTTTCATCTGGGCATAAAAATGGTTGATAAAATCCACAGTGACTTGCAGATTATTCATATAAAAAATCTGTAGAAACCTATTCCTATCAGCCTTCCATATGCACAAAGGACTTGGTGCCACTCTGGGCCAAGAAGATCATGAAATCACAGAATGGGTTGGGTTGGAAGGGACCTTAAAGATCCCAATGCTGGCTCAGGGACCAGCTCTCTGCCCATGCAGAACATTACTGGTATCAGGGGCATGCCAAACGTTTAGAAAAGGGACACTGGGTTGGAGAATACATCTGAAAACACATTAATCTCTCTTCTTGCTTCTCTAGGGTTCTTTATCTTTGTGTTTCACTGCCTAATGAAGGACGAGGTAGTGAAGCAGTGCCGAGTACACTTCTGCTGGGGAAGATTCCGTCTGAGTAACTATTCTGGTAAGCACTGAGGGGGTTTGTTTAGCTTGACTCATGAGTCTTTGTCTGCTACTGGTGCCACATTTGTTCTACGTTAAGAAATAAGGCTCCCTCAGTAGCCTTTCTGCATTGCATTGGATGATTCTTCTTTAATAAGTCTTGATCCTCTCCCATTAACTGCTTATATGATATGATGATGGGTTGACAGCATGCAGTAAAAACTGCAGATTTCCAAAAATGATTTTAGCTTGGTCTCTGATTCTGTTCTCACATGCCATTCAGTGTTCCCTTATGTGAGCAGTGTTTTTGGTGACTTTCCAATCTTCATAAAGCTGAGATTCTGAAATTTATGCAGAATAGTGGGCATGCTATTAGCTATTTCTTATGTGCAGGAGCTGGGTTTGCTCAGCCCAGGAAGGAGAAGGGAGATGTCTTGCTGTCTCTGGCTGTCTGAGGGGTGGTTATTCTCTGGCTGTTTGAGATGTGATATCTGTACAGAATTTTGTTCCTGTGCCTTCCACTCTCTGATTTCAGACTGGAGTGGGTCAGGTGCAACTGCAGGATCTACACCAAAGCATTTAAACCGCAAATCACCATCCCAAGCTTTGCAGAGTCTAAATTCTAATGGAACAAGTTCAACTTCCAATGGTTCAGATTTCCTTCCCAGGTCTTCTCCAGATAGAAATTTCAAGATTGGTAAGAAAAACAGTATGCACTGCATAGACTGGAATGCAATAGGTTCCATATGGTGACTGTCAAATCTCAACCAATGGAAATAAATAGGAAATCTTTCACTGCTTTGTCTGTGCCAGAGTGTGGTTTGGGGTTAATGGCTACATTACACATGGCTTCTCTTGTACTAAGGAAAGTAAGAAAGCCCTAAAAATCCTGGGATGGCTCTTCTCCAAAAGGAAGGGAACCCTGCTCAGCTTCCATCTTAGGCACCTAAGAGATATTCTACCCTGGGCCAGCTGGCTGCTACTCACATGGGACCTACTTCCAGTTAGGAAGCATCATAGTCCTGAGATAGACAATAGTGCTCCCTAACTGGAATTGCATTCCCGAAAGAGTTGAGATCTTGGGGATTCCAGAAAGCTGAACAAGACCTGCTGTGAGTCTTTTTAATCCAGAAGAATCCCAGCAGAATGTTTTGCCTTCCAAGATGAAGAAATTGTTGTAGAGCCATTTACTGAAACAGGAATAGCACCAAACATTCCTGGTTGTTTTTGGAAACATGCTGATCTGTGTTATTTCCCCAAAGGTGTTAAAACAGTGAGTTCTGCATAGACTCTTACAGGATTCTTTCTAAATACATTAAACCAAATAATTATAATGGAAATTTTTTCCCAATTCTTTCCCATAGCTGAAGTCCATTACAACCCCAGTGCTGTATCTCCAGAAGATGGTGAGACCAAACATCCTTGTTCACAAAGAACACTAACCATGGATACAGGACTGCACTATCCACAGAAAGCAGGATTTTTACACTGATACTGAATTTGTTTTCTTCTGATTATCTAGTGATGGTTCTCCTCTGTGCATGAAAACAAGCACTGTTCAAATAATTACTTCTAATGTACAGTTATCACTCTGGACACAGTGATCCCATGACTCATGTCTAGGCTTCAGTGGAATTTCAATCCTGACCACACAAGGATTTGCTGCTCCCATGTTTCCAAGATT
Source organism: Corapipo altera (assembly GCF_003945725.1). NCBI lineage: Eukaryota > Metazoa > Chordata > Aves > Passeriformes > Pipridae > Corapipo > Corapipo altera. Next base: position 5,509,504 of record NW_020884891.1, on the reverse strand, counting down.
AGTCCTCATGTTAAACAGAGACTGGAAACATTCTCTCCCTCATCATTAGTCCCTCCCATAGTTCATCTTTTTTTTACCCTTTACACCCTCCTGCCATTTCTCTGTTTTCTTCTTCATCTGATACTTATTGTCAGAGCCTAAAACATATAGTACTGAGTTTCAAGTGATATTTTTTAGCCTGCTGGTTGACTGTCTCAGGCACAGACATATCTTTCCTTACTTTTTCTGAAATGTAGTTTGACCAACTTGGACATCAAGAAGTTGGACTCAGCCTCCAAGATGTATGTTTTTATTTTCAGATGTGCTGGCTCTGATGATCTGGTTTTAGATCTCTAAAGAGATGTAGATGCACGTTTAAATGTTTGAAAATGTTGCCCAGTACCTTCAAATGGAATGTGCAAACAATAAAAACTGAAATTCCCACGTCTAATGGGTATCTATGTGTATGAAATAAGTTTCAGATTATCTCTCCTGAAAAAAAACCCCACACAAAATAAACAGAACAATAGCAGATAAAATCCTACCATCTTTGGAGGTGGCAATTAAGAAGTTTGACTTTTAGTACCACTTTGTTGTGAATACAGCAAGAGTTAAACTCCATTTTATAACATCACAAGAGAGACTCAACTTTCCTCTCTTACGAAGCAGAGGTTTCCTTTCAGCAAATGTGTCTGAATTGAACTTGCCTGTTCAACCAAATCCTAGTTTCAGTTTTGAATGCCCTTGTCTCTGTATCATTGAAGTAAAGATTTTTTTATGATTGATAATATAGTGAAATACTAACCTGTACCAGAGACAGAGGAGTAAAATAATATAATGGAGCGATGTTTTAGAGCTGGTATGTACAATAGAAAATACAAAAGGTTCTTTCAGTCTGTGATTAACTCCCACACAGCAATTAGTGGAAAAGATGAATATTTTAATGTACAGTAGCTACACCCAGCCTACTTGAAATCAGGCAGATCACCTTCAGTTCCTCATCTTTCTGGGAGAAATGTTGACATTAAAAACATGCAAACAAGTTCCACCTCATCCCCACTTGTTTCTGACTTGAAATTACTTTCAATGAGAAAGAAATGTAACATAAAAGGCAGTTCAGTATGTCAGACACAGAGTATTGTGGTTTTTATTTTCCTAAGTAAACTCTTTGTTTCACAATCTGCTGCTGAAAACAAGTTTTCCCTCTTTGCAAAGCAAAGCAGGACACGCTGTGCTGTGGGGCTAAAGCTGTGCCTGTTCCCCTCCTGCACCCCTAACCTGGCTACTGCACACCCCAAGGGGGTCCTGAGAGGGTAAGGAAGGAGGCTGTGGAGTTCTTCAGCAGAACTGGAGTTTAATCCTCCCACAAGTCCCTTTTACACTAGTTTGCCTCTGCCACAATATCAGTAAGTCTAGGTGGGTGGACAGTCTGACGTGTCTCTACCACCCTGCTCTGACCCTCACTTTCTCCTTCATGCAGTAATTCTTTCTGCATCCACTTCAGAGGATAGAAAATAATGGGCTTACATTTTGGCTAGACATTAGGTAACAATTTCTATTTTTAAGGAATAAGTGGTCTAGAGAGCACATGGAATTGCCATCATTGCAGGTATTAAAAAACACTCAAAGTGATGAGACAAATATCTGTCAGAACTGGTATAAGTATATTTTGCCTTAGGGCAAAGGATGGACTGGAAGACCTGTTGAAAGTTCTCCCAAATCTATTTTCTATTACTCCAATTTAAAATAAAAAGGCAGTAAAAGAGGATCAATATGAGAGCAACATGAGACTGGCCTTTTCTCCTGCATCCTGTAATTGTTTAATTACATTCCTGATAAAAGGCAAAATGTGCCTTGATTTACTAAAGTTTTAGCAAAATGTCTTCATAATATTATTAATGGATTAAGACCAACAAAGATTCGAATAAAAGCTGGACAAGCAGTAAGAAAAGTGCTGGAATACTGAAGACTTGTCTGGCTGCTGAGAAATGGCTGGAAATCTCTTGGGTGGATCCATCAGCATGTTTCCCATTTTGGAGGTGTACCAGCAGGAAGAAGAGCAAGCTGCACGGTGTGGAGCGATGTCAGGTCTCCGTTCTTGCTATTGAATTTTTGTTTTCTATTCAAAAAGCAAAATCTGGAAGTAAATTTTTAAAACCCTGTCAACTTGCTTATGTAAAACGCAAAGTGCTATTTGTTCTGGGAAGGCTGTTAGCTCACTTCCACTCTCCATCACACGCCTAATGGCTTTTCCAGCTAAACAGTGTATCATTTATGTTTCAAGCATGGCATTGTTTAGGTTGTCAGCCGGAATGAGGATGTGTAATTTTCCTTGGGCTGAAATAACATCTTCCGCGCCGGCACCATTGCATCTGCTCTTCTCCAACATATCTACGCTGACATTCTGTCACAGAATTGTGCATTGATGGTTTTCACAGGGAGAGGACATGCACAAAGAACAAATCTAATAAAATCTGCTATGTGCTTGCAATTCACATCCCGATAATTTCCAGTGATGGGAACAGCTTCCACAGCTCTGGCTGGAGCGTGAGCCGTGTGTGAGAGATACAATCCCGTCCTCCTCCCGGTTTGGATTGTATCAGTTGACTCCTGCGCATGGCAGGGGGTCAGAATGAGGTCCCTTCCAACCCAAACAATTCCATGGTTCTATGACTCAATCTAAAAGCTCCTCTGATTTCTAAGTCATCCTCATTTACTCCTAGATTGCTTATTTTTAGCGATACATACACCAGGAAATATGTGCTCTGTTTTAAAGCAGTAAAATAAGGATTTCAGGAAGTATATTTAACTGTGAAGACAATTATTCAATGTCAGATCTCAGTGGGTTGCTAACAATAGGTTAGATGATAGAAAAGAAATAAAAAATGATAGTAAAGTCACTGCAGCAGTTGTGCCGAATTGAACAAAACACTCCTCACTCCCATCTTGCTATTTAGACTGGTACAAAACTCACCACCCTTTCTACCAGCTAAGTCAGGGGATGCAGATCCAAGGTGTTGGCAGCTCACTCACAGGTTCCCAGAGACTTTTTATGTCCCTTCATGAACAAGGGGCTAAAGCTGCCTTCTAGTTCAGTGCATGTACAGTGCTTTGGTAACCTTGGGATAGATAAATATTTCGTAGGATGACAGCTAAAGGTCAGTACAGCTTGTTTAAGCTTCCTCTTGAGAGTGTCTGAATCTGCAGTAGTGGTTGACAACACAGGGTAGCAATGCTTACACCCAAGATGTATAATTATTTCTAAATTTAGCAGACAGTTATTATTAGGACAACAAAAGAAGTGTCATTATGGGAAATGATTTGAGATTAAAAATCAAAATACTGGGAAGATAATTACCTATTGCATAAGATGATTGTTAAGTCCTAATGCACAATTCACTGTGCTTTTAGGTATCAGAAGGTATTTAGCATGTAATGGCATTTTAGTGGTTCCAAATTAAATGTATCATTGAGAGTTTCAAGGATGCCCAAAAGAATTATGTTGCTATATTACTTCCTTGCCTGGTTGTGCATGTAACTGATGAAATTCAAGGATTGAATTCCACTGTTTATTTTTCTCTCTTTTCTGAGAAATGACACCAGTATTTCACTGGCCATTCCCATACTGGAACTGGCTGAGGAAACTTTTGGAAGAGGGGGCTGGAAGGAATGCAAGAATAGAGAAACAGGATAAAAGGTATTGGGAGCCATAGATTAATGACAACATTTGAGATCCCATTGCAGGTAGAGTTTGTCCCACTAACTCCACTGAACAGTCTGGAATTGGGCACTGCAAGAAAATCAGAAGCTCTTTTCTCATATTTTGACCAAGAAGTTATCTGTCTTGTTGCTGTATCACTGAATGTTCCCCCTGACAGCTCATCCAAACTGACCTTCTGTCTCACCTTCATAACACTGAGGGCTGGGATGGTGTTATTTTTACTCCTAGACATGCTGATAAGTTTTGTGGTATTTGAAAGTTTAATTGGATAGCCCATCTTTAGTTTCAAAAAACAGGGACACTTGTTCCAATTAAATATTGCTGCAGGATTCGATGCCCTGAGTCTCAGTGCCTGCACAGCTCCCTCTGCCTTTGGTGTAAAATCAACTCCACACTGACAAACCCAGTAATAACCCAATGTGTTATTCTCCTAAATGGGTAGTCTTTAACAATAAATGGTTACACACTGCCATGAATGTGACGCAGACAAGGAAATCATCATTAAAGTGTACTAAAAAACATTTTCCATTTTTATAGCTCAGTAGTTGTTTAGTCTCCAGCTGCTGGGAAATGGTAAAAAAAATCAAAATACAGGATAGAGAAGATGTTCCCAATTAGTGGTAAAAAACATCAGACTGACAGACACTGAAATAAAGCTCTTGTGCTCACAAGTGAAGAAATTCAGTGTGGGCAGTGCTGTCTGCAACATTCCTTCCCTTTGCCTGACACTCATAGCTCCGAAATGGATGTCTGGTGAGATGGGAAGGTGATGTTCTCTATGTTTAGGGAGGCACTCAGATGTGGTGCATGGAAATGACTCATTCCCATTGTACCAGGAGGACAGAGCAGAACTGAACACAACTCTGGATGTGTTAATAATCTGCTCTAAACCTGGACCACTATCTCTGACAGGGATGCTCACTCCAGGTGTGCATTCAGGCTTTTCCATTTAATACCTGCCTTCCTGAACACTAGAAAATGGATTGGGAAGAGTCACACAAGTCAAACAGCCATGAAATGGCTCTTTGCCCCCATTTTGCCATTACTTGTCACAGCACTGGCAATTTCAATTTAAAGAGAAGACACTAAAGCTGAAACACAGATGGGAGTCAGAAACAAGGCAATTACACACACCCATCCCTTGGAATGTTGTCTCTAGAGCAGAGATTCCTCTTCCCAACACTGGCTTTGCCAGTTCAGAAAACACTAGGAAGAAAAATGTGTTTCAGATAATTCTAGTTACAACTGCAGAGTCTAGTTTATAAGCTAGAGTTGCTGAAGGACTCCAGGCTGCTAGACTTCAAATCAGTTTTCCCCACCCAGGGAGGAGTAGGAGGAATGTGCCTGTGGTGACCCGGCAGCAGAGTCCTGCTCTGCGCTGAACAGTCTGGGCACATGGAGAGCAATCAGGCTCATCTCTTGGAGAAATCTCAGTCTGAGAAAAGCCCTTTGTAAGGGAGGATGCTACAACAGGGTCTACCAAAACTCAGGACTAGGATAGACAAGCTGCTCAGTATCTCTCTGCCGTTAACACCCGACAAACATAAACGTCAGTTTGCTCAGTGGAGACAGAAGGCTACACCAGCCAGCAACAAACAGATGGTGGAATTGCTAGGAGAGACAATCAAAGCAAGGGGCTAAAATGAGCTTGAGACATAAAAGAAGAATTAAGACAACTAAATAGTTCTATGCAGAAATTATACAAATAACAACCTAAAAAAGACTGAGTTAAAATAATCCTAAAATCCCCAGGCTGGCTAATATAGCCATAGTTCAGTGTGTATCAGTTTGGTGTTCCTAGTATTCTAACCACAAAGCAATATGACATATCTGTATAAATAGCCATCAATGCAGCATGACCAATGTACATCGAAATAATAAAAATATGCACCACAAAATAATTACAATTTTGGAAAATCAATTCCTTAATGGGAGTTAAGATTTTGGCTGTTTTCTTCATATTTGGCCTTGGTGCAGAGCAAATGGTTCTGAAGGATTTTACTGAGTGGGTGACACTATGCAGCACATGGCAATGACTTAAGCAAACAGTCACACTGCATTAAAACAGGAAATTTGCATTAAAAATACAGCTAAATTATATACTCCTGAGTATTTTACTCATACCTTTTTGCAGCATGGAGTTCAAAAAGGAACATTCATTTTCTGTGGAGCCTGGTACTTGAAACAATAGCCAGAATTACCCAAATTGCTTTTCTCTTTGCACCAGGAGACAAAGTTCTAAAATAACACCTTAGAGTACTTTACAATTTGGAATAACAATGCCATTCTCTTCCTTTTCAGCAGGATTTGAACAGGATTTGAACAACTGAAAACTACCAGAAATAGCTGAAATTCTACCATCATAAACAAATTGCAGATGTGGTTTACTATCTGGCTTTTATTGGGCCTAGACAGTGTTATTTTGTGTGCTTTTTCAAAATAGTATTTTTCACCTCCTATGAATCCACTAAGACAGTATCTTATGCTCCATAAAGAGAGAACCTGGCCAACTACCTAAAACCTGCACTCATACAAGGACTGAAGGAATAATTGTGAGAAATGATGGAGCTTCCTTCTGCCACATTTCCCCAGGGAGGAAGAAAGATGGGAAAAATGCAATCTCTCAGTGGAAAGAGAAAACCAAGTAGACTTTCATGCTGCTGTGAGCTGGGTTAGACATACATACTGTGCCCTGCTAGAAAAAGAGCAGGGAAAATGTGTCTGTGTATCCTGGTAATGAGGGCTTCTGAAGCGCGAAGCATCAAATTGAGCTTTCAGGTCCAGACACATCAATTCAGGTCCAGTTTGGGATAAACAGCACATGAAGTATCGGGAGTAAAGAGAATTTTAAGCCTCTGCCCCTTTCTGGGGTTGCTTTCATCTGTTGCACATGTTGATGTCCTCAAGAAGTTTTAATATGGGTCAGGAGGTCTGTCGGCTTTCCCTTCACACCTGAATCCTCCCCAGACCAACTGCTGGGAGCAACTCACACCTCATGAATCCAGTCCTGTGGATTATGTGTCACAGAGAGGGGTATCAGTTCAAGTTCCCTATCCCACCATACAAAATGGTTGAGTGAACTACTGAGCCTCAGAGTTCACATTATTAGCCCAAATCTTTTGGATGGCTCTGGAAGCTCTGGAACTGTAAGAGGCTGGGATCTGCTGCTGTCCGAGCTTCGGAGCATCAACCAACCTCTAGTGCAATTCAAGGCAAGCGATGAGTTTGTTTCAGCTAAATCCCAGTTTCAGCTAAACACCTGATGCTTCATTCAGATGCCACCCTTGAGTACTCAACATTTGGTGGAGTGCAATTAGTTCCCAGTGTTTGGTGACACCCTGCTTCTCCCATACAGGAAAACTAAACATTTTATGTAACTATCTGACATTAAGCTGTCACAATCTGCTGCAGTCAGTGAACTCTGTATTAAATATAATGCACAGAGCTACGCCAGTGTGGGTGGACAACATAATCAGGCATCCTCAAAGATACCTAAATCTGTGAGCAACCTACATACTGTGCCTGCATGAAAGGACATATTATGGTTGATCGTGACAAGAGCTTCTCTTCTAAAAGCACTTTCAAAAAATGTAATCGGAATTTTTAACCCATACATCCTCTTTGCATCAGTGAGTCCTTCTCCCACCACTCCACAGCACAGGTCCTACATTTGATCTAACATCTACCACCTGGTCTATCACCACCTCATACCTATGGCATGGCTGTGTTTGAAAGGACTGGGACTGGGAGAGGAAAAATTAAGACTTCTCACGCATAGTACTTAGAGAAGGTTTTTTGAGTAAATGAAACAAACTTGATTTTGTGTGTCTGTGTGTGTGCAGCTACAGATAAAGGGACTCTGCTGCGAGATTGCTTTCATGATTTGAGCAGGGTACCTTGTCCATTAGAACATCACAGCTCAAGAACAATCTGAAGAAAAAATACTCTAGCTACTGATTTTCATTTTCAAGGCATAAAGATCAACCCATTGATAGCTTTTCCACTTCCACTGCTTAGAAACTAGATCAAGGCTTTCTTAATTTCAGGAGATTTAACTCAGTGCACCACACTTCTTGTACCTTAGTTTAGAGTAAAGTTAATCAGGAGTTCATTACAATGTACAGCTTAAGATTTGACTGTTGACTATCTAAATATAAGAAAACTCATATTACAAATATGTTTGATTAAGAAAGCATCAGGAAATGTTATTTTTTCTCCCAGAAGATTTGAATAATCGGTTTTACCATCCAAACCCAAAACATACATGGATTATTGTAAGATACAAGGCTTCTGTCCAGCACCTATCTATAACACTGTTCAAACTTTAGCATAAGGTGTTGTTTTGATGGCAATGGGACTGCTCTAATGGAAAAACCTAAGCTTTAATATACATGTTAGTAGTATTATGGCCCTAAATTTTGATTTTATATTGCCTTTTGGAAGGTCACTGCATTGCTGTGATAGAAAGACTAATCAGAACATAGGCAGTCTCTACAGCTTTTTCAGCAAATACTATATATGTTCTATTTTATCCATCATTAATGTATACTGAAGAGTTTTGTGTTAAGTTAGTATATTCTTTGCTTACCTGTACTACTGAGAAAAGTATTTCAGGTTTCCATTTCAGGTTTTTCCTTTTTAGAATATTTTCAACAACATTAGGAAACATTTGCTAAGTAATAAACAAACCCTAATATCACAGTAGTCATCATATGATATTTACTTGCCAGATGTCTCCAAGAAAAAAGCACCTCATTTCAGCTAATGTCTTTAAAGAAATTCTGTTCCTCTTTTCCTCCTCCCTCTCTGCTCCAATAGCTGAAAAGCCAATAAAAAAATTCTCCACCTCCTCCACAGTTCAGAACAAGATCTATGTGCATTTCTCCTAGGCATGTTTTGAGATCCAGAAGGGGATGAAAGTAGTTAATGTGCAACGGGAATCCTGATTTCAGATACAAACCTTCACCTTTCCATTGACCTTGCTAATATGCTGCAAGCTAAATATTTAACAATTTTTTGATCAACCTAAGTCCAGCCTGGGGAGAAGAAACAGTTAAAGAAATGTCTCAAGCATACTTGCATTCAGCTAATCAGACTTTGTGTGCATCTATGGATGGTACAGCACTGAAATCAATCACTGACAATGAAACAACAAATGAAAAATGGACTGAAGACTCCTTTCCAGGATTAGAAATACTGTGCACAATTTACATCACATATGCTGTGATCATTTCAGTGGGTCTCCTTGGAAATGCTATACTCATCAAAGTGTTTTTCAAGATTAAATCAATGCAGACCGTTCCCAACATCTTCATCACCAGCCTGGCATTTGGAGACCTGCTGCTCCTCTTAACCTGTGTGCCTATAGATGCGACACGTTACGTTGTGGATACCTGGCTCTTCGGAAGGATTGGGTGCAAGCTGCTGTCTTTTATCCAGTTAACCTCAGTTGGAGTGTCAGTGTTCACCCTGACTGTTCTCAGTGCTGACAGGTGGGTCTGTGCAACTGATTTGCCAGGAGATGCTGCAGGTGTGAAGTTAGAAATGGATAAAAGAGCAGAAGTTATTGTTTTGCACAGTATTAAATAGCACATTGTAATAGACTAAAAACAACCCCAAAACTGACCAGTCTCCCATGTAATTTAAAAATGTGCATTAGTAAAATTGGAGCACTGCTTTTTAATGGAGTGAAGTGAGAAAGACTCTTTAAGTCTTTTGACCTTTTATTAGTTTGAAGTACAGTACAGGGGGTTTTCTCAATTGCACAGAAAAGGGAAATTGCTTAAGTTGGGGAAAGGACAGTATATTGGTGCTATCTAGTGGTGCACTAAAGTAGTTAGGGAAGACGAAAAACAAAAGTGTGAAAATGAGTGGAAATCCTTTGTCCTATGCATTCAAGAAATCCTAGAACATGAAAGATTGACATGAGGTAAAAATACAAAAGAGAACACAGAACAGACTGGGGACAAAGGAATGAATCCAATAATTTGATGGCTACTGTAATTTTCGGTTTCATAAGTGCATATATATTTTTTTATGTATGTTTTCTCTTGTAGTTCTTATGTCATTTACAGAAATATTTTAGCCTAGAGGTCCTGAAATTAAACTCAGGTTACAATGGCAGCACTGCTAGTAGAGACCACTGCTTTGACTGCTGTCAGGAGTTGCTGAACAATCAGTTTTCCAAGTACTCCTTTCCTGAATGAAAAAAGCTAAGATGAAATTTCATTTCAATCAGCAGGAGCATGTCAAGGAGTAGAAAAACAAAAAATGAAATTTAATAGTAAGAGAGAAAAAGATTTTCATCTAGTATGCCAGCAATTGTGGATTGTATGTAACAGCAAGTGATTCATGTGTCCAGAATGTAAGCAACAGTGCTGCTACTGTACTCCAAAAATAATCATCCAACACAGGAATGGCCACAGTGGGGCAGATCAAGGGTCTATGTAGGACAATACCAGCATCCAGCAGTAGTAGTGCAAAGACAAGAAAAGACACGTAGGAAGAAAAAAAAACTCTATCCAACACTATACTTAAACCCTAAGCCTTCAGATGACCCCCTAAGCAGATGCGGTTTCTGTCTATTTAATAACCTCAGTGGGTTCTAGATCCTTGTCCAGCCTCTTCTTGAACTTGTTCAGCAATGACTTTCAGTGCCTGTTGAATAAACAAGGTGCCTTCATTTGATGGCACTGTCTCTTGTGCCAGAAGAGAGAGAGATTCCCTATCCATCTCTCCCAGCTATTCATGTTATATTCCATCCTTAGGATGTTTGTGTTTCTTTTAGTTATTTTTCTAATAATACCTAATATTTTGGGGTTATGTTGGGGGTTTTTTTAAGGGTTTGGTGTCGTTTTTTAACTACTGCTTAATATTAGGTGAATGTTTTCACTGAAGTATCTATCATAGCTCCAAGGTCTTGGTCCTGTATGACGTCAGTTCGGAACCCACCATGGAGTAGATAACCTTTAAAGGTCCCTTCCAAACCCACCTGTTCTCTGATTCTACAGTTTAGACACTTGCTTCTGCATTTAATGCTTCATGGTAGCTGTTACATAAATACTCCATGCCACATTGTCACAGGGTAACTACATGGTAAACTTACTGAGAAGGCTCATATCAATCACGTGCTCAGTGCCAGACTGTCATGTTCCTGTATGCTAGAAGAGCTCTAAGTCAATAAAAATGGTATTTGTTTGATAAATAGCAATCCAGCTTCCAGTCTTCTATTTGAATTTGCCTAGCAGAGAAAAAGACCACATCCTCAGCTTGTGCAAAATGGTACAACTAAGCTGTCTTATCCTCTGGGTCATTTTCCACTGCCTTTCCTTTCATGCCAGTCTTGTGCCCTGCTGGAGGCGTCACTTCTTTCTGCCTTATGAAGAATCCCTGATCCTTGAGGAATCCCTGATCCTGGATATACTGTTGCCTGTGCTTCACCCACCCTCATGGGAGTTGGTCCTGTTTCTATGTCCCATTTCCACCCATATTGTCACATATCTGTAGATTTACCCAGATTTTTCTCGTCTGCCTGACTCAGTCCACACGCTGCAGAGTCACAGTATGAATCAACAGCAGTGTCCGCTCCTGCTTCATAAATATGAATGAATCCTGGAGCATTACTTTGAGTCAGATCACTGCACTCCACTGAGATCTTAGGAAGATGGAAGAAAGGAGGGCTGTACATGCTTGGGTTCATGATTTATAAAATAGCTAACCTGTTTCGCACCTTTACCAGTTTTGCATACTAATTCCATTGTTTATCTTTCTAGGCAGTGCCACAAAATTAGGAGAGATGATTCCCCTTACTGATCCCAATCCAAACTATAGAAGTCACCTTTATTTAGGAAGGCTTTAATGGCAAGTCCTGCCAGACAATCCATTAAAATACGTTTAAAATTAGTTTTTACATTTCCATCTTAATACCAAAGAGCTAATATCTGTTTTCATTTGTAAGACAATTCCAGTACCCTTACTTTAGCAGGAATAGCAATGGCTTTAGCCTTAAGAAGTTTGCACTGTCAGTGATTGCATTATTTCTGTATTTCTTCTGACAATGATGTTGGTGGTTTTAGGTACAGAGCCATCGTGAAGCCCTTGGAACTGCAGACTTCAGATGCGCTCCTGAAGACCTGCTGCAAAGCTGGATGTGTTTGGATCGTCTCCATGATATTTGCTATCCCAGAGGCTGTTTTTTCAGATTTGTATTCTTTCAGTAATCCTGAGAAAAATGTAACTTTTGAGGCGTGTGCCCCCTATCCTGTATCTGAGAAGATTTTGCAGGAAGCTCATTCCCTGGTTTGCTTCTTAGTGTTCTACATTGTGCCCTTGGCTGTCATTTCTGTCTACTATTTTCTTATAGCCAGAACTTTATATAAAAGTACATCCAACATGCCAGCAGAAGAACATGGTCATGCCCGTAAGCAGGTAAGCTACGATCAAGCTCTAAAGTGTCCAATTTCCCAAAGTCTATTGTGATAATTAACTCTGAATTCTTGAGTATAAAACTTTACCTGATAGTGGAGTAAAAACCTCCACAAACTCAGCCCACACTGGCAACCCAAACTCAGCTGTGCTCTTACACACATGCTCATGACTCACCACTTGTGAGTGTCCATGCTTTCCTAAAGAGGGATGGGTCTGTTGTGCTTTATCATGACCTTATAAACTCAGGAGTTAAACCACTGATTTGTAAACACTGGGACCTCATCCATGTAAGCTGACACATTAACTATGGTACATTTAAGTCCTAGTCTAGATGAGAATGCCATGTGATTTATAATGGAAAGGGAATGCGCTCTGCACTGCATTTTCTTAACACTTTGTTAAGAAAATTATCAAATAGATTTATTTCCCTGTTTATTTCTTGTGGTTTGGTGTTTTGTTTGTTTGTTTTCTTTTTTCATTTTGGTTTATTTGGTTACTAATGCAGTTAGACTTTTACACTCCTTTGCCAATCAGCACCAACAACACAAACACGTCACTAATTGCTACTAATACCAGATACGCATTATTTTTTTTTGCAGATCGAATCCCGCAAGAGAGTTGCAAAAACAGTGCTGGTGCTTGTTGCTTTGTTTGCCTTTTGCTGGCTGCCTAACCACATCCTCTACCTGTACCGCTCCTTCACGTACCACGCTTCCGTAGATGCTTCCACCTTCCACCTGATAGCGACGATTTTCTCCCGCGCCTTGGCCTTCAGCAATTCCTGCGTCAACCCCTTTGCCCTCTATTGGCTGAGTAAAAGTTTCCGGCAACATTTTAAAAAGCAAGTCTTGTGCTGCAGGGCAGCGTTTCGTAGAAAGCCTCCCAGTGCCACCCAGAGCAATTCTCCTACCAGAGCCCTGTCAGTCACGGGCAGCACCCACGGCTCGGAAATCAGTGTCACGCTGCTGACAGATTACAGCATCACCAAAGAGGAGGAGAGCGTTTAGTCCACGTGGGATGAAGGACAGAAACTGAGCCTTTACAGTCAAGTCACTGCCACTGGGATCCTGGAAAGAGGTGGCTTGCCCTGTCTGTGAAAGTGTTTTCATCAGGAGTTCCTTATTTTAAAAAAATATACAACGAAGAAATCAAACCAAGTGGGAAAAGAAGCTGCAACAGCTGAACTTTCCAGCATAAGCTCAAAGCTTATGTTCCCAAGCACGAACACAGATCCCTAGATGGAATTCCTGGACTGGGCAAGAGAGGAGTTAGCAGAGTTGGTGCAGGAATTGGCTGTGAGGATGTTTTTTTTCTTGGTGACTTGTTCTTTGACTTGTGACTGAGAGCTCCCTCTAAGTACTTGCATCTACAGCAAGCAAGGAAAACCACCTGGTCATAACACGATCAACCAGGCAGAATTTTGATTTATTTATTTTCTTGTCCTGAATGTTAAATATCGGTAAACACCTCACAAAGAATGTTAAAATGAAAGAAGGCTAAGGTTTGTAGCACTGTGAAGTAAAAAAAGTAAAGCATTATGGGCCAGATCCACAGTAGCCTTTGCTCTGTCAGTGACTTTGAAACTCTGGTTAAGGGCTGACTGCTGTGTAGTGAGATGACTGTTCCTGAGGAAATCAAGGGAACCAGCAGGCGATCATCTCTCTGAGAAAACTATAATAATCTTTAACAACACTTGTAAAATTCTTTGTGACCTATGGGTAAAACATCTCAATAGTGCAGAGTTCTTCATGGTTTAACATCAAGAATTATCGATTTAACATAAAGAAATCAACATTATCGATTTAACATCAAGAAATTGGGGTGAATCTGTATCAGAGTTCTAGCTGGGATGCACAGTGAATGCTCAAATGTGCCCTCCTGCCTTACTTTGCTCTGTCTCCCAGAGCGGTCTTGAGTGCACAATCTGGATTTCTCTCAAATGAAACTGTGTGTCCAGTCCATGGAACCAGACTAGAACAAGTTTGAAGTAGAAACTGTACAGTGTGGAGGGCCAGACCAACCCTTTACCTGTACTGATCCACTCCTGCTGTAGTGTATGTGGTTGTATCTAGTGGTCTGCATATGTTCAAGCATGCTGGGAGAGCTGGATTTTTCTATTTTACTAATTTTCTATTCTTCAAGTTGTATCCCTTTTTAATACTAGGATAGACTATCTTACTGAAATAGGCCTTCTAATCTCAAATCCACTGATTTTACGGCTTGGCTTGCAGAGGCAAGTCAGGACAGCCTGTCCAAGCTCAGCACTGCTGGCAGGGACTGCCCTCCCATAAGAAAATACAGGAGGCAAGTCTTCCTATCCCATGTTACAAAAAAGTTGAATGACACTTATTTTTATGAGTTTTGTGGTCCCTGAACCAAAATTTTGTTCTGTGGATAGACAACATAACAGATTTTCCACCGCTTAAACTAAGGGGCTTCTATTTCAAAATAATTTGGGCATTGAAGTATAGAACAGAAGCTGCAACATATGAATTAATATAATTCTGTCAGCCATAGATGCTTCCATTTTAACTAACCCTTGAAGGTATAAGCTCCCTCCAGATGCACAGAGCCCCTAACAACACATGGCTGGAAATCCATCCACCCATGCACCATTATCTGAGTTCATTATAAGATAAGAAAATCTATTTACAGTCTCTCTCTGTTGACTGCCCTAATCATAAAAATAAAACCAAACTATAAATCCCAGAGGCATTGGAATACAACCTCTGTAGTCATCATAAACCAGTTAATGACAGACCAGTTTAGTCCCATCAGGCCTGGCCTTTTTTTACTACATTCCTCATGTTACAAGCTGAAAGACTACAAGAACTAATTTTCAAATGCATTCTTCCTTTTATTGTACCAGTTGTACAGCAGGATAGGAGCACCGAAATAAATGGAAATATAATAGCATAGAAATACAATTTATGTCAAAGCAGACTCCAGAGACCTTATTTTACTCTCTTTGTCTTAATGTAACACATTCCCGGTAGTGAGCTAGGTACAAATATAACAAACATATTGCACTGATATTTTCTCCTTCTCTTTTTTCTTCATGGAGCTGGAGGGTGAGACTGAAATAAGTAGATAAGCCCACACACTTATGAACCTACATTTATCTTCCTGGATCTTACTACAGGGAATTCTAAACAAAAGAAAAATCAACAAACATTATGGTTTTACAGTTCCTTACATCATTCTTTATTCTAGCTTAGTAAAGCCTTTGGGAAACAAATCTGCTACATATTTCTGGACTTCACAATTTGTCTCTGTTGGAGACCAAATTTCCCACTGCAAAATCCTTGGCTGCATCTCAGAGCAGCCCTTAAAAACCACGGTTTCCTAATTCACCATTTTTCTTGCCTTGCATGCAGCTACTTTTAGCTTGTGTAACTACTCCTCTAGCTGGGTGGTCTATCTATTGCTAGTATATCTTGTTACAAAACTGATGGTTTTGCTATATCCTGCACATGTTTTTGTTAAAGACTGGCAACATTTCAAGCCATAATTTAATTATTCTGTGTACTTTATGCTTTGATAATTCTGTACTTTCAAATCTTCATGACGTTGTATTGGAGTAATACATTGGTCAACATATATTTTTATCTAAACAATCTGATATTATTCATTTCATCTACTCCCCACAATATAATTATCCCTAAAATGTCTCCACATCACCATAATTGGATTTAGGGGGAAAGGGTTGTTTTCTTTGCAATCTTTTCTCAGGTTCTTTCACCCCTAAGTAATACAAGTGTAACTCTATAAGAGTATGTGCAAATAA
>NW_020884891.1:5275097-5488590 GCF_003945725.1 Corapipo altera | reverse complement strand
CGGGTTGTCCAGGCCCGGCGCGGGTTGTCCAGGCCCGGCGCGGGTTGTCCAGGCCCGGCGCGGGTTGTCCAGGCCCGGCGCGATTGCCCAGGCCTGACGCGGGTGCCGAGTCCCGCCGAACGGGGCAGGATGAGCGGCGAGGACGGGAACGAAGAGTTCTACCGGCAGCTGCAGCTGCAGCAGCAGTACGAGGCCGAGCCCGGCGAGGGCGAATCCGACCCCTTCACGTACGTGGACCCGGCGGACGGGGCCGCCTACGAGTGGGACCGGGAGAAGAAGGCCTGGTTCCCCAAGGTGGGTGCGGGGGTCCCCGGAAGGGTGAGGAGCAGGAGCAGTCGGGGCTGGGTCCCCTCGGCACGGAGGTGTCCGCGTTTGGCCCCACTGGTGTCTGCTGAGGGTTCGGTGGCACCGAGACCCCCCTTTTTACAGGCAGAACCGTCTCCGCCTGTGACCGGCTGCGATTTTGTTGTCAAGAGCTGTGTCTCAGCTGTGTCTCAGCTGTGTCTCAGCTTCTCGCCTTGGCTGAGGATCTGCGGAGTTGCTCGAGCCTGGCATGAAGTCACAGTTATATTTGTAGGTCTTGGTCCGTGCTGCCTTTAGATCTCTTTGTCACAGTAGCTGTGGTGATCTTTTTGTGGGCAGTGAAGCATCTGTTAAGATGTCTAAAGGAAAATATATCCTTTCTAGATGAAAGTATATCCCTCTTTCCTTATTACCTGAAAATAGTGCCTTGTACAGGTGTGTTCTTCCATATTCTTCAGTCACAGAAGTGCACTTGAAAATTAAGTGTATTTGTCTTACTTAGTGGCATTCCACAGCATGGAAACACGTCACAGTTTTTCATCTTGGTTATTTTTTTATTGAATATTTTCAGGATAAAAAAATGATTTTGCTATAACAGTGTGTTTCTTCAAAGGGAGAAGGGACATGGGTTTAATTAGTTGAGCAAATCTGCTGATCTGCAAGTGAAATAGTGGTTTTGTTACTGTATAACAATGAATGAGGGCAATTAATTTAGTATTAAGACATTTTATGGGGCCTGCTTGATAGATGTAATGTGCCAGTTCTAGTTTGTGACTGTGAATTCATTGCAATTCAGAGAATCTGAGTGAGAATGAAGCCTGTAGTGCCAAGTTTGAATGTGTGTAAACCTAGGAAGGTGTCTGGAGCAGATGGCTTATGGAGGGGTGAAAGCACTGAGAAATCCAGACTCACAAAGTGGAACACTGAGTATCCCTGGCTCCCTGGGGAGTGCTATATCCAGTAAGCACAGTAACTTGTAAAAAGGTTCTTCCTTTTTTTTTCACCTATTTCTTCCCCTCTTTCTCACCTATTTTTTTAAAATTTTCTCCTCTCAGTATCATTTGACTTTCCCAAGTGCCTTTCTTATCTCTTCTGTCTTGGAGAGGAGATACATTAAGGGTTGGACAGGTGAAATAAGAGCAGCAAAGTTCACTAGTAAATATGATGTGTAGGAGAAGTTGGTGACCTACCAGTGACCCATAGAGCTTTACAAAGATTCTTTACTGAGCTAGACACCAGTGTCTCAGGTTACTTCTTCTGCCTGATGATTATTCAACAGAATGTTTTATCAAAATAAATTGGAGAGACCACCGGAGCCAGAAGTTGGGAGTACTTTCTCCATGAGCAGTAATAAAATTCTTAATCTCTGTTTCTTGACAAAAGATGAAAATATGATTGGTGTAACCATAATCTACAGACTGGGACTGCACTGCTGCTTTGGGAGTAGTGGCTGCTGAGCTTCCACTAAAGCATATTTCAAAGCTGTGCAAAAAGTGAATGATATTACTGTCAGCATTCCCCAGAAAAACTTGGAGACAGTCAAATATTTAATAGAAGCAATTGTAACTTTGTTTATTATTTAATTACTTTTCTTTCAATGGTACTGTATTGATGAATACCAAGTTCTATAGTCCTTCGTGGACATATCACAAAATAGCACGAGGAATTCATCTGCTGCCTCCATCACTTGCTCTGAAAATACAGATGTTGGCTGTCATCTGCAGGCACAGGGTATCTGTTCTTCATTTGGTTAATCTATTCCTTTCCATTTCAGTGGGACCAGCACTTAGTTACATGCTCACATGTCCTGTAGTATTGTATTTCTTTTCCTATAAGCTTGATCACCCCAACTGTATAATTGTGAGGGTGTGCAGATAGAACTGATCTCTCTGGGATGTTTTCCACCAGAACTGGATTGAAGCCCCAAGTAACAAATTCTGTGAATTGGTGTTTGTCATGCAGGCACAGTATAACATAATTCCCAATAAAAGTCTTTATACTTGTATAAATTCCTTTGTGCTTGGAAAAAGCACATTTCAAAATGAGGTAGTTGTAGTGGTTATATGGTAGGATGATATTATGCAAAAAACATCTTTGTTATTGACTGGTAAAATTTGACAGTCCGTGGTAGGTAATTTGCTAAGAATAAATTGAGCTTTACACAAGAACACAGTTCCCCCTGAAGCTGAAAAATAATCCTGCTGCAGGAAGGTGGTTGTTGCAGGTTTAATCACTAATTTATCAGTAAGTTCTCTGATGAAAATTAACAGTCCTGTTTACCAGAAAGTACAAAAGCTTCTTAATTCTCTGGATCTCATCAACTGTGACACTGAGGATTGCTAAGGTTGCTTGTGTCAAATATGATGAACCTGGTTAGAGCACAGTGTCTTATTCACTAAATGTGGTTGTACTTTTTCTTTCTCTTGACATTGTGTTGGGTCTGTAGGAGCAGCCACTTACATTCCTTATCGAGGTGTGTTGCAAGTCTTGTTTAGCCTGGGAGCTATTTTGTGCTAAACTTTAAAGTTATATGGGGCTCCCTGGCATCCTGCATTATTCCTGACAAGCCTGTTACTGTCAGTTCTGCATTTTTGATTTGTTATAATAGAAGTCTAGAGTTGAAACGTGAAGCTTTGAACCACTAGAAGATGGGAGATTGCATTATCATCATTGACACAGTAGTTTAATGACATCAAGTTTTGTTCCCTATTGAATACAGATGAACCAAGTGCAGCACAAGTCAGAGATAAAATTTTCAGAGGTTAAGGCTCAGCTTTGGGAATAAATCCTTTCAGAGTGTGTAACTTCAGAAAATCCTTCCTAATGCAGGGATGTTGGCAAAAGCAGCTCTGATATATATCTTTGCATGGGATTGCTGGTGGCTACTATTAAAATTGGTACTGGGTGTAATTTGTAGGGATTTTTTTATTTTGACCTCTAAAACATAGGCATTAGCCAATCTTAAGTTTTATCCAAGTATAGTCTCTCTCTAGAAAACAAGCAGCTAATTATCTATTAGTAGGATATGAAGTAAAGCATGTGGCCTTAGAAACAGTGTTTTAAGATACATCTCTGCCTAAGTGCAGTATTTACTGTCTGTCAACACAAATATATGTCCTCCCTGGAAATGATTCCATGAAAAGGCAGATGCCTGCAAATGTCAGTCGTTCATCATCTGTGGATAAGTTGTTGACTTACTGTCAGTGTCACTTTATCTCTTCACCATGGCCAGGAGCATTTGGTTTCTGTCCTTCAGGCAGGTCCAGTTTAAGTGGAAAGCAGAAAGCCTGGTTTGAAAAAAGTCAGAACTTGTGAAATGTTTGTGTAAAAACTTCATGTGCTGTATAGAATTAGTGTGTTTGTCCAGTTCAGGTAATGCCTGAGCTGGCAGTTCTTGTTGTGCACATGGCTTTGCAAAGATGATTTAAAACCAGTTTTAAAATACCAGATTGGAAAATGACCATCACCTAACTAACATGGAAACACAAACCTGAATTTGTAGTTCTTTGAAATGTTTGATTAATTTTCCTATTTTCTTTTCAGATAACAGAAGATTTCCTGGCAACCTATCATGCCAACTATGGCTTCCACGCAGATGAGACAGACACTTCATCTGCCTCTGGCACAGCCACTGAAAGTAAGCAGCCAGTAAGTTCTAAGACAGCAGGAACACAACCATCAGCAAATGAGAAAGGACCAAAACAAACAGATCCAAAACAAAAATCAGAAAAAAGGAAGCTGGAGCCAGGTGAGTGACAAAGTATTTCCCTATGTTTAGCTGTGACATGTGTAGTAACGAGTGAAAACCGGCAATTGTTCAGTGTTGTCTGGTACAGCAAAGATATGGGTTGTGCTGAAAATTTCCAGATAGTTCTGAATTGTATGGTGCTTCATAGATATCCTCCTAAGTCTGTATGCAAGGTGGAAAAAAGCAAATTAAGGCACATTCAGAGCTTCCCCTTGAGCAAGTAAAAAATTGTTAGAAATCTGATAGAATATAAACTTTACTGTATGCTGCCATGTTTAATGTATTACCATAACTGAATTAAAACTCTTGTGTTTAGGATGGTTTCATGTTGAAGAAGACAGAAACACAAATGTTTATGTGACGGGTAAGTGTTTATTTATCTACTTGGAGCTAAACATGGTAAAAGAGACTGGTAAAGGTCTTTAATATTCTCTAGTCAATCTGCCACGTGCAAGCTGCTTAATGTTATGTTCCTGACTGCATAATGTCTTGGTGACCTTTAAATTGCAGATGTGGGAGAGTAGTAGAAGGGACATGCTCTGTGCTTTTGCCTGCTAAATGTGATATTCTGTGAGCTGTGTCAGCCAAGTCACTAATTTGTTTGGGTTTTTTTAAGCAAAACAATTTCTGCAGGCTCTTAGGGGATAGAATAATGACAAGTTTATAACCAGATAGTGCATCAGCTATAAACATCACTTAACCTTTAATTTTTATGTGACTTAATAAATGCATAATTAAATTACTAGGTAAGAAAGAGGAAACAGTAAAAGAAAAAAAGGCTGAGAATAGAATGAGGAAATAATGGGGGAGCTTAAATGAAATTATCTGTGCACTTATTATGGTGTTTCTCGACCTGTTTTGGATTGTGGGGAGCTACCCTTAGATGCATATACAAAAGTACATTTGTATATGTATGTGCTCGGTGGCTCTGAGCAGTCACAGAAGTGCACATACTTGAATTCTCAAAAATCTTCATCCAGGCCAAACTAGCATGGAACATCCACATCATTTTCTTATCCCTTTTGGTTTTTTTTTCTTGTCCTTAATTCAAAGTTCAGACCTTATAAAGTCTATACATTTTCAGTTGCTCTTTTTGTCGAATTTCTAGGTGGAGAAAATAGTTGATAGTTTATAGGTTGGGGGTCTTTTTTTGTGTCCATAGACAATACTCAAGCCTTCTGTTTGAATTTATTTTGCAGGTTTACCTCCAGACATTACAAAAGATGAATTTGTACAAGTCATGTCAAAATGTGGTATCATTATGCGAGATCCTCAGACAGAAGAACACAAAATCAAACTGTACAAAGATAAGGAAGGAAATCTTAAAGGAGATGGCCTCTGTTGCTATCTGAAGGTCAGTGATGCACTGAAATGAAGTTTTCCTTCCCACTGAAAGTACTTGTGGCCACTGTTTCAGAATCATATTCAGAAGATTGTTGAAACATCTGAAGTGTAACTTGAAATTTAGGTCTCTCTTTTAAAGTTTTACTCTAGAAATGCCCATTTGTGCACCTCTTATCCAACCCCACCCTCTACCTGAAAGTGGCTATAATAGCTGCTGAACATGTCTCTCTACACGTTCCTCTCTTGGGTGACAGTGATTATGGGGTGAAATGGGGGACTATTTACCTTTTACTTTGGAAATATGCTACTGTGTAACTGAGGATACTGTATACCAAGGACTGTAGTCCTGTATATGCAGCTTTTAGTTGAGAACTGGTTGATTTCAGAACTCTGTTACATTCTTTATTAAACCATAAAAGTTTAGGCTGCAGTACTGTTTCCTTCATGTGTTTCACTTGTGAATCATTTGGAAGGTTGGTGCTTCCAAGTGCAACCTGCTTTAATTCTGCAAGAAAAGCACCAGGCAGTGCTAAATCCAATGTCCTGTAGTCTGTGCTATTTTTGTAATTGGAGTAGTTAGGGCTGTTCAGTGCACAAATATAAAGACAGGCTCCACTCCAAAGGACTTTCAAGAAAATATTAAAAATTACATGAGAGTCTCAACATCTTCTGTTCATGGAAAAGTAATACAAGCTTTATAGGAAATCAGTCCCCTGAAGTCTTTTTATTCTTTAAGTTCATCAGCTTGCCTGATGGTTGCAGTTTAGTTTGTGACATATTTGAATGAACTGTGTGCAGTTGCTTTTGGGAGCATTGATCAATTATAACAGGAGTGCAGAAATACTGGCTTTTGATCAAGAAATCATTGCCAGCTGTGTGTCAGGAGATTTGGAAGAGAAGTGGCCTTTTCAGTGACAGGGACCTGATGCTTTGCACAATATACTTAACACCACGTTATTGGGATCATTTGACTGTGCTCTGTGCTTTAAAGCTTGTGCTGTGTTTTATTTTCAAATAGAGAGAATCAGTTCAACTTGCATTGAGGCTTCTGGATGAGGCAGAAATCCGAGGCTATAAATTGCATGTGGAAGTTGCAAAGTTCCAACTGAAGGGGGAGTATGATGCAAGCAAAAAGAAGAAGAAATGTAAAGACTACAAGAAGAAGCTGTCTCAACAGCAGAAGTTTGTATTTTTTATTTCAGTAGAATATTGCTTGAATTCTAAGTGCTATTAGTAAAGTGCTGCTTTCTTTCAAATGCAGTGCTAAGCTATGAAAAAGTTAAAGTCTTATCTGACAGTGAAATACCTTAACTAATGCACATTTAAAGGGGAGGTACTCTTAAATTAAATGTTAATGTAATGAGCTTTTTTGTGATTTAAACATTAAAATAATACATAGGGAGCCATGGTCCTTTCAGGTGTAGAAGAAAATATTACAACTCTAGGGAGATAAGACACTTCTTCTGAGTGTGTGAGTGTGCAAGATATCCTGTCATGATATTTGGGCTTGCTGTTATAAGGTCATAACACTGACTGCCCACATATATTTTGTACCATAATGCAGTTTAAAAAGGGCAAAATATGCTTGGCTGCCATAGGAGAAAGTACTAAAATATCTCTGTAGATTCCCCCAGACATCTGTCTCTGGTATAAAATATACTGATTTTTTTAATTGTACCTTGATTCATTGCTTTTGTCGCTTAAAAACTGTTTTTCTGCCTTTTGGAACCAATGCAGATTAAAGAAGAAAGAAGTTTGAACTTTTGATATTTTAATGAAAGCAACATTCCACTGAACATTGTAAATAGTAATGCAGAAGTGTTTTGCCATAGTTAAAGGGAGCAAAGGCTACTTGATATCTTATCTGTTGAAAACAGAAGTAGCTTGAAATGTGTCTGCCCCAAGGATGCATTGGCAATTCTTGTTGTAAGAAGTCTCCAGTGTGGAGACAGATGATGTATGAAAATAATGAAACTGCATTTGACAGCAATTTGTGTGAATAAAAGGACTGTGTGTGCCTTTTGAGTTGAAGAGCATAATTTACTGGTAAAACTACTCTCATTGGGAATCCATGTTTTCTTTAGCTAAAGTAGGAGATATAAGAAGGAATTTAAGATTTTCCCCCGATATATGATTTTGAGATTTAAAAGTGTGAGTATGTGGGGTTGTTTTTGTAATAGGATACGAAGCAGGCATTTCTATGAGAAGTAACATCTGCTGTGAGAAGGCAAAATCTTAGAACAGGTGCCCTGAGTTACATGACTAGTTCGTGGCACTGTGGAACAAAACACATCTTACAGCAATGCCTGTGCAGGAGTCAAAGTCTTCTTGCATATTTGTTTAAATAAAAGCAGTTAAGTTTTACTAAAGGGAATAGTGGATCTCCTTTTTTACAAAATAAATTAGGAAAAAAATGGCAAAATATCGGCATTTTAATTGTACTTGACAGCAACTGATTCCTGTGTCTGAGCCGAATCTAAGAAGGAATTAAAACTTCAAAATTATTTTCTTTGTGTTTAAAAAAATGCTTTGATTTTTACAATAATTTATATTCCTTCTTTGAGCTTTAAAGTACCTTAAAAGACCAGTTACTTTGTAGAAGTGGTAAACCTGGGTAATTATTGTATGTTTTAGACGAATAACTTAACGCTTTGTGTCAAAAATACGTGTTGATGTATTGCAAAAAATGCCAAATTAATAATTTTTTTTCAACAAATACTTGTAGAAACTGAAGAGAGCCGCAACAATATCTTCTTACTGTTGCTTCATTTCATTAGACAGCTGGATTGGAGGCCGGAGAAGAAAGATGGTGCAACTCGAATGCGACATGAACGCATCGTTATTATCAGGAATATGTTTCACCCAAAGGACTTTGAGGTAGGAAAATGCAGTTTGCTACTGTAGGTTGTGCTGTTAACAGTTAACATTGTCTGAAGTTTCTGCCATACAAATTCTAGCAAAATTCTAAGCAGATGAGAATCTAAGCAGATTTGGGCAGGGCATTCTCCTGTACCAGACATCTGCTTGAAATTCATTCAGCTCTCTGAAAAACAAGAAAAAGATGTTGGTAAGAATGTACTTTTCAAATCAACCTTTTTCACTGTCTCTGTCCTGATAATATTCCCATTTGGGATGGAAGGAGTAAACAACAGTAACTGTTAGAATGGAGAAACCAGCACAAAATAGCTTTGTTAATAAGTAGCGTTTATGAAATTCAAATAAGAGCTGTCTGCCAACTCTTAGGTGGCTTTGAAAATGCAGCATAGCAGCACTTACTTTATGAACTTCTGATGGGTTGGCACATGGGTTCCATTAGTGACTGAGCAAAAATAAAGCTGAGAGAAGTGAGTGCTTGTGTTTAATTAAAGCTGTGTGACTGCTTTGCAGGAGGATCCCTTAGTGCTAAATGAGATCAGAGAAGATCTGCGGACAGAGTGTGAAAAGTTTGGACAAGTAAAGAAGGTTCTCATATTTGATGTAGGTATTTTTACATGCTGTGTTGGCAGAACTGATGAAATGTGCAAAGCTGCAAAACGTTTAGGCTACTTTAAATATGAGTGGAGTGTTTATTTGGTTTTGTATGTTTATTTCATGGAAACTTGACTTAGTCTTTTAGTATTTTAAAACTTAATGTCTAAGCACCCATCAACTTCAGCCTAAGTGAAGGCAAACTAACTCTTTTGAAGAACTTGAATACAAGTCACAAGTTTGAAAGTGTATAAATACATTTAATTGTACCTAAGCTAGCTGAAACATTTCCTGTTTCCTGTGTTCAAAAACTGTGTTCTGTATGCCAGTAGAACAAAATATGTAAACTTGAAAACTGATATTTTCAAACACAGTTGGAAATTATCAGAATGGAGCCATAATCTGATTTTGTAGCACAATCTAAAAGCTACTGGAATAAGTACACTGGTTAGAACATGAAATGAAAGGTGTCTCTCCTTACAGCGACACCCTGATGGCGTGGCTTCTGTGTCATTTAAAGAAGCCACAGAAGCTGATCTGTGCAAGCTCACTCTAAATGGAAGGTGGTTTGGTGGCCGTCAGCTCAGTGCTGAAACGTGGGATGGTGTAACAGATTATCAGGTAACCTTTCCTGGTCCTATTTCATCAAATATTTCTTCCAAACCATAAATCTGTTTTAACTTGAGAAGTGTTTGGCATCCCCATCCCCTTACCCTGCGCACCCCTGCACCATCTTGCTTCTCCTCAAAAACTGCTAGAATGTCCCCCAAAAAATCATTCTGAATTATTCAACTTAGCAAAAAATTAAAGGACCTGTTTTGTGTGTTGGAGATGTCAGTTTGGAGGATTATCCACTGCATGTACAGATTATTAGTTCACAGTCAGCAGGGCCTTCTGAACTCTTGAGATATTTCTGTAAGATAAGTGTTTGTATAATTTTATCTGTGTAAATACTCATTTAGACAAGGATGACTTCAAAATTATGTGTATTAACATCTCTTTTTAATAGGTGGAGGAGACTGCAAGAGAAAGGGAAGAAAGGCTGAAGGTGTGGGAGACATTTTTAGGGGATCCTGATGCAAAGGAGCAGCAAACTACATCTGGTTCGGATTCCGCATCAAGTAGCGTTAAAGCGCCTGAAGGCAAACAACCTCCAGGAGTTAATGACACACCTAAGGAGGGTGCAAATGATGAAGCTCCTAAGAGGGAGAATAATGGTGAGGGCATTAATGAAGATGGAGCTCCATCCACAGACAGCAGCCTTGCAGGCAGTGATGGTGAAGCTGATACATAGCACCTTTAATGCTTTACGAAAGCATGATTTTTAGGGTGATGTTTGAGTTGATCCCTTTCTTCAGGGTGACTGCAGACAATATTCATATGAATATAGGCATATTAGAATGTCATCAACTGTGTGCTTTGAAGTTTTCATTAAAAGCAGTATTTAATGAGGTTCTAAAAGTTTGTATTAATTGGCTGTTCAGGTAAAGTAACTCAAGTTGCCAAGAATGCAGTAAAACTCATCAGGCTTCTTTTGTTCTAACTATGCTTGTCAGTGTTCCATCATGTGAGTGTGAAATACATTCTAAACCTTAAGTTTATGTAACTGTATGTAACTTAAGTAATGCAAAGCTATTACGAGATTTGTGGATTTTACTGTTAATTTTCCTGTACCCCTTGGAACTCAGTATCTCATCCTTAAAAATTATTTGTGTCCTGAGTACTTTGGTTCATTTTATGGAACAGATGCTGTGATACATATGGGGTGAATGCATTGGATGTGTTGCTATTCATTAGGTAGCAAATGATACGAGTAGTACCAAGTCACAAACTTAGAAGAAGTGGAAAGCAGCCAGCGTTGCCATAGCCACCCTCAGGCAAACCGAGTGAAGATCGATTGTTAAATCACAGCATTCAATAAATTACTTTTTCCTTCCCCTGTTTAGATCTTTTGTTGATGTTAGGTAGAGGCTGGAATTATGTCAAGGAGACTAGAAATGCATGAGCACACACACATTCTAGGACATAATGAAATACATAGATCTTAAACTCTCATGGTCTGTATGCAGTAGGTATCAAAATAGGCTTTCGATTTTTGTGGTGGCTTTATTAGTTTTTGCTTTTATATTAAAGGGTTTTGTTCCACTTTGTTAGCATGATGAGTCTAAGTTCTCAACATTTTAGTTTAGCCCTGCATGCTCTTCAGAGTGGGGAGGATCTTCCATATTTCATAGGATTTAAAGGCTTTTGGCAGCTCAAACTACAGTTTGTTGTGCAGAAGTTAGAAAACTTGAAAACATGCTTTCAAATAATGCTCTTAAAAAGCAAATGCTAGCCCTCTTAGAAATATTTCCAAAAGCAAGGATTTAGAAGACATTCTAACTTCAGGTATCTTAATACATGGCAGGCTATCAAAAATAAATGAGGGAGCTGTTTTGGGCATAGTCATTCTTAATTTAGAATCCTGTTATTTTGATAAGTAAGGGTAGAAGAATATGGATTTAGGCACTAAATAATTAAAATACTGGTGCTAAATTCATAGCACATTGTTCATATGGGTGGTAACCAGTACACATTTGTAAGGAGGATCTGTTGAATTGTTTTAATTCATATTGGATTGCAAGAAACTATAGATGCTAATTCCTGTATTTCCATCATGAGGTATTTGGAATACTCTGAAAATTTGTGCTCTGAGATTACCATATATATTTTTTCAAGAAGTCTATATGGTTCTCTTATTTTGCTGGGGTTTTTTTTAATATATAATCAGTATGTGTGGGTAGCTATGCCAAACAGGGCATCTAAGTTAACACCTGCCACTGTGGTTATAACTTACATCTTTTTTGTGACAAAAAATACCTGGTTTTACAACAGAGATTATATTTGAATTCAGAGGTTAAAAGTCAGGGGCTCATTATAAGCTGGCATGGCAAATTTCCTTTTTTGACTTGCATTATAAGGAAGAGCTGTAGCTCTTGCCAGCTAAAAAAAGTCCGTTTGCTCCTATTTCCAAGTGTGAATTGTACATTTCAGCAAAGCAGGTCTTTGAAGAATTCAGGGGATCTGAAACACTGCCTGCTTAGTAGCTGCACGTGGTGGCATGTTCTGATACATCTGTGGGTTGTGTTGGTTCTGCCTTAGTTATTTTTATTGGTAATAAGCACCACAGACCTTTGAGAGCTGGGAGCGTTTGCGTATGAGGAGTGTGATTTAATGTGGTGGGTATTGCTTTCAGTGCTCCTTTTTTTCCTTCCAGCTTCTAGACTCCAGGCTTTAGATCAATTACTCTTGTGTTTTGTTTGCTTCGTTGTTTTTTTTTAAAGGAGCCCAGTCATGTAACACTACACAGTTAAATCACCTGTTTTACAGTGGAATTGCAACTGATGTAGGGAAACTTGTGGACAAATGTATAAAACTTGTACAGTTCTATGAAGCCTTATTATGGTATCAGATATGAAAAATAAGGTTAGTGTAGTGTATTATTTGAGAAATAAAGAATCATTTTATGTGCAGTGACCTTCCTCTCTCCGACTGATGTACACATTTGACTGGCTTGCTGCAGAAGTCCAGTTGATGTTAGTCCTTTCACCTTTCTCTCTAGACCTCACACCGAAATAGAGCACCAAGAAAGACTGAGACCAAATGCTTTACTGGCTTTCCTATTAAATAGGGTTCTTAAGGAAATAAAAGCTGTTTTTTCATGCAAATACGTTGTTCTGAAGTGCGGCATTACACTCAAACTGGTATTTTCCTTTTGTCTACCTCTGTTTTCCCCAGTAAAATGTAAAAATATATTTTTATAAACTACTCATTGAGTTATTGCATTTAGTAGTCCAAGGAGAGGTTAATGCAGCTGTAACTTTCTTTTCAGCAGATTTTCATTCAGACTGAATTCTTTCGACATTTTCCTTTTTTGAAATGATGCAAATTTTTATAAATTAATCTGAACAGAAATAAAAATCACAAAAGTTAAAATTACTATTTTGAAGTATGACTGTGACAATCTTGTTGTATAGAGCAGTAATGTTTAATACCAAATTTTAACAAATCTGAAGATGAACAAGGTGAGTTGCTTTTTAAACTTACATATTTTTCTGACTGAGCAGCATCATACATAAGTTGGTAAGAAGTTAAAACCCCAATGGAATTTTCAATGTATTTGTTCTTTAATTAAAAGTGCTGTTTAATGACTTGCTCACTAGAAGTGACAAAATCAAACTTTTTGTTCGATTTCTAATGTATCATAAGCTTTTGGTGAGAGGTTCATTGTAAGAGAATCTGTCTCCTTCCCTCTGAATATGATGAAAACAGTAACCAGCAGGAGGCTGAAACAATTTGTGGATAATCCTTGTTGCTCAGTTTTGAACTGGAGAAATACTTGTTTCTGTTAGTTCACACAGTGTGACAAAATGGATGTGAAGCCACTTAAACACAACAGCAGGGACAGTATTAACTGATCCTTCAGTATAATTCAGCAATAATTGCTTTTTTAACCATACCATCCAAAATCATTTCTTAGCTTCAAGATACGTTGGTAGTTTGCTTTACAGTCAACTGCTCTTTAGTGCTTTGCTGGCAAGGAAGTTTTATGGGGTTACAGGTATTTGCCAGAGATGACGTGGCTTGAGGAGCAAGGCCAAGGTAGACACCTGGAAACAAAAAGCCCCAAAAGAAAAGGGTTTCTTGAAGGCTTTCTCTTTTTCTCGCAGGTTCTGGAATGCTCACATACAGCTGTAAAGAGAGAATTAGTTTCATTTTGCATCAAAATGTTTATCTGTTTCTCCTGCTTTTTTTTTAATTACTTTTTTTAATTGAATTTCAGTCCCTCGTACAGCTTACATTTTGTATAAGGATTGCAATTCACTTAAAATCATTAGTATGTTAAATGCAGTGCATTTTAGCTAAATGTCCTAGACATTACTCAGTTAAGGTTAACCTATTTACAATTACAAATAATTCATTTAATTCACTTAACTTGAAGGTATTGGATGCTTCATAGAAACCCAAACTTGCCTTTAAATTTTCCAGTAAAATCGATATTCGTACCCTGAATTCTTGAACCTAAACAAAACAAATTGGAGAAAAAACAATTAAAAATACTTACGTATAGATGTTAATTGGATTTTAAGTTCTCATTTCTGAATTTGAGGAAACATACTGCAGTATGGGAAATGAATTCTGTGAGTTGTGTACTTGTGTTGATTTGACTTGTGTGTATTTTAGTGCTTATTATACACGGCTTGAAGTCTTACTGTCAGGATACTCTGAAAGTTCTGTAAAATATTTATAGAATTATGAAATCTTTTGCAGCAAATTGGTTTTTTGCTCATTCTGTAATAAGAAAGTATATTGTTAGATTAAACTTTTCAGTAAGTTGACTTGGAATTTTTTCTGACTGGTGATTTTTCTTTCGATAAATTGACCATTTTCATTTATCCTTTAGAAAACCAACATTTAAAAGCAATGGTAATTGAATAATATCTAGACTTGTGACAGCATCTGAGAATCCCTTGGTTTGTCTTCAATTTGTTTCTTAAAGGGGTTGTGTTTTATACTACCTTTTTAATAAACAAACTGGTGAACAGAACAAGTCTTTGCTGATTCGTTCTGAGATAATGTATTTGTCTTTTTTCCCCTCAGTAGAAGATACAGTAGCCTCTGGTGCACAGGACTTTTATAAAATACACGTGTTAACAAGCCAGAGCTTTCCAGCCAGATCCAGTAGAAACGTTGCTGGAACTGTAAGTGGGATATGGTATCTGTTCCCCATTTGTGGGTTTTGTCTTCTTCCTGGCTTGGTGTGTTAATGGACCTGCACAGATATAAAAGAAGCAGAAGGGATGACTGCAGACACCATAGTTATAAATGAGATGATGGGGGTTTTTTGATTCTCAAAAATAAAGATTTTTTTTTTTTTCAATTTTGTTTTCTTCAAAGCTTTCACACTTCGCTTAAAAAGCACTGGAAATCAGTTGCTAAATTCCTGTACTGAAGAACAGGGATTATAATCCCATTTTACCCAGTAGTTCCTTGTAGGAACTTTAAACTGATTCCATTTTAACAACCGGCCAAGTGCTTTAACTGCCAACCTGAGAGGGAATTTTTGAATGAGGTCTTGAAAAGCTTTAGCAGAAGAAATCTCTGCTGTATGAGCTAGTTTAGAAAAGGGGATCAAAGAAGGAGTGATGGAGATGTTGAGGGCTCTTGCCTTGCTGATGGACTGGAATCCAGTGTGTCTCGCAATGAAAATGTGTTTATGCAAAGAGTGTGTCAATAAAAGACTAAGCACCATCACAGGAATCTCAGCCTGGTAGTTAAGTTGGTCTGGGAGATGGCAGAGGGCGGATTCATACGTATTTAGGCAGAGGGAATTGAATTGTGCTCTCCTGCTTTCTGGATGAGTAAACAAACTCCTAAGCTGCTCTATAAAACACATGTCACCAGTTTGGTGACTCTAGTTCCCAAGGTGTTTTTTCCAGCTGAGACTGGCAAGTTTGACCCTGTTTCAGCATTTCTGGAATGACTGCAACTGGGTAATTTTGGTAAACTTGCTATTAAAAAAACCCCCAAATTCTATTTCCTGCTATAGCCCTTGGAGAACAAGAATATTTTTATTTTCTGAAGCTTTCTGCAGTCATTTAAACAGATCCAGTGAAGAAGAGAGAGAAAATCAGTTATCAAGTTTTTCTGGATTGGAGGCAGGTCCTCCTTTCCTTCTTGTAGATGTTGCCCACATAATACTGAATATATCCTAGCCTGGCATAGGAAAAACCTTTTTCATCCTGGCCAAGTTTGGCTGTCTGCCATAACTTCATCATCCTACTCTAAACTCTTCCAAAGTCCACAGTCTTCTTTATTGTGTACACATTGTCATTTAAAAGAAAAAAAAAACAAAAGAAAACAAACCAACAAACCCAAACCTACTTACAATCCTATTTTCCTCATTCCTGAAACCTCCTAACCTGGTTGACTTGTTGGAGTGCATTTCATGCATTCTTAGCAGATAGGCTGAAGGAAACGCCTTGTTCACGCGCAGCTGGAGGCTAAAAAGTGTGTGAGGAGTTCATGAACGTGGCTTGTCTCCTGCTGCAGTCGCTGCAGAGCACACAGAGCCTGCCGGGCCCCGGGAAGGATCCCAAACCTGCTGGACACACCATGACCATCCCGCACCCGAAACATCTCCCTGGTGTGACACCGCTCCTGACAGTGAGTTAAGGTAGGAGAACTCAGGGATAATTCCAACCCACGTTCACTGACTTTCTCAAATGTTCCCTTATTTGTTCCCTTATCTCTGGGTGAAAGAGAATGCCTGCTTGTTAAGTTGTTGCTTAATACTTGGGAAGTGGAAATTTTTTTAATTTGTTTTTAAAACTGAAAGCAAGAACAGAGAGAGTTCCCTGTCTGATGCTCCAGTGATGGGCAATCAATACTGCAGCAAGGGTAGGAATGTGAGAGACGTTGTAAAGTATTGTCACTTGTGATGAGCCATCAACAACCATTTCTCTTAAGCCTGTGTTGAGGACACCTCCTTGTCCACCTTAAGGACAAGTAACTTGGACAATTACTTGCACTGTCTGCCGTAATTAATCCATTCTGAGAGCAGTGTGAGGTGAGCTGAGTTTGCTTCATCCTGAGCTCCACTTCTACTCCACTTTGACAACAGTTTGTGGCAGACACAGGTTGGAAGGATTTCTGCCTTCTTTTGAAGATTTCCTGCTGGAAGATGGAAGAATAGGAAGTTCAGGTAATGAAGACAGCACCACGAATTTAGATCCTGCCTCCTGGGACATTAGATTCTTCATGTGCATATGATCACTGAGGGACTGAGATGTAACCTAGGTTATATCCAGCCTTCCTATGGCTACTTGTTGGAAAGAACAAGAGGTTTTCAAAGGAAATGATAAAACCAAAAAGAGACAGATGACCTTTCTTCTTTAAAATATTTTCACACAAGCTGCTGCACAGCAATAAACGGTGCTAAAGGAGCTCAGAATTAATGTCAGGAGCCAGTTAACACATGTTAATGAAAGTGGTACAAAGACTGAATGTCTTGCACTGAGTGAGGAACAGGAAAAGTGAACCTCTGGGCCAGAGCTAATGCTCTCTAAATTGTATGTTGATGTGTAGTGTTGGAGCAGTGTAGGAAGAGCTGGTTTGCTGCTTGCTGTTGGGATGGCCTGATGTCCTTTCTCAGGCCATGTGATCACCGATGTCTTTGCCAAGCTTTCGCTGCTTTGGTTGGAATTTTCAATGGCAAGTGCTGTCCTCCAGCTGAGCAACCAGAAGATTCCTTCACCCAAACAGAGCTTTCTAAAACAAGATTGGGAAAAAATTAGTGCCTCTTCCTGTGCCTTGAAGGTCTTCCAGTTGTTTGGCTGCGTTGTGCTAGTTCCTGCTCCCCTCATGGGCCTTGGGAAGGTGCCTGTATATTAGGGAGAAGGTTTTTTGGTGTAAGTTTTCCATGTGTGGGAAAGTTGGGTCAGTTTTAAAATTGTGAAAGATTATCTTCTGAATCAGATGACTGTTAAAGTATGCCCTTGCATTTCCTGGCTGGTGACCAACCCGAACGTGTCCTGTTCCCATCCCTGCGTTTAGGTGGATGTGAGGCCAGAGCTGGGGCAAAGCAATGCAAATCCCAAGATAAGGACTGAGGAACACGGGTTGGCATTGATGGCAGGGGATTAGGGCTGGCTGAGCAAGGGACTGTGAAGCAGGGAGAACTGAACAGAGCACAAGGGGGAGGGAGATGGAGGTAACAAGCAAAACTAGACATAGAAGCAAGTGATAAACATGGACAAGAAGTTTGTAGTTGAAGGATTAAAATGGTGATAGATTATGGTTTGATAACCTTAATCCTCATATATCTTGATGCCTGCATACTTGGCTTTGCAGCCTGAACAGTATTTTCATGTGTAAGAAATTCTAAGAAACCATCTTAAGGCAGCATTCACAGGCTCTTCAGGGTGTTCTTTGAGACACAGATGAGTGCAATGTTTATTGGGAAGCTTCTGGGGATTGGGGGGTTTATGACTAGGAAAGAAATCAGATAAATGCTAGGAATAGGTTAAGCAATGCTGCATATTTCAGGGTTAGCTGAATGGAAATATAAATCAAATGATTCATTAGGTTTTGCGTGGTACAACTGGCTATTGGCCAAAGGTTTGCCTGGTCTCTGAAAAATAACAGGCTTCTTTTTGCTACCAAGGTAAATTGATTATGCTATGCAGTGTCATGAGCTGACAATGAGTCTGGAAAATTGAATAGAAGCAGCAGGCACTTCTCACTGCATTTGTAGCCTGAGCGTTGCTAAATATGATTCTGATTAAGGCAGGACGTGTGAGCCGTGGTTGGGGAACTTGTTCCCCTGCGGCCAGAAACTGCACAAATGCATGAAAATGATGCTTCTCCAGGGCAAGCAGTGACATTCCTTGTCCTACTCTTACCATATCTGGCAGCAGATATTTTTTAAGGAGAACAAAAAGGACTCTTACAGTCTTCTGTTGACTTCCTGCAAACTATTTTAGTGTAGTTCCTGCCTCAAATCTGTAACTTTGGGTTGGCCCACAGTGTGTGTTTCAGCAGTCTTGCTACCAAAGTTTTAACTAACTGGCAGACCCATCATGTTCTGAGGTAAATTGTTTCAAACAAAAAAGATTATTTGTTTGGCTTTGGGTTTGTTTGTTTTTTAATTGAATTTGTCATGATTTGAATTTCTAATAATTTAATCTGAGTATCTTTTTCTAACAGGTGAAGCAACGAGTTACTCTCAGAAGTCTTTTTGTTGTGGAGGTCCGTGCTGACAGTGATCAAGGTACTTCAAACTTTACCTTCTCTAAAATTATTATTTTCAGCTCTAATGAGTAGTGGACATTTGGGTTTTTTTGTTCTTCTTGTTTTGGTTTGGTTTGATTTTTTTTTCACTGTGTATGTTTTTTGAACCATACAAAAACATGAAATGGACAAAGCATTTTGATATGTTCACTCTGAACTTCATTCAGTGATAGTGCCACCTCTGAATTACTTTTTAAGTGCTTCAGTTATTCCAGCACTGCTCTGTCCTGAGGGCACATTTGCACAGCAGTAGGTCCTAAGGCCAAGGGTCATGGTGAGAAATGACAGCTGGTAAATAGATGTGCCCATTTTGCCCAAGTATTCCAAGTTAAAAGTATATAATAAGGAAATCAGTAAAGAAAAGGTGCATGGAAAAAGCAGAAACCCAGATAGAGAATCTAATCCTACTAGCACAGCTCTTCTGGCCCTACCATTTTCAGGAGGAAAATGGGCTCACCACTGACTGGCCACTTTAAGCTGAATATTATCACTTTGACCTGTCTGGGTTTGTTTGGTTTGGTTTTTGTTTTCTGTTTTGTTTTGGTTTGGTTTTTTTTTCAGAAGCGATTGGTTTGTAAAAATGGAAGAAACAAGGAAGCTCTCTCCAAAGCCATGTAAAAGCAAAGAAGCTGTGAAAACAGAGTGGGGATCTCAGAGCGTTGTGTTTACCTATTTCCAAGGGGATATTAACAGCGTGGTAGATGAACATTTTTCCAGAGCTCTCAGCAATGCCAAGAACCCACAAGACCTGAGCACAAAGCACAAGGGTGACAATGTTGTCCTGAAGAATGGTGAGCCACTTTCCATGGTGTTGGATGGGGGTGGCTGTCTTTCACTAAGGAATTTAAGATCTCGTGAGCTTAAATTTGGAACTGTGTACAAATAGAAAGAATGAAAATCATACTTGTAAAGTCCTGGATTATGTAGCAGGGACCTCCTGGGTAAATCCCTGTGCTTGCTGGGGTGATTCCCAAATTCTCCATGGGCCTGTTGGCAGGACTAGGTCATCATTTTCCAGCCAAGTGTGGCCATCACTCTCAGATGCATTAAATGCATTATGACTTAAGTTGTTGTCTTTGCAAAAATGTATTTGTTTAAGCGTACAGTTGTTAAAAAACCTGCCTATGCCAGTGATCTGTAAGAAAACACGTGTAATACTTATTTGGAAGTATTGGTGGTGGTGGTTTAGTCTGCTTTTAATATTAATTTAGGGTTGTTTTTTAAGATAAGCAACACTAAAGTGAATATATCTTTCCGTAAAAATGAATATGCAATCTGGTGGCCTTCCCTTAGAAGTCCGTTGGAATTTGCCTTAGGAAAAAGTAAGAACTGATGAGACTTCAGATGCTTTCTTTCTCTTTTTAAGTAGATGGCATGTCTCCCCATCAGTGGAATTTCTCATCACATTGCTACAAACCATACCCGGCATCTTCCTCCACAAGCATGTCAAATTCCGGCCTGAATTTTTCTGCTGCCGGTATGGGAGGCCAGTACCAGCCGTCAGCTCTGCGCAGTCACCCAACTCAACCCGCAGATCTGTGGCCCTTCCCTTCCATTGGGTCTCCCAGTGTCACCAGTTCCGTGTATCATCCTGCCCTGCCCAACCTGCACGTGGTGGATGAACCCATCTCTGACAGGAAATACGGTTCTCTCCTCGGCCTCCTGCAACAGGAAAGGTGCCTGACATCCATGCAAGAATGTACCGTGAAGCAACACTCGAGTTCTGCTTGTATGACTGGACCTGCCAGGTTACAAAATATGAGTCAAAGTTCAGGTCCTGGGGGAGGTAAGAAAATACTTACTATCACTTTATTCTTTGATGGCATCTCATGTAAAGAGTCAAAATAATACAGTCTATTCCTAAGCTTCTCAAATTCCAATAGGTAACCACAATGTGAGCTGTGGTACTTGGGATTGATTAGCTGCATAGTATGGTTTAATCAAACAATGTGCATTGCCTACTCACACAGTAGTTTACCTTCTGGCTTACACTGGGGAGATATTTTAAGTGAATATAAACGTTATTCACAGTGCTATCAGGATCTCTGCCCCATAGGGAGCAGATATGACGTGTAACAGATGCTCCCTTACTGGGACCAGAAAGGGGTGGTCAGGAAAGATCTCTGGACAGCCTCACTGTGCAGGGTGGTAATGATGTTCTGAATACAGGATGGGAAGCTGCAGCCCTTACCAGCATGGTTGGGGTTTTTCTGCCTCCCAGTCTCTGTCTGTAGCTGGAATGATGAGGGTACAGGGGCTGGAGGGCCAGCCTTGCCTTGTCTCCTGGCTGCACTGCTGCCCTGCCTGTCAGAGGCTGCGTTTGCTCCCTGCAGATATCCCAGAGCTAATGCAATTCCCACAGAAGTGATGATTGCTGGTTATTTATTATCAACAACTAGCAGGAATACCAATACTAGATACCACCAGCACACAGCAGAAAGATGGTGGATGACTGAAATCCATTTCCCAGGAGCTTAGGTCCCCCCAGCAGCTAGATCTGCTGGATAAAATTGCTCCCTTGTGAGTAATTTCTGCCTTTGAGAAGCTGTCTGAGATCAAGCTTCCTGGCTGGAGCCCTGGTGCCCTGTGCCTGCATTGCTGTTCCTGGGCGTTCCCCAGTAAGGCAGCTCAACTCTGGTCTCCAAGAAAAAGGGTTGTGAAATTGTTTAGGGAGTCTGCTGGAAAAATACAGCATGTCCTACTTGGTGCTTCTAGATAAAAAGGACCAGGCATGTGAAGGAGCAATCCTGAGGCTTAGGTTTTGAAAAATAACCAGCTGTGAAATACCTACTGGTTACCCAGTTTCGAAACTGCATCAGCAGTAATTTGGCAGAATGTGAGCTAAAGACTGCCTGCAGGTACAAACAGGAGTTTATCCACAGTTTCTCTTTTGAGGATACACCAAAGCTGTGTTGTTATGAGGACCCCAGCTGTAGGTGTTTTGTTAACTCATTCCTGCTCCAATGTCTGATGCCTGTCTATGTCTGTGCATAGAAAAGGGAGAGTACTCTGTCTTCACCTGGAATGCAAACTTTCTGCTCATGTTACACAGATTGAGCTGAGGCTTTATGTATGTGTT
The DNA here is from genome assembly GCF_003945725.1 of Corapipo altera. NCBI lineage: Eukaryota > Metazoa > Chordata > Aves > Passeriformes > Pipridae > Corapipo > Corapipo altera. The sequence continues at coordinate 5,466,817 of NW_020884891.1, read as the reverse complement.
GCACAGGTACTCATTCTAGTCTTTTTGCCTAATAAATGACAGTCTAATTACTTTAAAGACATTGCCTGTACTTCTAGGATTTAATTTAAGAACAAGGTTAGGTGCCCTCTTCCCCCAAGGGGGCAATGTGAGCCTATCAAGGCTTGGGAACCTCAAGAAATGACTCCTCCAGAAAAGAAGATATTTTGTGAAAGTAGTCTTTGGGGTCAAAACAGGGAAGTGCTGTTAACAGAAGTAGACATTTTTCCCCAAAATTTCAAAAAGAAAACGAGTGGGGAAAAACTGAAAAGGAAATTAAACAGCTCAGTATTCCCCAGCCATTGCCTTTTCTTTCAGGATGTTTCCAGGGCCTTTCTGAATATTCAGGGAGCCTCTTAACACCACATGTGTAACACCACACATGTACTTATCAAACAGGAAGGACTGATAAGAAATGGCTGGTCCATGTTCACAGGGAGTCTTTGGCAAATCCCTCAGATGTGTGCATTTAGTCTGGCTGTGGGAGTCCCTGTTTCCTGCCTCTATCTGTTAAATATACTTCTTGTGCTGTGTCATGTTTCAGAACAGCTGATATTTATATTTATGGAAGTGTATGTTGCTGTGCCAGACAGCACAGAGCTCCCCAGCACCTGTGCTATAGGCTGGGCTGCAAAAGCACAAGGTTTCTTTAGGAATTACTGTCTACTTTTAGCTCTGTGTTGAATCTCTCCTCATCCCTGGTATTTTTTATGATTTTTTTTTTTTTTTTAAGAGAGGAAAGGAAGCTCTTACCAAGACTCAGAAAATCCCAGTGTAAGCCATGCCACTGCAGGTGAGTAATGAAAGCAGCAGGTTTGGAACAAATCAGTGCTCACCTATGAAGGACATTCTTAAATATTCTGCTTATACATGCAGAAATAAAGATGTTTCCTTATTTGCTTCCAGGCTGTATTTCAAAAGCTTGTTTTTCCTCAGATAAACACATCACCTACCATAACCACATTAACAAAGAAGAATAAAAAATTATGTTATATTAAAATGAGATACATGATTTTTTTAACCCCACGTACTTTAGTTTTCATACCATCAGGCTACCATTTCGTGATGCCTGTTTTTCACTGGTTGTCCAAGTTTCAGATCCTAGAAAGACAGAATACCCCTTGATTTGTACCTCAAGCATCTGGCTTCAGGCTGAGGACCCTGTTGGACCCCTGTGCTGGCACTGCTGCAGTTTGCACCAACAAACCCACCACACTGCTAGGAGAGTTGGGCTAAGAAATTACTCCCAAAGCCTTCAGGCTTCCATATTTTTATTAGTCTCTTGAGACTGGGTCATACCCTGGTGTTGGTTCCTTGATGTGCAATGTTTTGGGGATACTTAGGATGGGTCATTCTGGTTATTCTAGTAAGGGCTCTTTTGCACCAGACCCAAAGGTGCAATTTTGTTTGCACAACACCTTAGGAGATTGCATGGAATGTGCTGTTTGACTCTACTGATGCTGCTGTGTCTTTCAGGTATTCAGATTCATGACAGAAGACAAGATTTGTACTTTTAGCAAATGGATGTTTCTACTTTATTCTGAAAGAGAAAGTTCTTTCTGTGAACTTTTATTATTTGCAACTGTGAATCAAGAAGGACTGAATTGCAGCTATCCCGTGCTTTTTCTCTCAGCTGGAAGAATACATGTACTATTTACTATTTGGGGAATGAAAAAATCATCTTTTTCTATACAGTAAATAATTTCTAATAGCTGTGGTATTAAACTTGACGGTGTGTTCGTTGTGGAGAAATATTGTCTACTTAAGGCTTTTCATGTTGCCCTCTTGAAAGGACTCTTAGCATTTTTTAATCTTTCTGTGTTTATTCATTTGCCCTCTCTTGATAAGAAGCACAATTATTATCAATGCAGTTGATAACTGATAAGTGCAGGGTTGCAGCTTGCATAAATTCGATGCTGCAGCTTCTTAGCTTGACTTGATACCTCCAGATTGTTTAAAATAGTCTTAGGTCCTGGGCAAGAGACTTCAAGACAACCACGGGTCAGCAAAGCACGTAATCATGTTTATGTTTCGAAAGCACAGCAATTTGTAACCCTACTTGCAATTCCCATGGATATTCTTTGGAAACTATATAATATGCTTATGTCTGAAGGCTCTGGTTTGCCCTCTCAATGTTGTATAATCATCCTCTAGAAAGCAGTGAATTCATGCTGGCTCTGAGAGGCAACCTGGATCCTCACTGGGTGCAATTAAAATACCATTGAGCAAAAAGCTGGAGGTAGGAATGCTCTATTTTCCCAGCCTCTCTGCAGGTGTAAAAGGTTCTTTTTCTAAATAAACTCAGTGGAGTTGAATTTTGAATTACCAAGAATGAAGGACTGGGCCAGTTGAAGAAACAGGAGTCAAACCCTTTGTGGTGGCTGCATCCCCCAGACCTCAGAGCAGCTGAACAGAGAGTCTTGATGCTCCTCTGTGCAGCACAAGTGGCAGATTGAACTGTGCATCAAGACTGAAACACACATTCAGATCCCCCCCTTGCCTCACCACTCACCCTTGGCAAATACATTTGCAGAAGCTACTGTGAGTAAAACCTCCTGTCTCTAGGTTTGTGTGTGTGATCCCTTCAGTCAGAGATATTGCTTAGCCTTTATTGTAAATCCTAGGATAAAAAATATTTGGGTTTGTTTTTCTCCTTCTCCATTAGCTATATATTAATTTAATATAAAGGAGCATGATTAACTTTTTCAGACAGCTCTTTGCAGCTGCTCAAGGAAATTTGACCTTTGAGATCCTGGAGCTTGTGAGTTTGTAGGACAAATCCTGAGCTGGTATAAGTGGTTGTGACTGTTATATCACATGTCTCTGCTGCCACTTCTCCAGTTATAACACCTTGTGTAATTTTATAAATGATTTTAGTTCAGCAACTTTAGGTGTTTATGTAAGTGACTTGAAAAGAAAATTTTTTTAAAATCTCAGCTTGTATCTTGCAAATTTGCTGTAGCAGATACATGCTCTAGACCAATCTGAGATCACATGCAAGAGGAACAGTTTTAACTAAACTAATAAAAGATAGAGCAACATCCTGTCTCCCTAGAGATGAGCACTGAAAAAAAATTACTGGGTTTTAATATTTCTACAAAATTATCTTTCTTCTGTTTTCATTTTATGAATAGCTCTCCAAGTAGTTTTCTTTTTGTTATCCCAAATCACTTCCCAGATTTTTAAGGTTACGTGGTAATATAATCAATCTGACTTCCTCTATGGGCTGAAGCAAGATTTCCAAGCTGTACTTTATATGTCTGCCTTATTGACATGTGCTATGATTCCATTTAACTTACTGCTTCAAAATAGTGAAATATTATTTTTTTCTCCCTCTGCCATCCCTTCTAAATGAAAATGCTTAAATAATTTCTCTCTGAGGTCTTAGAAGACGTATAACAGTGTATTTAAATACTCTTAAAATGTAGTGCTTCATCGAACAGTTTGGCCCTGTGCATGTCATAGCTGGGAATATTCAAGGTGACTTATTAATCCTGTGTTTCTGGTGTATCAACCAAGTGGGGTTGAACAGTGTGGGGAAAAAAACCCATTGTTTTAAAATGCATGTCCCTTATTGCACATACACGAGGCATCACTGCTTCTGCCTTGACAGGGTGACACTGTGAGCCATTGCTGTAAGGTTTGGCAGTACTGGGTCCTCACTGTCCAGCTGTCTGGCAGACCTGGAAAAAGGGAACAAATGTCCAAGAAGCCCAAGGGTGCCTGGGCCCCTTGTCAGTGCAGGCTCCACACAGGGCACATGCGTGCTCGCTCTCTGTCCTGGCTGCTAGAAGAATGATGACAGGGTGGAGGACTGGGGGACAGAGGCTCTGCTGCTCCTGTGTTTTGTCTCACACCACCACAGCAATGTGCACCAGAGCGTGCTGGGGTTTGTTGGCATCTCTCTGTTCTTCTGCAATAAACACAGTTAACCCATCAGCACAACTTGCTTTCCGTGACTTAGTATGAATAGGGGTTTGAACATTTCACAGCAGTTCCCTACATTAGGTAGGCTTTTATTTTTATGTGTATCTAATATATATATATTAAAAAACTCTAGATACACACGTGGTCCTCTAGAATATTTTTGTCCAGAGTGAAGTGTTTCTTGCTTTTCAGCTGAGGCTGGTGCTGTGTTCCCAGTGCTGCCCTACTGCTGTCATGCTCCAGTGACCGTGCCTTCATTCCCATTCCGTCCGTGCGCTCTTTTGCTGGGAAGGACTTGGCAGCCAGCTCCCTGTGTTCAGCAGCTGCCATCTGGTACTTCCCACGGTTAGTTTTGATCCCTCCTCTGAATGCAGCAGTCATGGTGGTGATGGGAGAAGGGATGTGGGATGTATCCATTTCAACAGCTCCTGACTCCCCAGCGCACCTCTGCAGAGACCGCCCAGAAGGACAGGCGGGGGCCTGGTGTTACATCCCTGGAAGTGTTCCAAAAGCATGAGGAGGTGGCTCTTGGGGATGCAGTTTAAGTGGTGAATGTGGCAATGCTGGGTTAATGGTTGGACTTGATGATCTTGGAGGTATTTTCAATCTTAATGATTCCACGATTTTGTAGTAATTTACTGACTTACTGATTTTTAGTAATTTGCTGATTTAGTAATTTACTGTGAGAAACCACTATTTGCCTTCTTTTGGGCATCCTCTAGTCCAGGAATGACTTGTTTGCACAGATGGCTTTTCTTCTATCTTTTTCTGATGGGCAGGTGAGATGCAAACTACATGCTCTGTGGGCTCTGGTCAGAGATTGATGCAGAGAAATTGGACATGCCTGCCCTGTGAGGAGTCTGGGCCCTTTTTTAATCAGCAGGAAGTGGTGTGCATTTTTTCACCATGTGTGTCCCAGGACACAGACACTTTGCAGGCGTCTTGCTCTGCCTCCTCACGAGGGCTGGCCCTGCTCCAGCTCCCCCTCTGATGGTCAGATAAACCCTGTGGGTGGCTGGGAGCAGCGATCTGGTTTAGCTACTCCACCCCACTTTAGTCACTCATTGCTAGTGTTAAAAATAGTCCCAGACTGCAATGACAAACGAGATATTCTTTTGCTATGAAAAAATACCTAAAGGTTATATAAATAAATAAATAAATAAATAAATAAGACAGGAAGGATCATCCATTTCAGAGAAGGGAACACAAGCTGTTATTGCTTTCGTTTTTGTTCAGGTGTCAATTAATTTGTCCCACCCCAGGTGAGCAAGGGATACCTCATGTACCCACGTGGCATGTAGCCTTTGGTAAACACTCACTCATCACTGGAATTTTTTACCATCTTGTGGTTTTTAATCCTCTTTCCTGGCAGGCTCTGCCAAGCAAGACAGTCCTGCTCCTGGGTAGAAGTGTTGTTGCACCACTTTGTTCTGTGATCTGTTTTCCTGTACTGTCTGGTTTAATACATTGCATGTTTTGGATTCAAGGCTCTATTCCACTTAGCTGCTGATCCACTGAGAGCTTGGTACTCCCCTGAGTTGTCATATATCATTATTCTTGGAGGATTTCAGCAGAAAACTGGTGCAAACTGGTGGTTTTGGTGCCTTGTTTGCTGGGAGAGGGATGCTCCCTTGTTTCAGGGACATCACAGGCTGTGTCAGAGGGCTGCGTGTCACTGCACTGACAATATCGCTGCACAAACAACACATGGTTGCATCACACAGATCACAATTTCTTTACTGAGGGGATGTTAAGGTGGCTGAGGGGTGGACAATCAGCAGCTGGGCTGTGACACAGGGCCAAGGGCTCTCTGGGACAGCTCAGAGGATGTTTTCATGGCTGGAGCCATAACGGAGCTGGCTGAGCCAAGCTGGCTGTGGCCACCTCAGATGTGATGTTCCCCAAAACAGGGTCCAGCAGCAGACTCTGAGTTCTCTGTGAGCCACCATGAACCTGGCTGAGCCCAGTGCCCCTGCTGCTGGTTCACCCTCCCACCCAGCCTGCTTTTTAGGTGGGGGTTAAGTTGGGGGCTGCAAACCCCTCAGAAAGGTGGCTGCTTTGCCGACCTTCATCCTCACCTCTGTACCCTCATCTCCCCCCATTGCCCCAGCCTGGGCTTTGCAGACTCTGGATTTGTGTCTGAGTGGGGAAATTTGTGTTTTTCCCACTTCTCTTTCTCCACATGGCTAATTCTGGATACAGTACATAATAAAATATTATCAGGCAGCATTTCATTCTGAAATACAGCAGTATTGAATCTCCTGCTTAAGACCTTTCCACCTGAGATAGGAATAAAACAACAGCTCTTTCCCACGCAGCACAATTGAAACAAAAAGTTTCTGTGCTCAGAAATATAAAGCACTTGATTAGCTCCCAATACTGTGTTTTACCAGAGAGAAGTGTCACTTCAGGTGAATCCCTCTACCAAACAGAAACAAATGGAGTGGATGGGAGGAAACTGAATGTACCAAACACTCAAAGGGCATCTCTGGTAACTGAGCACAGCCTAAAATAATTCTGTACCAGCTGCCTGTTAAACAATGTCTACCTGTGCCTGGACAGCAAGAGGAAAGCACCCTTGCACACATAGGCTTCCTCTGTTACCCTGTGTTTGTAGGCTCAGAGATGACATTCACTGGTAACTGAAGTTACCAGTGAATGATGTGGCCAAGCGATAACCCTTTGATTTAGCCTTGCAGAAGATCAACCCTTTCTTAGTCTTTAAAGATTAGTTCCTGTGGAGGCCTTGAATGTCTGATTATCTTGAAGTTTTGTGGACCTCAACCAGCTACTGCAGCAACCCCCAAATCTGACTGGATCTGGTTGTGGCTCTGGAAACCAAGACCTCCAGTTCTGTGCAGGTTGTAGAGCAGTGTGGACTAATGCAGAACAGCCAGGCTCTCTGCAGGGCAGGGAGGAACAATATTGCTTCTTGTAAACTGCCCAAATATTGTTGAGCCTCAACTGTGTGCTGGATAAATGATATTTAGAGCAGTCACCATGTGCAGCTCACCAGCACAAGGAACACTGTGTGCAGTCTGGGTACTGCACTCAAGCCACTTCAGGGGAAAACACAAGGGCTAATTAAAAATTATGGGCAATTAGGAAAGTCCTCCAGCTGGACTTTTTGATGCATAAAGTTGTTTGTTTGTGTTTTTTAAGGTAGACTAAGTAGAGCCTAAGGAAAGTTTCCTGGCTTTAGTCAAGCTGTCACATAACCAAGACATTTGAGACATGTGATATTATCACAGTTCCACCTATCCCACATTATTTGTTGGTGCTGGATTTGTGCCATGTTTTAAGAAAAGATTAGAATCAAAATACTCTTTTTTTCCCCTTCCCAAGGCTGCACCAATGACTGCTGACTGTAAGTGTGCAAAGACCAGCCAGACATTATCCTGCTTTGCTAGAAAAACAGCACCAAGGACTGCACCACGTGCTGGGTGCACAGGACCTGAGGTCTCTGCATAGCACGAGGGTGAGTGATTTACTCTGAGTTAAAGGGCAGGGGCAGGAGGGGCTGGGGATGTTTCCACTCTGCTCCATACAGGATCTAATCACCCTCTTGCTGACCTCTTCATTTGCCAACAGAGCATGAACTGATTGCCCAACACTTGCCCTGGGCAAGTTGGACTGTTTTTCTGTGTTTATCCAAATATGTAGGATCAGGATCATGGTTGCACCATTTGTCCTTCTTCTTGCAAAAAAAAAAAAATATTACAGAGAATTCCATTTATTAGATGGATTTAAGGCATAAAATCCATATGCATCATCTACAAGGTGGTGTCTTGAACAGAGCTGGTCAGTGGGGCTCCTCTGCCCCCCAAGCCAGGGCTGAGCTGCTAACAGTGCATGACTAACTCCTGCCTGGGCAGGGCTGGAGGATGAGCTGTGTCTGATGAGGAGGCTTCTAGGTCTGTTGTTCAAAACACGCTGTTGTGGACCTCATGTTTTGTAGGAACACCCATGGGATGGTGCAGTGATGGGGAAGATCAGGAGGCAACGCCACAGACATGGGCAGACAGCGAGTCCAGGGATGCAGCGTGCACTGTCGTCCCTCAAGGCATCCCTGTGCAGAATCCTCCCGGCACAGGCACAAAAGGTGACTCCTCTGCCTGCGTAGAAACCCACTGTCTGCCCATAGGCTGTGTAGTGGTATCCCAAAAAGTAGGTGCTTTTGTTTGTTGGGTCTTTTTCCCCTTGCTTGACAGGAAAGCAGCCTGAAAATACTGTTGAGAAATGACAGTTTGTGAAGCAGCTCTGGAATCATCCTGCATGGTGCTGGTGCTGTCCAGGCTGCAGCAGGCTGGCAGCCTGCTCTTATTCCAGGCAGATTTCCCACACTGACAGGCTGTAGGGCACAAAACAACCTTGTAACAGTGACTAATGAGAACTCCTGCCTGTCTCCGTGCAGAAACTCTTGGGAAGGGAGGAGTTTCAGGGAAATAAGAGCCTTCTCCATTGCCCCTCCTTGCCTGGGAAAAATGCTTTCTGTGGCTTTGCAAACTGAGGAGTGCAGGAACCCAGAGCCAGGTTTATTCCCCTGTGCACATCCACTCGCCTCGTCTCTCATACAGACAGCTGCAGCGTGCACAAAAATTTGCTTTCGTGCCGACTGAAAACCCGAGGATTTCCTGGCCCAATTCTGGCTTTATGCTTATGAAGACAGGCACAAGCTTCCTCATATGCAGCAGAGCATCAGGAGCTGAAGCTGTGGCAGTCCCGCCCGTGCCTCTGACTTTGTTTATGTCAATAAGAGCAGGAATGTTGCACATCTCTATAGGCACAACCAAAGGAAAAAATTAGTGTCTCTAGTCTCTCTGGCTCAGTTTGAGCAGTTCTGGGATTGTGTTCTGAATCTTTTTTAGCAATCTTGAAAGGAGGGAGAGAAATCTGTAATTAAATCAATACATATGTAAACGAGCATCTGCCACAGAACCAGTTTTACTTCTTTGTGTTAAACATGTGTTTCTGTTGACTCGTTATTTGTGACATATTCTTTGTTTATAAGGGTATCATTAAACTGGCTTTTGGCTTGATTTAAGCAATTAAATGAGTCAAATCATTCTACGCATTTGCAGGATTTTTTAAGCTGTTATGTTGGCTCTTGATGTGTGTTTTGAGGCTGCCTAGTGGCCGACAGCTGCTTTGATGATTTATGATTATTCAGAAGTAGTTTTAGATAAATCGTTCAGGTGGTAAACAACCAGTATTCGGGTTTTCACTGACCAAATGTGATTGGATGTGAAACTACGAGCCCTTCTCTCGAACCTGCACTTAACATCTGGGTTTTTTTCTGGGCTTTTGTAAGAGCCCTTCTGAAGCAATGGCTTCAGTCACTTCAGTCTAACTCCTTGGTGGCTCTAAAATCAAGTATTTCTATTTCAGCCATCTAGTATACAGGAAAAATACTGGGAGCCTGAAGTTCTTATGGTATGAAAGAAGATACTGTTATTGCCCATGTAGGAAACTTCTTACATTTCCTGAATGCTCAGTGTTGCCATGTAAATGAATATCCATGGATAACAATGACCCGTTATTCTTTGTTTCTTTTCAGGGCCTGGTTCAGAGCTTGGACCTCTCTAAATCTCTCTTCAAAAATTTAAACATATTCCTAGCTGATCTCTTTGGAAAAATAACAGTAGTGGTGATTGTGTCATCACTCATTCTGCAGTGACCCTGCAGGGCATACTGGGCTTGTGTGTTGGAGTTGGGTATTGCTGGTGGGTGGCAGGGTCAGAGGATGAGCATCTCCTCCTCCTGAGAATACTTGTTTCTTCCTAAATTAGGAAGTCTAGCTGTGTCAGTGTGGCTCAGTCAGGATGGACACTTGATCTCACCTGTGTGTTTTCTGCAGCAGGTTATCATGTGCACAGTCAGTCCCCAGTGTCATTGGATCATGCAAATGCTGCACCTCTCATCCCTTTGCAGGGTATTTCTCTTTATCTCCTGCCTTGTGTTACTTCCACCAATGCGCTGGAAGGAGAATGGGAACAGTCAAAACAGCAAATCCAAACCTCTGGCTGTTCCTGCACATTCCAGCACTCGGCAATTCTCGGTGCTGTCAGCGGCACTTTGTGTGCCTGAGGGTGTGCAATGTGTTTGCACAGATGCTGCTGTGTTTGCCTCTGGTTTGTGGGTGCACTCATCGTGCTGCTGGTGCTTGTGAGAGATACATGGTGCAGCTCCCTGGTGACAGATGCCATGTCATGATGCTGGTACAGTTATTCCAGGAGGCTCCATCAGGACAAGGCCCATCTGCTGTGGAGATGCCCAGAATGAAAAGATGCTCAGAGATCCCAAAGATTTTGATGTTTGTCACACTCTGCTGCTGCTGCTGCAGTCTTTGAACAGTACATTTGCTGTATAAACAGCAAAAGACCCAAGAATAAGAAATGTATTGAGGCAAGGAATAAAAATACTACCCTTTTTCCTGTTTATAAAAAAAGAAGACATTTGGAAAAGCCACCTGCAATGCCCAGTGGAAGAGGGTGAATGCAAAGCTCATGTCTGCTCCAGTTCTTTGCATGTGCCTTAGTCCTCAAAATGTGACAGTAACGGAGCACAGGGAAACCAGATCCTCTTCCAAAGGGCCTGGCTCCAACAGCTACCACTGCTTCCTGGGGAGCCACACTGTGTTCCAGAGCTGCTGTCAAACAGTGCCATCTGGGAAGCAAACTTCCCACTGGGTTTAGCTTGAAGAACTGCCACATAACTGCATTGCATCAGTAAAACTGGTGAATTCCCACTGCTAAGGAAATAGAAACTGGAGAGCAGCTCGGTGAGCATCAGACAAGGTGGAACAAGGGAAAACAGGTGTTTCTGTCACAATGTGTGACCAAACTGTGGTGCTGTGAGCTGAGGGATGCTGTGGTGGACAGCAGGAAGCACAGGTCTCTCCTAAACGCAGTCCTTTAGATGCAACCCCCAGTGCAGGAATTTGCAAACAAACTTTGATGGGCACAAGGTAGATCCTTAATTTCCTTGGTTATCAGCTACTACTGGGGATGGGCACTGGATCTTTGATCTTAATGTAGGATGGTTTTTATGCCTTGAGACTCCTGAGTTCCAGTCGGGCTGGGCTGGAATCACAATCCAGACCTTGGCCTGTGTGATGGTGTGTGCTGAGCATCACGCAACCTCATCCTGCATCTTCTAACACTGTGTGTGCAGACCAAAACCACTGGGCAATGTGCTACCAATCCAGGTGAGACCTTCTGCCACCACCATACCCTGCAGGGACACAGCAATTCAGGACTCACACCTGCTGAGTGCTTCCTTGGCTGCAGTTTTGTCCCAGAGCTGCTGAGTGCTGGGCTTTGGTGTTCACCAAGGCTGTACACTGGGCTGATGTATGACACGCTCAAGGGCTCCTCATTAGTTTTGTATGTTCATATCCCCAGGACAGCTATGTAATTTCAAGAGCATCTCATTTCCCATGCAGAGCTCTGGCCTTTTTCCTACCTGAGGCATAATTTTATGAATGACTCACTGGCACTTCACCACCCAGCAGAAGCCACCACACAGCAAAGTGTTGTAGTGTGGCTGTTAGGGAAGAAATTTCCTCCTTCTGGGATGGAGGAGAAAGTTGACCCATCCTGTGAACACGTTATCCACAGGGTGTGAGGAGGACATGGGAGCAGAGGTTTCAAATGCCCTGCGATCCTCCAGGGAATGTTGCTGCTCCTGTGCTGTGCAGGGAGGGGAAGGCACGGCCCCACTGTGCAAAGGGATTGTAAATTGTGCTTCTTCCCGAGTCTGGAGAGGGTTTTGGTAAATCTGCTTAGAGGAAGGGATGATTACCCACTCTCTCCTCTGCTGGATGCCATGTGTGACAGTGCTTTTGACCATGATGAAAGAGAGCCTGGAGAACCCGGTCTGGATTTTGGCAGGGACAGTGCTTGGCAGCTCAGAAATGAGCTAAAAGGACATAGTTTGTCTAAGAGATCCCCACCCATTGTCTGCTGTTAATCAGATCTGTCCTTTCCATATGATTCTTTCAAGACATGATGAACCTCAAACTCCATCTTCCTGGGAGATACCTGTCCATCCTTGTCATGCAAGGGGGAAAACTTGCTTTACATCTTCCCCCTTTGACCTCAGGTATGTGAAAGATGGTGATATGAGAGCTCTGGGTTTGTACCAAAACACTTCCAGGATTATTTGAAGATCAGGGCTCATTCTTAGAGACCTCAATCATATGCTTCTACCCTCTAGGACAAGCTTAGTGGGTTTTCTTACTATTGGTGACCAAGAGGTCATTTCTACCACCAAGCTCTTCTGAGGCTGTTTTCAACAGCAGCCAGTGCCCGGAAAATGAACCTGGTAAACATTAGAAGGAGATTGTGTAATTGCCTGGTTTTGTGGTTTGTGATAGTTTTGCATGGGTGGGCTCTGTGGTGTGAACCTACTTTCAGTTCTGTTGATCTCGTTGCCCTGCAAAGCTAAAAAAACCCCATCTGAACCCTCTTTTCAAAGAGCCTGAAGACCACCCCAGAGGCTGCACACTCTGCTATTATGAAGGGAATTGGGGGAAATTTTCCTTCCTGCACCAAATCCAGGCTGTCACTTAGAGACTGTCTCTGCATCATGTGTCACTGCCATGGAGCTTCACGGGCTAGGGGCTGGTTAGTAGGGACAGGAGATGGATGCCTGTGGCAGCACTGACACTCACCATTTCACTGTGTAATTATTATCTATAGTGATTCAGCTCAGTTCTTTAAGAATTAGGGTGAATTTCTGGGTCAGGGAGTCAGGAGGGGCAGTGATGTTCCTCAGGAGCTGCATTGCCTGGTAGGTGATTGGGGCTGTTGGAGGGCTGGAACTTTGTGGTGGGTTGAACTTGACTGCCAGATGCCCACCCAGCTGTTCTCTCAACAAAACAGGGGAAAAAGGTAAGATGAAAAAGCTCTGAGATAAGGGATCACTCAGCAATTACCATCATGTCCGAAAGAGACTTGGGGGAAAAAAAAAAGGTTTTGCTAATCCTGCAGCCTCACCTTGAGAGACAATTCACTCTGAAAAAGTTATATTGCTCTGCAGATTAGAGCTGGCATGGGGATTTTTTTTTCTATATCCACTCAATCTGTTTTGGGTATCTCTAGATCTTCACCCTTCCCAGCAACAGAGATGCCTCATTTCACCAGTGATGAAATTGAGACCAGCTGACTTTCATAAGCTGACTATCATAAGCAATCAGACACAGGCAGCAAGAGAAAGCGAGTGTCCTGTCTTCCAGATCTCTCCATTTATATGCCCAGGTGGCAAAGGCCCACGTGATCCACATCCTGACTAGCTCATGGCCTGTAATCGAGTGTAAGGAGGCTGATGCTGAGGGAACGCACTGGAATGTGCTCTGGGTTTGCTTTCCCTTCTCTCAAACCACTGAGCCCAGTTTCTGTAACTGTTTCCCCAACTGATTGTCACGGGGATGACAACACTCACTGTTTCTGTGGGTAGCTTTTCTTGTGGCTCAGCAAAATGGTCATGGTTTCTTGACTGTTGTGTGTTAATCTTCCACACCCTGAATACTGTGGGGAAATGGTCCTTTTTTACTGTCCTTAGAGTTAGTGTCAGTAGGGTGTTTTCCCTGAACAGGTTGTTTGGGGTTTCCCTTTCACTGTGTTTTGCAGCAAGTGGCCATTCCAGCATGCAAGTCTCTCTGACTGCATCACATCTGTGTAATACTTCCCTCCAGGTGCACAGGGGGGTTTTAGGCCAAAGATTTTCCACTTTAAATTGAAAGTTGCTTTTCTGCTAAAAGGGAATTACAACCTCTGGCATTTGGTCACTCATTGAAGTGAGTGAGGAGAAATGTGTCCAGCAGACTGGGCGTATGAAGAGCTGCTCTGAAAAGAGAAACTGTGCCCTGAACAGCATCTGTGTGTCCCCAGGCCAGCTCTCATCAGCCTAAGTAATGGTGTGATGGGTTCCAACGGGATGTGGACATGGGCTAGCTGGTACTCTGGATGAGCCTGGGCACCAGCAAAGAAGCTGAAATCCCATGCTCTGCAATCTGATGTGCTAATGTGTCCCTCGGTCCCGTAAGTCGCATTCACCCATGAGGCACATAGCTCTGTGTCTGGTTTATTATACATGAGATATGTTTGGATGAATCTTCTCCATGAGAAACTTGTTCCTCTGGTGTGACTAGATCCTGGGGGAGCTGCATCTGGAAAATCATCTTAATTTTTGTTTTTCAGCTCCATCATCCCTTAAAACTGAGTGCTTGAACAAGCCATGTTTTTTGTAGCTCTACAGCATTTTCTCCACACCTTATGGGAAACCTCTGGGAAGGATAAAGCAGCTGACACGCTCAGTGTGCTTCCCAGGGGGTTCCAGCCCATCACAGCCTGAGCATGGTGGGAGAGGGGCCAGGGCTGGGTGTGGGGCTCCCAGCAGGGCAGCGACTCTGCCAGAGCTGCCTGCGTGCATCTCTGGCCCCTGTGGTAAATGTGAGATGAGCTGACGTCTCTCAGCCTCTGTAAACAGGCTGCAAGCTCCGAGAAGCACCATGTGTCTGCTGGTAAGAGTGACTTGTACCCAGAAACTGCAGCAGATTCACTCCTAGCATCAGCAGGAACAGGAACCAGGGCTGCTGCGTCTTCTGATGTCACGTTCCTAGAAGGATGGGACATGTCCTGCTTCTGTGTCAGGCTGCGATTCACCCAGGCTGGAGCAACTTCTTGGAAATGCCACTCTTCCAGGCTAAAAGGGGCAGAGGGGAATGCTGAACCAGCATATTCAATGCCATGCCATCACCAGGTACTAAGAATGGACATCTCTATTGACCTCATGCTCATCTTTAACCTTGCAGCACCCTTTACAGACAGGACAATTAGTACAGACAGCTCAGAGGGTGTTTGCAGACCTGCATCTCTTTGGGCAGTGACCAAAAAAAGTTCAAAGTGGGGCTGTGTTGGTAAAAAGAAAATATCTCCCTTGGGAAAATAAAGTATTGGTAGGACAGCTCATTTACCCAATTACCATGGCTTTAATTTTCTCATTGTTTTGAAAGAGAAACATCTTAAAGGCCTCATGTCAGTCCTTCTGGTCACACTATCCAACTGCAGCACTGCCATGAGGAGTCTCCATCCTCCATCTGGTGAATACCTGGAGTGCTGCAGATGCTGACCCCAGGCCCGGAGACACGAGCTTGACATTTGCCATCCTGCTGCCACCATTTTCCTCTGCAGAAGCCCCCCGAGCTGCTGGGACCTTTGGTGTGGAGGTGGGATTTTGGGGCTGAGGCTGTGGTGCTTTCTCAGCAGTTTGGTGCCTTGGCCCAGTGGCCACTCCAGCCTTGGAGCTCCTGCACCCCCATGCTCTGGGACGCTGCTGTGGAGAAAATCAAAAGAGAAAATGAATTTCTGGTGTTTCAATACTCCCACTTATCACACACAGCTGCCTCTGCACTGCTTAGGCATGAACTTAGGCACGAACTAAGACTGGGATACCAGTGATGTCCCTGTCCTTATGGCTGGGAGTCTTTCCAGATCTCTGCAGCCAAAACTTTGCTTTGCAAAGTGCTGGAAAGAGGGACCTGCCCCAGTGGCCAGGATTTAGTCCGGGAAGTACCTTCCCACACTGGCAGAATGGTTTCCATAGCACCAGGGAGGTTGTTCTATTCCCACTTCTAAATGTCTTGTTTCCTTTTTATTTCACTAATTAGGCAACACTGAACTGATAGTGCTGCTCAGGTTTCTGTGCTCAGCCCACAGACAGGAGTTCCTACAAAAGGGGTGACATCCCTTCCTGCCTGGGGGTTGTCTCTGCCCCAGTGGCCATCAGCAAAAACCGCTGAGCGAGGTCAGAGCTCAGCCCAGACCCAGGCTTTGCACCCCCTCTGGTCGTGGTGTAGGGGCTGCCAGGCTGGCTTGGAGCTGTCACCTGCTCTTCCCCACTGCCACATGCTGAGCCAGACCTGGGCTTTGCACCAGCCCTGCTCCCATGGGCTGTGGGGAAAGCAGCGGTGGACAAGAAACTTGCCAGCCATGAGGTGCTGCTTCCTTGAAAAGGAAACCTGCCTCTAAGATCTGCTCAGATGGAGAAGTTCCCAAAACATCAGTGCTTCATGGAAGCCAGGCTTACTTTCTTGTTTAAGCTGGTCTTCTCGGTGGCCTGAGCACTGATAATGTTATGTCAAGAACAGCTTTTGTAGCTCTACTTTGCTCTTCTCCCCACACAGCCCTTTGCTCTGCAGCCTGAGCTGTGCCCACGTCTCTGGGGCACAGGGCAGGTGAGGCAGGACGTGTGCTTGGCTGCAGGGCTCCTCTGGCATCGCCTGTGTCATCATGTCCCAGCATGGAGACCCTTCATTTTTAACAACTTTCCAGGTGTCTGTGTGAGGCAGGGATGGAAGGATGGACAGGACAGAGTCAGTAGATGGCAGAGTTGGTTTAGCATTTGCTCTCCTGTGCCTCCCACAGGTTCACAGGGAATTTATGATGGATTTGTTATCAAGATGACACCCCAAAGCTGGGTCTATTGTAGCGTGGCCTAGGAGCAAGCTGGGGCTGGGGTTGGGGCAAGCATTCCCACCACTGCGCTGCAGCAGCAGCAGGGCTGGCAGCACGCAGGGAAAGGGCTCCTCATGATACCAACATGCCCTGCTCAGAGCATCATGGCAAGGAGAAGGGGCTGTGGGATAGCACTGCAGTGTCTGTCACATGCCGTGGAAGGAGATGCTGTCTTTGCATCACTTCCCAAGAGATTCGAGATTGGTTTTGCTGCCTCTGACTGTGTGTGCACTGCCTTGGTTGGGCTTGCAGAGTAAGCATGGCTGCATATGAATTTCCACCTGAGGATTTCCTCCCCAAAGCCCTCAGGTCAGAGCAGTGTTCCCTGTCTGCCCTTTGCCCCTTTGGCTGCTCACCCTGGCTGGCTCATCTCCTGCCACTGACAGCAGTGTCATTCTCTCTTGCTTGCCTTGGGACTGTGTGTGACCCCAGTGGGATCCTAGTGATCATGAGGGATGAGCACAGCCTCCCAGGGGATTCAGAGATCAGTGGGGAGAGGGGACAAATGACAGCAAAGGTTGAAAGGGTATGACTGAAGAGCCACAGAGGTGATTCTCGTAGTGGTGAAGAAAGCCCTGTGATGGGAGTCTTATGGAGCAAGAGGTGCGAAAGGTTTTGGAAAAGATGAGTAATTTGCATTAATATTGCCTTGGCAGGGGGATTGTGGTGTAATGA
Source organism: Corapipo altera (assembly GCF_003945725.1). Classification (NCBI taxonomy): domain Eukaryota; kingdom Metazoa; phylum Chordata; class Aves; order Passeriformes; family Pipridae; genus Corapipo; species Corapipo altera. The sequence continues at coordinate 5,449,679 of NW_020884891.1, read as the reverse complement.
AGGAGAGAAACGGGGAAGATTGAATTAGTGGCTGCCAAATCTGCCTTGGGAGATTGCCCATCTCTTCATAATTTCCAATCAGGATCCAGATGATTTACTGCAGGATGTGTCAGTGCCCAGTGGGATAACCAGGCATAGCCAGCCTGGGGCTCAGCCAGTGCAAGGGCTCACTGCAAACCTCCAGCTACAGAGGGAGGGAAAGGAGGGAAAGGCTGAGCAGGACAGCAGCTGATCCAGGTTGTGTCTCACCCACCTCCCACGACAGAACCCACACAAAGTCCTTGGCATCCCATCCATCCCAGTGCTACACGTGGACTTTGGCCAAGAGCTGTGAAACCCTCCATAGGCCACAATGCCTTGATCCGTGGGCACTGTCCCACCTTGTGGGGTGATGGGAACCGAGGGCTGGGTGGCTCTGCTGTGGCAAGGTTGGGTTTGTCCTCGTGGAGCTCAGCGAGTGCTTGGAGCCAGCTGCAGATGCGGCTGCCAGGGACTCAGCTCCGTGTGGGGAGGAATGTCAGCATCCCCCGTCTCCTCCCAAGCCTTTTGTTTTGTTTGTGTGTCCCACACGGATGTGGAAGACGTGGTCCTGTCTGTCTTTTGATCCTGACGGGGCAGGCGAGGAGGAAGGGGCGATGCAAAGTCGATGCTGGGACCCTCCCCACCCACCCATCGCACCGCGCCGTGGGAGGCGGCCGCGGGCATCGGCAGCCCTGCAGCCTCCCGCGGGTTTTGCTTTTCCCCACTCCTACCCTCTCCTTTCGCAACATGAAAGGGTAGAGCCTCGCCGGGGCGTTTCTCTGAGGCTTTGATGGGCGCAGCCCCCGCACCCCGTGCCGGGGAGAGCAGCTTTCGGCTGTTGGCCGAGTGCGGGGGGACGCTCGGGATGCTCTGCTCCCTTCCGCCGTGACTCAGGCAGCAGGGGCTTGTTTGGCAGGGCCGGGGCCGTGGGGGCCTCCGCACCGGGCTCTATTTTTAGGGAGTCGGGAGAAGTAGGTGCAGCCTTCACAGCAAGAAGTTTCTAGTGCCATTTGTGGTTTTGCAGCTCCGGTAAGGCTCAGCATCAGCAGTTTGGAGGCCGGGTGCTCTCTGTTGCTCAGCACAGCAAGGTTGGCACTGCCAGCCTGATGTGGCACGAAAGGCACGTGCCCTTTGAGGCCCTCCATCCTCTGTGGGGTCACTGGGGCTTATGTTTTTGCTGTTCCCTGCTCCTCATGGGGTGTGCTCGTGGGTCATACAGAAGGCAGGAAGGTGAGGGGGTAAGGAGGGAAGTGGGCACAGATAACAATGACCCTCGGAGCAGGGAGGCTCAGAGGGACAGCAGCACCCCAGTGCCATCTCCTGTTGCTCTCCATTGCTCTTTGCTGCTCTAGAGGGTGGCAGAGAAGGGGCAGTTGACTGGAGGGGCAAATGTCCCCTCCTATCTGTGAGAAAAATGCAGTGGAGATGGCACTGTACACCCTGATCTGATCTACCTGCCGGGACCACCTGCGTTCACGTCTGCCGGAATTTTGAACTTTTGCTGACCTCCACATGGGTGTCTCTATGGCTGAGGGCCCTGGCGATGGGGCTGCAGTCTGCCCTTGCCACCTTAGTGGCTAAACCACCATCTTCTGCTCTGTTCTTCCACAGAAAGACGTGACTGTCACAAGTATTGACATCTTCGTCTCTACCTGAGGCTGCTTCCTGCTGCTCTGGTCTCCAAGAACTTTCTTTAATTCATACCAAGGTAGAAAATTAACGGAAACTGCACCACAACTTTTCCTTCTCCGGATGCTGGTGATGTTTTCTGTGGTGTTCTGGCTATGGCTGTCCCCCCTTCCTCTCTGATAACAGGGTGATGAGAGCTCAGAGGATACAGGAGAGTGAAAAGTCTAAAGAAGTGACAAAGAAAATGGTGGAAAAGCTCATATTTCCCTTTTGCCCATGGCTCTGTGCTGAAGGGACTTAATTTAGGTTTCTCTCATAGATTCCCTTCTGCATCCCTCCCACGGCATCGCAGGCAAACTCCTTTTCTGACTCAGAATAAAATCTTCTTTTTCAATGTATTGTTCTTAGCACTGCACACCACCCAGATTTTAATTGTAAAGAGTATGTGGGGTGAGCAGCACATTTCAAAAAGCTAGTCACAAAACCGCAGCAAGCACACCAAAAGAAAAAATCACTCTCTTACCAGCTTTCACCTTGTTGCTTTCAGAGATGCTCCCAGCCTTTGACAGATCACAGGGGCAGGCAACCGGATATTTTCTCAGTAAACAAAACTCAGAGCGCCGAGTACAAGTGGAGACAATTTGCTGATCAGCGGAAATACCACAACTAGGTCAGTAGGAATGCAAGCGATGGATCACATTTTCCCATTGTCACACCCGGGCGTTATCTGGCTGGAGGAACTGTGCCACTCTGGGTTCACGGGTGGATGGGCATGGTTGTGTTCAGAGGGTTTGGGGTGGGAAAAGAAAACCCAGTTGGTTTCTGAGTGGTGGGCTTGTCACCAAGTGAAGGTGTGACTTCATGTTCCCTGGGATTATCCATGCAGGCAGACTCTTCCTTCTGGTGCTGGGTCCTCTCTCCATTGCTCATCGTTCCCCTGGACCATGCCCCTCTTTCTCCAAAGCTGTGTTCCCCCTCTGCTATACTCCCCCATGTTCCTACAGCAGGTAAACAGTCAGGGATGTGCAACTGTGATGCTGCCTGGCCCTGACATTGAGGTAACACGGGCTTTGAGGATTTTGAGTCTTTTCCCCCATCCCTACTATCCATGTGAGAAAGTGAGATGGCAACAGAGCATCTCCCCAAGGCCCAACACCCCCCCACACCCTGCAACAGTTTTTTCCTCCTGGGCTGCCTGGTTCTGAACAGCAACTGTGATAGAACAACCCGCTGGGGCTCTGCCTCCCACTGAGCTTGGTTGGCACCCCCTGGTCACTCTGACACTGGCATAGCAGTCACAGCAGTCTGGCTTGAAGGAACAGGTGGTGTGGGGTGGATGGCTCCCGAGGGCCTGCTCCCTGCCAGCCAGGGCAGCAAGGAGCTGGATCACTGACATGCAGCAATGGTTTCCAGAAGAGGAGCTGCCCCTGATGAACCTCTGCCACGATCACCGCTGTCACATTTTCCACTTGGTCTCCCATCAGGGTGCCAGTGACTACAAACTCGGTTTCCTGGTTTGCAGCACAAGCTGGCCAAGCCTCTGGTGATGTTTCATGCTGGGTACACAGAACCAGAGTCTTTCCCCATCCTCCTCACCGAACCCATCAGCCCCTCTGAGGATTCTGCTGGCTCCAGCCTCCCCAGCAAGGTGCCTGCAACGGGGCCAGTGACGTGCTTGGGCTTTCCGGCATTACCTACAGGTTCTTCTCCTTTTGGTGAAGCAGTGACAGGTGGCTATCCAGAAATGGCTTTGAAGAGGTTTTGTCTGCTGGGGACAGCCAGGGCTGAGGAATAGCTGTGCAAAACTTCTCTGCAACACTCAGTGCTGTGGTTTCACATGTTATCGGCTGCCTCTGTCTCAGCACATTCAGGAATGGTGTTAAGTGATGATTTCTCATGTCATTTTGTTTCTCATCTAGCAACTTCCCCCAGATGTGTTAAATTCAGAGGAAACTCTGAAGAGCCCTGGAAAGTGCTGGTGAGTGTGATGGGGCTAAGGCACAGGGTGAGGGCTTTGGGGAGTGAGGGCTTCTCCCCACCATGGCCTCATGGCCCTCAGCTGTCTGGGGTGTTCTTGGGAATATCCAAATGTCTTTCTGCCTGTGGCAAGCTCACTATGGCAGAGGGTGTGTGCAAGAGCTTGATGTCAGACCAGACACCTGTGAGGAAGCCAGGGCTGGTCTTTCCAAAGATGATGCCAATTTTAAGATAAAACGGAATAAAAACTGGCACTTGGGAGTGGTCCCAGGCTGTGTGTGGGCTTGGTCCTTTGCACAGCAGGGCTGCAGGCCCAAGGGACCAGATCCAAAGCCTGGCAATGCTAAGGAAACCCCCTTTGGGAACACAGCATAGTGCATCCCCAGCACTGTTTGGGTCACCTTGCTTCTGCCAGGAGGATGTTCTTGGGGGGGATGGGAAGCCCTGGTGAGCTGAACACCGAGGCAACCACTTGGATGGTCAGGGTTCATGGGCAGCCCTCAGGGTATGGGTCCCCAGAGCAGGGACTCCAGGAGCCATTCTGTCCTCCAGAAGGCAAAAGCGACCTGCTGAAGTCAAACTCTGATTCAGTTGCAGAGATGTTTGTGCTTTGTTACCAGCTTTTGCATTTGCAGTTCACAGTGCCCTAACCACACAGGGCAGGATGCAGGAGAGAGGGCAGAAAGCAAAAGCAACGCTAGACTCAACCCTACAACGCTCTGAGCAGCCTGAAAGGCACTGTGTGCCCTCCTCTCCTGGGACTGGTGGAGAGCAGCACCTGCTCAGTACCCACCACCTCGGCAGGATCCAACCCTTTATTTGCTGCGTGCACATCTGATAAGAGCACTGCCTCCAGCATCCTTTCTACACTTTCAAAACAGCTCTACATGATGGCTCGATGATGCCTTCAAACCAGCGCCCCAAGTCTCCTCACGGTACAGCCTCGCAGTCCTCCTCCTCTGCACCCCAACAGCCCCCTGGATTTATTCTCTTTATATGAAGAAAAAGAGGTCTGTCCCCTGTTGAAAGCAGTGAGGACCCCTCTGTATTTACCCTAAATTATTTTAGTTACACGTACACAAGAATGTCGGATGCCTGAAAAGCTTGGGGGCAGGACCTCACCTCCCTGCTGCCAGGTTGAGAGGGGTAAGGGCATAGAGGGGACAAGCATTGCCCAAAGTTGGTGGTGATACTGGAAGGTCAGCAGCTGACAGGAGTGCCTGTCATCTGCAACAGCACGTTTCATGCCCCAGTATGCAGATATAGGTAACATGGATAAGTAGATGCAGGGTCTGAGATGGCTGGTGCCTTTGGGTGCAAGGTGAGCACCTCCCAAAGATACTAAGAAAGCTGCTTAAAACTTGTCTCTCCAAATTGATTTGGAGAGGGGGGTTCAAACTTTGGGCTTCAAAGTCCCACTGTCTCTTGAGGATCATGAAAGCTGTGCCCACACTAGGGTCACTAGGGTGCCCGTAGAGATGATCCCTCCTCCCAGATCATCCAGCCTCCCCAGGCAGAGACTTCACCCCTGGGGAGCACAAGAGAAGGTAGAAACCAGCACAACCCACCTGCCTCGGCCAAGTGTCTTCACTGCCAAAAATTGTCCTTCTCTTGAAGGAAATGAACAGCAAAAAGCCTTTTTTTCCCCTTTTGAGAAACAACCAACTTTCCGAGTGCTTCCTAGCCCCTGGCAGCCCACAGTGCTGCTCAGCAGCTCTCTACCTGTATTCATAGTCTGCATTTCTTTGAAGACAACTTGCCACAAAACTTTCATCAGCAACAGGAAAAAAAACCACCAGGGAATAGTTTGGAGTGATTCAAGGGCAAGTATGAATATACAGAATAAGAACCTCTCTCTGTTTCTTGTAGGACAGTAGGAAAAAGGCATGGAAGTGCAACAGAGAGAAGAAAGTCTAAGCAACCTTTTTTTTTGTTGTTGTGGGAGAGGGTAGTGAACAAACCTACCCACTATGAAGAGGTTTTTCCAGGAAGTGTAGGTTGCTGCAACCTGTATCCCTTGAGCAGCGGGCACTCGCACAACAGTTCTCATGCTACTTGCACACGGCTCATTTGAAGGAGCCCCAGCCAAGTGCAAGGAGGATGAATGAACCCTACAGCCCTGAGACACCCCGACCCATCAGCAGCACCTCGCCTGGCACCATGAAGATGTTCATGGGCTTCCTCACCGTATTTATTGTCGCACAGATGATCGGGACCATACTCTTCTGTTTATATCTTCACATGAAGATGGATAAGGTAAGTGGAGAAAGAAGGTTGCCTGTCTCTGCTGGACTGCTGGCATGGTTTGACTTCAGCTGTGGTGAGGCTGCTCACCAAAAGGATGAACACGGCAGAAGACGATGCTGACCACTGGAGGGATGCAGCAGTAGCATTTATCTCACCCGTGTTCTCATTTCTGCTTTAGTTTGACATGAAGATGTACTCTGGGGAAGAGATCTGTTCCCTTTCTTAACAAAAAGAGAATGGATCACTCAAGAAGAGCCGTTAAGAGCAACCCTGGCAGCCCATGGCCAGTCCGGGGACGGGAGAGTATGGTTTAGGCGTTCAAGTGGCTGTTTTAGGCTTGGTGGTGGTTTTTCTGGTTTTGTAGCACTTGGCACACACTGACACTAATTGTGAAGATGAAAGGTCCAGAAATGAAAATTTTTTTAGAGTTACATGTATGAATTTTACCAACGTCTCACTTCAAATGCTATCTTTCAATTCAGGGAAGAGAAGACTGGACCTTAGTAGTTTGTCATTTTTTGAAGAGACGTGGTATCGGTGATCCTGTTCCATACTTGGGACAATATTTACCAAAACGTTAGAGTCTGAAAAGGTTGCCATGATTGCAGCCACACTGCATAATGCTTAAAATCACCAATCTAAAGCTACTTTCCTCCAAATCAGAAAAGACTGCCAGCTAAAGAAATATGTGCCTAAAACCCAGACTGAGTTTTTTCTTGCCAGATGCACCAGTAAGGTCATCATTATTGATTTTTAAATGTATTGTCTCAACTTAAATTGAAATTTAAGTGGGTGATTTCTGATCTTCAAGGATGGAGAGAAATCCTGAGCTAGAGGATCTTAAAGGGGGGTGGCAGGGAACTTTGCTGCACAGAGTTTGCAGCTTGGAGCAAAGGAGTGAGTAGAGGGTCCCCAGCAGAGTGAAATGTGACTGGATGGGGTCACCACAGAGGATTAGAGGCAGCTGAAATGCAGTCACAGGTGGCAGGAGGATTTCAGCTGCCTTCAGAGCTTGTGGCAGGACTTCAAACCCAACTCTCCACATCCCAGTGCTGCTTGTGCTGAGCGCTCTGCCCGGCCATGTGTCTTTGTGTCCAGCTGCACTTTCTCTTTGCCATTTAGCTGACTGCTAGGTTTAAAAAGAAAAAAAAAAAAAGGAACAAAACCAGGTATAATTTCACAAATCAGTATTTTGATGCATTTATTTATTATTTTATTGGTTTCCCATTTTTTTTCAATCTGAAACTCTTGGCACAATTCAGCCCCAACTCACAAGTTTTGTTTTCTTGGCAGCTCTTTTAATCAGTAAGTGAGTAAAAAATGTCAAGCCCCCTGTGTGGGCAGGGAAACAAGGGGCAGAGCAAGCAGCCCAGCTGCTGGGGCTACTGGGGAAGCAGCTGCAAACCCTGAGTCCCTGGGCTTTCCTGAGGTTTCTGTGCCTTTTGGAAAAGAGACATTTAAACTCATTATTAAGGTGATAGAAAAACAGATCCTGAACAATCATCCTCTCACCCGGCATTGCCGATCAGGGTGAGCTCTGTGGGTGCAATTCCCAGAAGAGGTGCAGATGCTGTGTTGGGTGGCTGGTGGGAGCTCTTGGTACCCACAGTTTGTCTGCCCAGCTCATCCCAGTGCTGAACATCTGACCCTGAGCTTCCCAGGCTGTAATTTATCCCTGGCAGGAATACAGCATGGCTCTGCTGGCAGCTGTTGCAGGTTTCCCACTAACATTCCATTCACCCTCTCTTCTCTCCCCTGTTGGCAGATGGAAGAGGCATTGAGCTTAAATGAAGATTGCATCTTCCTGAGGAAAGTACAGAAATGTCGGACACCAGAAGGTCAGAAGTCAACATTACTGGACTGTGAACAGATTTTAAAGCGTTTCCAGAATCTCCAGTTCAAGGTACGTGCTGCTCTGCAAATAAAGAAGGGGTCTCTGTTTAGGAGTGACTGTGCTGGCCAAAGCAGGCAGGAAGGGGACATTTCTTCCTCGTTGTCACTGCTTGATGACAACAATGACCTCAGCTAAACCTTCAGGTTTGCATCAGTGCCTGACTGACTACCAAAATTATGTCTGAGATGGGCCCTGCTCAGCAGCCCTGAAACCCCCTGCTGTAGGGGCAGGGATGTGCCTGGCAGCACTTAAAGCTCTCTGACATGTTTTTAAATGAAAAGATGTTTGTTTGCTTCTTTCTTTCTTTTTTTTTAAAATAGACTTTCCCCTTGACATAATTTTAATTGCATGAAAACTAAGATCATAAACAAACCCCCTGCTGCAAACAATGATGCTGGGGAGGAAGGGCTCTGTTGTTTTTGACACCTCTGCTAGGAGATGTCAGGGCCAAACAGCCACTCAAGCAGTGACCATACAGAAGCTTTCAAAATCATGTATTTGTACATCTTCAAAAAAATATATATGTTTTTACTGTTGTTACAGGACGGAGCCATCGAGGAGCAGCCCAAGTATGACATGCAGAGAGGTGAGTTTCTTGCTGTCACCAGTGCACCCATAGTTTGGTCTGGAAAGGGACTTCCTTCACCCTGCAGCAGCTCAGAGTATGGCATGGAGGCAGGGAACAGATCAGGGTTTGATGCATCCCCATGGGGGTAGGACTGTGCACAGCATGGGGGTGGTGGAGTGGGGCACTGGGCATGGGTGTCTCACCAGGGCAGGCAGTTCTGGGTGGCACAATGGCTGAAGTTCATGAAACTGAACCCAAAACTAAATTCATGGCCTTTCTGCATTGCAGGTCATGAGCACCATGAACATCCCCATTTGACACACAAGAATGAGACGTCTGTGGCAGGTGAGGTGTGGGCACATCCAGATCCTGTCCCAGCAGTGGGAAAGGTGGCACTGTCTCCTCCATGGGCTTTATGCCTCAGAGGCTCTGCCTCAGAGGCAACTGCATGTCTCTGCTCAGTAGAGGCCAGGTCCTGCTTTACTCGGAGCTGGGGTTGGAATCTGGAGACTGTATCTGAGCTGGAATTGGCCTGTAGAGAAACATAATAGTGGGAGGTACTGCAGTCCCTGTAGAGGAGCTGTGCTGCCCAGGGGGGACAGGGTGCCAAGGCATTAATAACACTGGCCTTTTGGAATTGCAGCAGAGAAGAGGCAGCCAATTGCAGTCCACCTGGCAGTTCAGAAGAGCGACAATGCAGGCTCAGGTAAGACAGACCCGCTCGGTCTGATCTCGGCCAGGGAGCCAGTGGGACATGGCAGTGTGCATCCCCAGTCCTGCCCCGTGGCTCTCTAGAGGCAGGGACAGGGACAAAGCAACTCCAGCATGAAACTGTGTCCCCAAAGCACAGCAAACCTCCCAGAGCATGTCACCACGTGCTCCTGTGCCACATGGGGTTCACACATCCCCTGCCAACTGTCCTCAGTAGCCGTATATATGTGCCTTCCTAGAAATGCACCACAACAGCTTAATCTTTACGAGTGGTAAAATTTTTCTCATCAAATTTAGGGAAAAATTTTCCCATTTTTCTTTTGTTCTTCATATTGAGGTCTTTAGCTCTTCAAATTGAGATCTTTTGCTCTCCTGGACACACCTACGTGGGGTGGCTGCTGCAGGAGGGCTCTGCTGGCATATTGTGTCTGCTGATTTAATCCTCTTCTCACCCGTAGTGGTCGTGGTAACAATGTGGGCTGGCTGAGGACTTTACAGTCACAACATAGATCCAAACTGATTTAGGCAAGCTGCACTTATTCACAGCCATGGCCACGCTAGGTTTGAGAGATCTACCTGAGTCCATTTCCACTTGTGTGCCCCTCTGTATTGACAGTGGGGGCTCTCACTGCTCTGTCCCCCAGCATAGCCTTAGCTAAGGGACATCCCTCAAGAGCAAGGATTACCAGAGTATGAGCTTGCCAGGCCAGTCTCTCCATCTGGCAAGGCTTTCACAGTCTGAGCACTTCTGATTTAATTCTGGAGTAACTGACAGCAATCAGCAACTGCTCTTTCCATCTCTGACGCAGCATTTCACCTAGAGCACAGTTTATCTGTGGAAAGCTTAGTTGTTAGATAAGATCAAAGTGAGAAACTTGCTGCATTTTAAAACTCCTTGCTCAAGCACTTGTTGAGCCCATAAAGCAAGTTGAAATAGCCCAGAGAGCAGCAGTTGCCTGGTGCTCAGCTCTGTGTGGGCAAATGTCCCTGTGGGATGCTCAGTCTTGGACTATGGGCTGCGTGGCTCCCCCAGGATCACCCATGCCACCCTGCCACAGGGACTGGGACTCTGGGCTGGGGCAGTCAAACCCATTATTTCCCTTGGAGCCAGGTTGCTCACCCTGGCTGCTCTTGCAGGTGTCTCTGTAGGCTGGGGAAGGCAGAGGTTCCAATTCCCTCCCAGAGGTCATAGCTGACCTCAGTCCCTATGGTTTCCCGATCTCAGTATTGGCTTATCTGCACCAGCTCTGTGAGCTACCGTGATGATACCATTAGTGCCCCAAAAGCCACGGCAGCAGCCGGTCTGTGTGAGCCGTGGTCCTGGTGGTGGGGAGCAGCACTCACTGTGCAAAGCCCTTCCAGCTCTGCACCCAGGCAGGGATCAGAATTGTGGGGTGTTCAGTTTTGTGCTTCCTTGGTAAAGTCTTGCCATCTCCAGAGGCCAGGTGGAGGGGGGACTTTGGAGGAAAGGCTGTGTGCCCTGGAATAGGAGGTTCTGAATAACGGAGTTGCAGTATGCTTTGGCAGCGCTCTGAGGGCTTGGAGGTTGTATCCCTGAAATCCATGGAGATAGCAACCCTACAGGAGTTGACACAGGAGTGTGTTTGGTCTGTGGTGGTAACCATGTGCAATCCTTCTCCCTAAGCATTTCCACTTGGCCTGATGAAGGAAGCAAAGTGCTCCTCCACTTGCATATCGATTCAAGGATGTCAAGGCCAGTGACCAGCAACATGGGTTAAACCTGCTCTGGCCTTGGGGAAAGGGACCTGCTCCCATGGGCTGGGGTTGGTGTCCTGGGGTGGGAAGGACCCACCCCCACACCCCACAGACAAACAGAGGTTGTGAGGCCAGATGTCTGGGGGGGGGTCCTCACAAAAACTGGATGTCTCCTTCTCCCAGCTCACCTGCCACACTCTCTCCGCAGTGCTACAGTGGCAGGAGACCATGTATGGCCCCACAAACATCTTGATATCCAACCATGAGGGGAAACTGAAGGTGAAGGAAGCAGGGCTCTACTACATCTACTCCCAGGTCAGCTTCTGCACCAAGGAAGCATCCTCGGCACCCTTCACCCTCTTTATGTACTTGCATCTCCCCAAGGAAGAGGACCGGCTCTTGCTGAAGGGACTACAGACACAGGGCACCCGGAGTGACTGCGAACTCCAGTCCATCCGGGTGGGAGGTGTCTTCAAGCTCCGGGAAGATGACATGGTCTTTGTCAACGTGACAGACTCCACAAAACTGAACTACAACCATGGCAACAACTACTTTGGCATCTTCAAGCTGTAGTGAGGAAACCGAGCTGGGGTTCCAGCCCAGCTTTGTTGAGCAACGTGCCTTTCCCTGTTTCCCTTTATTTATGTTCCTCTGCCTCTTTGTTTTTCTTGTTTCTTAATTTGTATATTTTGTTATTTATTAATGAGGGCCAGGGGGCCCTGAGAACACAAATGGAACAAAGTTTGAGGCTGTTGTTGTTTGCTTTTAGCTTTCTTCTGCCACTGCCAATGATTTGGTACACGCTGGTGCTGCGTGTCTGGGTCCACACACCCCACATTCCTGGCAGGGTCACTGTCCCCGTTATGTCACAAGAGCTTTGTTTAGCAAACTACCATCAACGTTTCTTTCCTAGCAGCTGTAGGACGGCTTGGGGCACTTCAGCCAAGCTGTGTTCATGCATATCTCCCGTACCAATCTGCTTACCAAACATCAACGGAAAAACTTAAAAAGGCTTAGGAACGTCTTCTCTAAAGGAATCAGTCAGCCCAGCGCTGTCCTTACGTTCTAGCTGCTGGTGATGCATCGTTGCCACCCTGTCTGCTGTATTTTGAGAACCCCGTATTTTCCATCCATGCCTATCTATGAAGCTCAACCAGTCTTCCCAGTGTGTCACTGCCTTGGCTGGGTTCATACTTGGTGACAGTTGCTCCACATCAGAGGAGTGATTGGTGGCTGAGGTGGGACTGCTGATTTCAAGGCAGAGTGAGAGTAAGGCACCAGTGGTGCTCTGCTCTTGGTGACCTGAATCTGCTCACCAGACTATCCTTCCTCCTGCCTCTGCAGGTAGAAAACCCTCTACCTGTGGACTGTTTCACTCCTCTGTATAAGGGCCATTGGGCAGCACCTCAAAATTGGACCTACATCTTCTCCTGAGACCCCTCCTACCCTAAGAGGAGGACCAGAAAAGCACAAGGGTGGCAGGACCAAGCCCTCGAAGGGGCACGTGCAGAGCATCTTCTGGCTGGCCTCACTGAGGATGTGCCAACAGTGGTACTTTTCCTGAGTTCCAGGAGAGCAGGACCCTGTCTTTGGCAGGGGGTGGGGTACCTGGTGAACGCTGCACACTGGGGTCTTCCCAACTCTATTCTGCAGCTTGGCATGCGGGGAAGGTGAGCAGGGCACAAGGATGCTGATGCAGCATTTTATTAAAGTATTTGAAGATTACATAGGTGACAAGCCTGGGGCATTGTTTTACACTGGTGACACTTGTCAGAGTCACAAAATTTGGAGAGACTCCTAGAAATCTGCTTCCAGATTTTGGCAGTCCTTAGGCTTTTCTTGGCTGGAGGCTGCAGGTCTAGTCCTAATACAGTGCCTGAGTGCCACCAATGATGGGATGGACAGGGCAGTCTTTGCACAGCTCATTGCAGTGTTGGGTGCCCAGCACAGCCCCCTACCAAAATCAATACAGCTCAGAGACAGTCTGGTTTCACTATAATTTAATATGTATTTTTTGGCTGTTCTCCAAAACTGCCTAACTTCATCAGGGAGTGGACCCACTCTTGTCTGACACCATGCATAAGGAACATTTATTTAACTAAAATGGTCTTATATTTGTAACCAGAGAGAGATTGTGTGCTAGGGGACTATGTTGCAGCCTATTTCAATATCCATGGTTTCCCCTTCCCCAATGTGGGGTTTTGTCCACTGATCACCCAGCTAATACAGTTTATGAATTAAGAGATAGGTGGCCTTGTATGTTTCGAACGCTGCTCAGCCTTCCCCATCCCAGGCTGGGATTTCCTGGGGTCCTGCTTGGAGTCTGGGGACTGAGAGTGCAGGGGGGTGGCACTGAGGGCACACCGGGGGGGCACACTGGGGACAGCCAGTCCCAAAAGCCTCCAGGGGCAGCCATCCCACCACGTTCCCTGGGGCATGTTGGGATGCCAGGGCCAGGCATCACTGGGGACATTTTGGCTGGAGGAGGAAGAAGGGAGCCCCTGCCCTGGGAAGGCAGCAGGGCACTGAAGGTGCAGCACCAGGCACAGCTGTGGAGCAGAGAGGTGGGGAGTAGTTTAACAGGATTGAGGACACCTGACTGGAAGAGGATTATTCCTGCCTGTCCTAAGGTCATGGAGCCTGCACGGATGTCTCTGCTTTGGAGCAGAGGAGGGATGCTGCACAAGCTGGGATCCTGCGGCTGCTGTGTGTGGAGTTGGGAGCTGCTGCCTCCCCCATCTCCTGCAGTGTCGAGGGTCTGACCGCATTCCTGCTGCTGCTGAAACACAGCCAGGCAGTGCTGGCATGGCTTGAGAGCCCCAAATGGCTTGAGAGCCCGAAATCTCCACAGGGGAGGTGGAGTTGCTTGGTCACAGTGGGAGTGTGGGTGGGAGCCACAGGAGAAACCAAAGACAGTGCAAACTGGCGTGGTCTGAGACAGAAAAAGCTGGGAGTGAGCAGATGGGGAGGGGAGGGCCATGAGGAGCATGTGTGTGGCCAAAAACCTTCAGGAGCAGAAAAACTGTTCATCACAAGCACTGTGATCAGTGCACAGCCCTGGAGCCCCTGCAGTCCCCAGACTCAGTGGCCAGGGGCACCTGCTGGAGACTTTGGGCTGGGCTGTGATTCCCAGCCCATATCACTGACAGGGGATCCAAGAACTGCAAATCACGTGGTTGGGGGACACAATTAAAGAGGGGACAAAAAACAGGCATAAAACAAGTCTGTAAATTCTGCAGCGAGGGCACCAGGTGCCAACTGCCACCTCCCCTGCCCGCCTGCCTGCCTGACCCTGGCCTCTGCCCATGCTGCTGCTTTTCCCAGGGCTTTTGTTTCTTGCCTCTGTTTCTTTGCTTGCCAAAAATAGCCTGTGGGATTCAGATGTGAGGTAGTGTGTGGGAGGGGAGGAGATTCGATTGCTGCCATCCAGCTGTGCCCTTCTCCCGGGTGGTTTGTTCTCCTCCACTGCCCTGCCTGGTGCTGTAGCGGGCACAGGTTTCCTCTCCCCATGGAAAGTTTGAAGGTTGTCAATACACTGACTTTTCCCTTGACGTTGGACCTCTATATCAGTCCTTGGGCTGTGGATTTTATGGTTTCCAAACTGATTTTTGTTCTTCTCTCTGAGTAAAGAAGGGGAACAGAGGATGATGATTATGTGGGACACATCAGCAGGACTGGCACAGGGGGTGATAGATGAGCAGTGGCAGGAGTAAGCAGCAGCACAGTCATCTGCTGAGAGAGGTGCTTAGATGGCTGAAGACACACTGAACTTGCTGGAAATACATATACATATACTGAGTTTTGTACAAGAAACGAGATTTTGGGTTTTCTTTCTTCAAAAAAGATTTGTATGTGAGTTTGCAAGCAGGGTCTCCCCAACTTGGGCCACTGAGCTCAGAGCTGACAGGCAGCAGGAACTGCAGGATGCCTGTCCAGGGCTCTTGGATCTGGATGTGGTCCTGCTCTGCCTCTGCAACAATTCTCCAAAGTGCCACTTGGGTTCAAGTGGGCTATCTTGCAGAATCCTACAACAGTTTGGGTTGGAAAGGATCTTAAGGATCATCTACTTCCAACCCCCTTGCATGGGCAGGGACACCTTTCACTAGACCATATTACCCCAAGTTTCATCCAACCTGGCCTTGAACACTTCCAGGGATGGAGCATTCACAGCTTCTCTGGGCAACCTGTGCCTCACCATCCTCACAGTAAAGAATTTCTTCCTAATATCCCATCTAAACCTGCCCTCCGTCAGTTTCAGACTTGAGTGTTTTTCCATGATGCACGCAAGGCCAGTATTTCTTTTTTTCCATGTTCTATTTTCCACTCCAAGAGCTGTTTGGAGAAGAAGAGCAGGGTTCAGTCCTCTTGCTCTCAATCCTTGCGCTTTGGCTGCATGCTGGGAGTGTGGCATGTCTCTACCAAAGAGTTAAAAAAAACCCCCAGTGTGCAGGAGAGTCTTGTCCAAGTGGTAGACCAAAGGAAATCCTGTCACCACACCTAATCCCCAGAAAAGAACACACTAAACTAAAAAAAAAAAAAAAAATCTCAAACAGGCAGGAAGTCACTTATCTACAGCAGCTGGCTGGTGCAGCAGAGAGCAGCCTGTTCTCCATAAAGCATCCTTGTGAGCACAGTGCATGCAGGGCCTGAGGGATGGAAGTGTATGTATCTTCTTCCCCTGGGAGCAGGCACCCTTCCCTGCTGCAGGTCTGGGTGATGGGGGGAATAACAGCCCAAGTGCCAGCATCACCCTTTGCTCCTGTATCCCCACAGCATCCAGTAAATCAGAGACAGGACGATGCAGCCACGGGCATTTTGAGCAAATCAGCGACGCCCAGAGCAAGTCCTGGCTTTGCTTTTGCGATGGAAACAAAGGAAGCAGCACCGAGGGCTAAGAAGAGACTTTTATCCTTCTTTATTTGTTGAAAATGTCAATTAAAAAACTGTTCAAAATAAAAACATGTTAGAAAAGTTGAACTTGCATAAGTAGTTACAGTAAATAAACCTACATGACAAGGATAAACTGGAAGGCAGCTGACACAACATCCATCTAAAGACAGACTCACTGGAACCTATTTACAAAGCACTGTAAACAAAGTAAATATGGAAACATTGCTGTCCATCCGGCATGGCTTCTTTTCCTTTTTATTTTCATGTCTTTTTTTGGCTTCTAGCTCTTGACAAAACGCTTGATCCAAAAAGTCCCAGTGTGCCCTCCATCACATTACATCTCACAAACATGCATATGTACACAGCACGGGTTTCAACTAAACCTGGGGGCAGCGAGGACACATTTCTACTCTCTCCTCAGAGTGTAAAGGGTCCTTGGTTTGCTTCCTTGCACTGGCTGCATGTTGCAAGCCCAGTTACCAGCCCAGCTTTGGGCAGGCAGCAAGACCAGACAGTGCTGAGGTGTCTGGGCATGGCATCCCAGGGCAGCAGAATGTGCAGCAAAGGTCCTTTTCCTGGAAAACGATTAACAGGAATACTAGGGCTCAACTGCTGACCAAACCACTCAGCTGTGTGCCTGGGTGGGGATGTGGGGAGCTGCCATCCAGCTGGGATGCTCTGGGCATGGCAAATGTAGCCAGACCTCTGTTTTGTCCTAGAAACAGCTTAAAGATCATTTCTTATTACACTCCTTATGATCTTTTTGAGTCTATTTCTCCCTAAACACCATTTGCTATGTCCTGGCTGAATTTTAATGGCAAGGAGGGAGTTGTAATTATTGCCTCTGTTATGTCCTTCATGACCAACGTAACAGTGTGACTGTAATGACCTGTGGTGCCTTTGCACACCCTGGGACCATGCTGCCCTGTGAGATAAATAAGACTTATCATTAACTTTAACAGAAGGTTACTTTTATAATGCTGTTAAGGAAGGAAGGAAAACATCAGTTCTAAACTAGGGTATAACACCAAATAAGATGAAGATAGCTGATACATATGCATGTTGCCTGTGTGCTGTGTTTGAGGAGCTGTGCAGGGATCTGGAAGGGTGTTGCACATCCTTTTCCCAGAAGCGTTCCAGCTCTTGTCAAAGCATAAATACCTTTTCTATTCCAAGAGAAAGTTCCTTTTCTCTAGCAGAAAGCCCCTTTGGGGCGACGGGGGGAGAAGTGGCCATTGGCTACATTCCCAGCCTTTGGGAAGGAGTGATGGAGAGCCTAACGTGGGCAGGAGGGAGCAGGAACCAGCACATTTGGGGTTGTTTCGTTGTTGTCAAGCAGTGTTTACATTTCATACAGAGAAAAGCACGTCCTGCAAGGGGAAGCGCAGCAAAACTATAATCTCCTAGGATACCTGGACACTCAATGTGAAAACAAAGCAGGGGGGTAGGAGTTTTAGGTCATGCATAAGAAAAGGGATGGGGGGCAGAACAGCAGTTACCTGTTGTGCTAATCACGAGCTGTAAGGAGGCAGCACTGTGCAACACACCTTCCCATGCGCTCTGACAGGTGCTCCAGATCTGACCTCCCCAGGGAGTTCAAATGTCTTCATGTTAATTGCACATTTTAATCAGTATCAAGGCCACACAGGAACCACAGTATTGCTGGGCTCTAGTTCGCTACAGTCAACTAATGGGGAAAAAGAAGGTGAATGGGAAAAGCTTCCCCAGTTGTGATTATCTGAAAAGAGGAGCATGGTGCTTTTTGGTTTCTGCTCAGTGCCACCTCAATAATGTTTTCATTCAATAAATAGGTACCGGTGCTTTTGAAAAGAATGAAAGCATTAAAAAGTGCCTAAGCTTCCTCCAGGAAACTGCTGCCCAAGCCTTTGTGAGCAGTAATCATCAGCAGAGTTTGTATTTGCTCCCAGTAGCAGGTACGATGAGGTATTAGTTGCTGCAGATGAATTGTGAATCATGGACCGCTTGCTTACTGGTTTACTTGTGATCGATTGTTTCTGCTTTATTTCCTTACTGGATGGAAGAAAAACTACTTTTTTTTTCTCTAAGACTTTTTTTTTTTTTTTTTTGGTAACAAAATTCCCCAAACCAACAAAATAAGGAGCAAGAAGAGGCAAAGGATCCAGTTCCGCTTCCCAAAAAACACCTGAGGTCACACACCACTGCCAGCAGCTTCTCCCCGAATTCAGGCGATCAGGGACGACTTGCGCCCCGTGTCCTCCCTGCCACACTCGTCTGTCTGCTTCAGCAGCCTTCTAACCAGCTTCTCCAAGTCCTTCCTGGATTTTAACTCTTCCTCCAAACACTGTTTCATCCTTTTGTTCTCCTGCAAGGTCAGAAATAAAGGAATAAAGATGCAGTTAATGCACTGAGGTACTTCCATGAATAAAGATACAGTTGATGCAATGAGGTACTTCCATGTGCCTGCTGCCTGGTGCCTCAGAGGTGATGAAATGTCAGGGACATTTGATAGGAGCTTCTGAGAATGAGAATATAAGTGGACTGGACCACAAATTAACCCAAACAGATCCTTACTACCTCACAGACCTGCAAAAAAGTCTCCTGACTTTAATCAGGAAGAAACATCCTCCCTAGAAATGTAATTTTAGCCTGGGTTGAAGAACTCTCTTCTCCTGGGGTGGTTTCTCCCACCTCCAGGCTTGGTGCTGGAGGGTGGAGGACATATTTTCTCTGAGTCTATAAGAACTGGTATCCACCAGACACATATGGACAGTCAAGTTGAAAGAGCTTTTAGAATAGGGGGAAAGTTTCATGTTACCACAAGAGCAGCTACTCCTCCTTCCCTCCTGCGGTTTTTGGTGCTCAAGTAATTGCATGGAGGATGAGAGGAAATGGCCTCCGGTTGTGTCAGGGGAGATTTAGATTGGATATTAGGAAAAATTTCTTCACAGAAAGGGTTGTCAAGCACTGGAACAGGGAAGTGGTGGAATCACCATTCCTGGAGTTGTTCATAGAATGTGTGGATGTGGCACTTGTGAACATGGTTTAGTGGTCAACGTGGTTCTGGGTTGACAGTTGCACTCAGTGATCCTCAAGGTCTTTTAAAGCCTTGAATATTCTATGATTCTGTGATTGAAGGAGCTAAATCAGAAGAAAACTAATGTTCATTCAGGGAGCTGCAGGGTGGGACCAGCATCAGCAGGACTTTTCCTGGGCACTGACCAGTCAAGGATGACCCAGCACAGCCTGACTGCCTTTTGCTCAACTCCCAGCACAAACAATCCCACTCAAATTACCTGCTTTAGCTCTTTGACTTCATCTTTCAGTGCATAAACTGTGTCAACAAGGCTCCTGAAAAACAATGAAAGAAAAAAAAAAGAAGAAGAGTTGGTGTGCAGGAAAACAGTGACAGCACAGGAGCTGTCATGAACCAGGTACTGACTGGGAAGGTGCTTCCAGCTTCTGCTTCACAAGCATCAGGCTGCTGCCTGTAAAGGGACTCTGGAAACACAGCCCAGGAGCATATATAGGCCACTGGTCCAAAACTCAGGGCTCTTTTCTCAAATTTCAATAC
Source organism: Corapipo altera (assembly GCF_003945725.1). Classification (NCBI taxonomy): domain Eukaryota; kingdom Metazoa; phylum Chordata; class Aves; order Passeriformes; family Pipridae; genus Corapipo; species Corapipo altera. Next base: position 5,430,473 of record NW_020884891.1, on the reverse strand, counting down.
CTTGTTCTGCTGTCTTTAAGTTATTAGCAACGGTCTGTGGCTTTGGCTTCCTTGTTTATGCTACAGTAATAAATAACAATGTCTTTAAACATGGAAATGCCTGAGAATCTTTTGTAAAGCAGCTTGATTCCTTGAGGTTATGCTGCAAAAAACCAAACATGAAAGGAATGCACCATCTGGGTTGGAAAGGGAGCAGATCAACACAGTCACCCAGATGCAGAAGCTCTGGAACAGGCTGGGAGCACTCACAGGCAGGGTGCCAGGCAGGCTCCCCCATGGCAGCAGCAGCCCAGCATGTCAGTAGTTAAAAAAAAAAAGAGTCACTTGTTTGGTTCTGTCCTCCCTGACCCCATTAGCTACATCTGGATAAGCCATAAACTGGGGATCCAGACTCCCAGAGGGAGTATCCATAGGGATACAGCCAGGTCAGGGCAGTTGGGAAGGCAGCTCTGCCCTTAAAAGGGACAAAACAGCAACTGAAATTGCCCTGTGGTTCTTTGCCAGAACTAAGGCAGCAGTCAGTGACATCAGCCCTGCTCCTCTGTGTGGGGACACAGAAGGAGAGGGCACTGGTTTTCGATGCCTTTCCAAAAAGTGACATGGGGATCTGCAGGTGGAGGGCAACCACACTTACTTTTCCTCTGTGACTGTCTGGCCATTGCTTCGTGTTTCCTCTATGATGATTTTCTCTTCCTCAGGAAGAAGGACTTGGGGGATGGAGTCTTTACGGGAGCCTGTGTACAAGAATTGTTCATCAGGAAGAAAAAGGGGGAAATTTCCCTGGTGCCCACCCTGCTCTGGAGACAGGAGCCCTCATTCTCCCTGCTCCGCTGTGAGCCTGGGGCAGCCTGGAGACATCAGCTCCCTGCCATGGCTAAGTGCAGGCTTGTACATCCCCGAGCTACAGCAGCAAGTGGAATTCAAGAGTGCCCATTGCATCTAAAGTTACATCATGACTTATACATGAAACCATTCGATTAGGGGCAAGAGCTCCCAGAAGAACCGTGGCCTCCCTTTTTTAAATGTACCATTATTTGACAGGTCAGTGATTTAATTTGACATTTCAGTAGCAATGATAAATAGTTGTATTTCCAGAGTTGAAGATGTTAGGTTCTTATGAAGCTGCTTGTTCTTAAACATGCAGCTGATTGAGAGATAATATTCATGCTTCCTTTCTAAAGCTATAAGCAACCTGAGATTACCATCAGGTAATCACTGGTGAAATAGCAGTGTCTCATCTGCCCTCCTACCTGCTTCTTCTCTGTGTTTAGAAGAAAAACAATGGCAACTAAACCACCAGGCAGATAAAGCTCCCTTATCTCGAAGACTGAGCATCACACAGTTTCCTAGCATGAGCCTCATTGCTGTATGATGCAACATCTGTTTTTTCCCAGAGGGGTTATCAGTGTTGTGGGCAGAGTATGAACTAAATAATCTGGATGTGTGCCCACCTGAGCTGAGAGCTTGCTGGAAGCCTGCCCCAGTACAGTATGCCTCGATCACCTTCAGGATCTGAGCATCTTCCTCTAGCGCAGCAGTACCTGTAAAACATTGCAAACAACAGCTCGCACGAAAACCGAGGTGCTCTGGCCTCATCTCTCCCAGCCTTTGCTCCCAAGCCCCTTAAGAGAAGATTGTGTTGTTTCTGTGGCTGACACTCTATCTAGGACTTTGTTCAATTCTCTTTTGAGGTCCTTTGCATTTTTGGGCCTGTGTGGCATTGAGCACCATGACTAACTGGTATGAAAACGCACTTCTGGCTGCTCATTTCAGCAAAACCCAGGGGGTGATGCCTGACTTTGGGTGCAGGCAGCGCTGGGAGATGGGCAGGCAAAGCAGGCCTAGTATGGGGGCTCTGGTACATCAGCACCAGAGCAGGACTTGGAAACACGAAGACTTAATTTCCAGCCTCCCCTCAGTGCTGTCTTTCGAGGGAGAGCTGCAGACTGCAGCTTGACCATGGCCTGGGTGCCCATGGCCCTTCATGTTAAGCCCCAGAGGAATGTCCCAAGTGGGCTTTAGGGAGCTGTCAGGACATCCCTCTTTGCAGGTGAACACCCTGGCAGGATTTGGGCTTTTTTTGTTCCCTGATTCCCCATGTAAACTATTCTAGGACTTACTGGCATGGCCAGGTTTGCCCCAGCTCTAAGACATATTTTGGCCACTCCTGATGTGCAGTTTTACTGCAGTTTTTAACTACTTGGGAGTAGTTCCCTGGCTTCATACCCAGAACAAGACCACCCACAACCTGTGACCTTGTGGTAGCAATCACAAGGAGGGTGGTGGGATGTGTAGCAGTCATAACTGGGAGGGGAGGAGGGGATCTGTCAGAGGCTGAGGACCAGTGCACCTCCAGAAGCCTCCCCTGCTCAACAGCATGTGGGCTCATCACAGTGAGAGCACCCTGCCTGTAAAGAAAGGGTGTCCTCAAAGTCCCGTGGAGATGACTGAGAACACAGAAACCTCCAGAAATAACAGAAAAATAGAATCATAGAATGATTTGGGTTGGAAGGGACCTTAAAGATCATTCAGTCTGAACCCCTGCCATGGGCAGGGTCACCTTCCACTAGACCAGGTTGTTCCAAGCCCCGTCCAACCTGGCCTTAAACACTGCCAGGGATGGGGCAACCACAGCTTCTCTGGGCAACACTTACTTTTCCGAATAACAAACTCTTCGTCAGATGGTTTTCTTTCAGTTTTCCTTTTTGGAAGAAACTTCTTCATTGTTTTTGGGCTTTTGCTGGAATCCTACAGAGAAACAGACTCTTGTGTGTACCCAGACCCACAGGCAGCTCGGACAGCGGAGCAGCGCAGCCGGCGCAGTTATCTCTGTTACACACAACACGTTAGAGAACTACAAAGCAGACAACGATAAAGTCAGGGAAAATGATGGGGTTTGCCTTTCCCGTGTGCCAGCTGTCACCCACTGCTTCCTGGAACAGCAGTGGGAATTGTACCTGCAGGGTTGGGCCAGGACAGACTCCTCTAGCAAATTCAACCCATGTCTAAAATCCTTTAGCCAAAGAATTCAAATACATTCATAGCACTTTTAGCCTGCTAACCAACTCTGTGGTCTGTGCTAGAAAACCCTAAAATGTTGTTTATTCCATTGACTTGATTTGATTTCTAATATAAGAGTAGGCAAATAACACTGCTTCTAAATGCCCACAATTTGTTTGATAGTATAAATCCCCCACATACATACACAGAGAACACACAACACACACAAAGTTAGTGTTTGCTATGACTCCACGAGTAAGAAACACAAGCTTTTATCTCCTTCACTCAGTTACAAGTCTTGCTGATTTGGAGAGAATTAGTGTATTAGTAGGTTACATGCAGTAGGGATTTAAAGCAGGAGAAGAGGCATGCCAGGAAGTTTAAGTACCGTAATACTAAATCCTTCTTGAGAGTTATCTCAAAATATATTTGCCAGTTGCTACTGAGTCTCACAATAACTTACTGATACAGCCAGGCAAAATTAGGGTCATGCAAGCATAAGAAGCATGAACAGGAACGAGCATTCTTTGCCACGATAAGCCAAAGAGATGTATCTACCCTTACCTTTAAGATATAAGACATCCTCTACAATGAATATGCAAAGAAAGAGAAGATGAGTGTGAGAGACTGATGATTTTATTGACCAAGTCCATTAAATTCACAATTCTAAACCACATTTAAATGTTAGTCTTGCGATTAACGCGGCAAACCCTCCGTACTGGTTTTAGAGCACTATCAACATGCAAAGGAGCACGGTGTCATGCAAAACTCAAAAAATTACATGTGAAACGCATGGTAAGTGGGCATTAATACACTCTAAACACATAGAGAACATGCCTCCTGTTAGTAGTCGGTGTCTGTGGATGTTGGTTGCCTAAAACGATGCTTCCAAATGCCAGACCCCCGTGTGTCTGGCTCCATCCAAGCCCTGGGGAGCAGCTCAGGGTGTGGCCCCGTGCTCAATACCAGTCCTGCTGGCCTCAACCCCCGCCAGGATGGCAGGATGCTCTGCCCACTCTGGTGACAGCCTCCCAGGACTGCATCTTCTCAAAGGGGACCTGCCAGCCTTGCTGGAGAACTGACTACATCAGGCATCAGCGCTGCAGCATCTCCCTGCTCTGCTGGAAGGATGGGGAGCTCCCTACACACCCTGTGGAGGGTCCCATCCCTGGGATGTTCTGTCCAGGGAGCCACACAGCTCTCCTGCAGGTCTGACCAGCAAAATCCTGAAGTTATAAATATTACACTTAATGCAAAGCAGCCAGTTTAAAAAAAAAAAAGAAGTAGTAGAAGAAATGATTGGTAAATCTTTTTTCCTTTGCTAACTTGAATCCAGACACATTGTTTTACCCACAGAACTTACCTGTTCTGTTATTTCAAATGATTACTGGAAACAGAACAGGAAAAATGACCCAATTTCAATGGAAATAACAAGGGTGAGGTGCAGTACGCAAGCAGGGTCTGGGGTTTCCTGAGCACAGCAAGGTATGAGGAAATGCACAAGACTGTACCATCCCATCCTACACTACCAGAAGCCAATTAAAGTAACATGGATGTCTGAAAATCTCTAACCTTTTAATCAAACTCTCCCACTCACTTTCCTGCAAATAATCTTTAAGTTTGTATTTCTTTATTTTATCTTCATTATAGGAAGGTGACTTGCATGGAGCTGTTTGCATAGTTTATTTTGTGCCCTACTTTAAATTAAAAAAAAAATAAAATACAGTGGAATAGGGATTCCCCTTAGTGATTGAGCACCCCAGAGGGAGGGGCGAGACAGATGAGGATCTGCTTGGGACAACAGAACTTATTTCCCATTTCTCATCACAAACTCATGTCCACGAGTCCCTCCCCTGAGAAGAGGGTTCAGATTGGACTGACTGGGTACCAGGCTGTGCCTGCCCAGATCTGCTGGACATGTTGGCCTTTGGTTCTCCACCAACTGGCCAGCACAGCCTGTTCCCATGAAAATGATATTTTTGGTCCTTTGACAACTCACAGGATACCATCCAGCATTCCACCCCTGGGGGCTCCCCGCCCGCTTGGCCTGTATGGCAAAAACCTCTCCCCTGGTTTCCACACAGAGAGTTTAACTCCTGCTATGTGTGGCAGGGGACAAGAAACTGCAAAGGACTGTAGTATTAATCATATCACTCAATCTGTGGTTTTTCACACAGAAAAATTTCTCCTCTACCTCAAGCCTCTTCATATATTTTAATTCACCACACAAGCAAGAAATGGTTTACTCTCTGTTTGGGACTTGGACCATGCAAAGACTGCAAGTCATTTTCAGTCTTCTCAGTTGGTATTTGAACAATTTAATTCCCAAACTGAAATGTGTTCTTTTAAAAATTTTAAGAAACAAAATGCAACAAAATATGATGAGGCTACCTAAAATCTCTGCCTGAATCAATGGACCCACAGCCCCCTGGCTAGTGGGCTTTCCATCCCTGAGTGCTGGTGGGGTGAGGGGGTCCAAGACCCCCTCCCCATCTCCATCCCCATCCCCACTGGGAGCACGGGCAGTGATGCTCCCAGGGCTGCTGTACCAAGAAAGGCAGCTGACTCAGATCCAGAGTGCTCACTCAGTACGGGGAACATTACCCAAGTTACTGGTGAGTAATCCCAAAAGTTTAACATGAGGTAGGGAAGAAGAGCACCACATTTGTGGTGTGGGGTGAGAATCAGAGTTGGGCTGTATTTTGGGTTTCCCCACACCTCCTCCGAGCTCCGAGGCTTGGGGTTCCTGCAGGGGAAGTGATCCCTCAGGCTGCTGTCTCCCAGCAGGGCATCGCTGTGTAAAACATCGGGTGGGTGGTGAAGGAGGGTCAAGGCCCATGGCTGCTGCAGAGCCTTGCTCCAGCCACCAAAATAAGGTGAAAGACACAACAAACATGAGCAGGCCTTTTGCCTCTTCCTCTTGGTGCAGCTTTGCTTCTCAGTCCTGCAGTGCTGAGCCACTGGTACAGTTAGAGCTGGAACACATCCCAGCAGGGAGCCAGCTCCCAACCCACAGCTCAGATCAAGGCAGGAGGAGGAGAGGAGACAGCTCCACCATGGCATTGCCAAAGGACAGCACTTTATGGGACACCCTGCTGAGGGATTGGTGACATCCAGCAGCTGAGGGCACTGGCTACAGCAGCCAACAGCAAACATCCAACCTGCAAACACACATGCTCATGAGTCCCTTGTAGCACAAAGCCCGGTGCAGCAACCAGCATCCATCACAGGACTGGGGCCAAACCTGGCAGTCATTTCTCCCAACATCCCCAAGAACCCATACTTCTGTGGCCTCGCTGTGGCATAAGAAAACTGGACACAAGCTCTAGGGATTGTGTGAAATCAGGGTCCTGCACAGGCAGGTGGGATGATTACCTCTTTGTAACTCAACGCTGCTGATGGTCTGAGCGGAGGAGCAGGACGGAGGCAGCTCAAGCTCCAGGGCTTGAGGATCTTGGGCGGTTCCAGAGGTCCACGGATCTGCCCAGCTGAACTAAATGTCTGAGAAAATAGATGAGAAGCAAACAAAGACTGTTAACCACCAAACAATGTAGAGAAGAGAAGGGAGATGGACAAGCATTCACTATGAACTCTGAGATGTCTAAGTTGCAACAAAAATAGGGCAGGATACATGTAAAATGGTACAAGTGTGACATGGTTGCAAACAAAACTGCAGGATGTGTCTTACAGCTCTGAAGTTACCTCAGTATCAGGGTGCACTGCTGGAACAAAGAGCTCAGCCTGCACTGAGGAGCCCGGGCAGCAGAGAGGGCGGGGAGGTGACACTCACCGAATGAGGGCTCCAGGACTGTGTCTTGGAGACGGTGCTGCACGTCCCTTTGGTCAGCCTCTGCAGGTGGTCAAGCCATTCGTGCAAGTCCTGGCTGGTGCTGCAGGACACAGTGATCCGCTCTGTCATGTTCCCTGTGGCAGAGGGTTAAATAACTGACTTTACCAAATGGTAGAGACCGAGGGAGGAAACATGGGGTGAGATCAGCTCAGTGCAGCAGCAAGCGGCTCCTCAGTTTGCACAGCCCAGTGGCTGCAAAAAGGCCAGGGCAAAGATATAGAATAGAATCCTAGAAATATTAAGGTTGGAAAAGACCTCTAAGATCACTGAGTCCAACCATTAACCCAGCACTGCCAGGTCCACCACTACATTGTGTCCCTAAGCACCACATCTACAATGATGATGTGACTGCCCATCCTGCTCCAGGCAACCACTGAAAGCCAGAGTGGGAACTGCACAGAAAGGCTAAGGGAACTGGTGAGATGAATGTTTGAGAATTACTTTATGTTGAAAGTAAGCAAACATGACATTTCCCTGATTAACAGAACCCTGACACCAAATGCCACCAGCACAGACAGCTGCTCTGCAGCCCAGGCACTGAGCATGAATGACTGTGTATAGGAACAAGATACACTGAAGAGTAAAAATGAGGAAAACTAGGAAAGCTTCCTGATGATCAGAGCTGCTAATCTGTCAATAAATGAGGTGCTCAGAGCTGCACAGGACCAACACTGGACACAGATGGGGCATGCAGCCCAGAGCAGTGCTACTGGGGTGGGGGATTTGTCCCATACAAAACCTTCCAGTCTCCAGAAGCAGCCAGAGGCAGAGCACAAGGGCACTGGGAGGAGGTTGCTCAGAAACTCAGACAACACGTGGTAAAAGAGCAAGAAGAGCATGATTCAGGAAGGAGGACCAGTACTTCCAGTGGCAACTGTTGTTTGGACTGGGAGGACAGCTCCAGGCAGGGGCCCTACTGACCTGCAATTTCAAACATGTGCTCGTTCCCTTCGGCATCTTCCAGCTTTGTCAGCGTCATTCCTGTCAAAGGCAGCTTTCCCTGGGAGAATTGAAGAGGAGTCAGTGTCTGCATCTGCTTCCCAGCAGGTGTTGTTCTGCTTGTTCCTGCTGATTCCTTTCTCTTTGGGAATCGCCATTTAAAGCTAATTTGTGAAGCCTCAGACTGCAGGAAGAGTCTCCTTTAATGTATGGATCTAGATTTCCCCGCACAACTAGGTCAAACGCCGGAGATGCGGCTCCCATGACAACTGAGTCATCCCGGCTCATCTGCTGCCCTTTCCCTTCACTCAGAGCAAACCCTTTATACAGTTAAGTCAAAAGGATCAACTTCCCCTGGTTTTTCTGAAAGCCTTCCCTGTCCCTCTGATTTGCATGCTGAACTGCCTGCTCACCTTACTCCCACTAGTGGGTCAAGTCAGAAAACCCAGCGAAATCCTTCCCAAATCTTTCCCATCTCCCTTTCTGTGACAAATGACACATCAACACAAGAGCAGCCTTTTCCTGACAGTATTGATGTTTTCAGACAGCTGGAGAAAAGCCAAGCTCCCAACAGCCTGATTCCAGCCATTCAAATGGTAAAACATGAGAAATGCAGTTTTGGGGTACCTCATGGAGTGGAAACTTTGGGCTCTTTACAGAGGGCTTTATAGTAGTGAAATATTCACTGAGAGTTGGATGGCTGGTTGTGTGGACAGCTGGATCAGGACACTTCACATTCACAACAGCACAGAGGACAACATGTGGGTTGTTTTTTCCTAATTTCACAGCATTCACTTACCAAAGGCTGCTTAACCACTTGGCAGGACAAAGGCACTGAAAGTCCCCATGGTAAAACCAAGCCCTGGTTCCCAGCATTTCCATCACAACAGAGAGTTTGAAGGATGCAGAGGATTTGAATTTGATAAGAGCTATCTGATTTCCTTTTTTACACCAAATGCCTTGCAACTCCAAATTAAGCAAGCCTACCTGATAGATGAACCCACTCATCCGTGGGCTTGCAGACAGCATAAGCAAAACATTGGAAAACAACAAGAAATACCGCTCTTCTTTCTCCTGCAGGGATAAGAATTTAGGTTAGTCCAGTCTGCAATGCATCACAAGCACCTGCCTCCAGCAAACTGAACCTGTTGCAGCTGGAATCACAGCCTGTCAGATCACCCCCAAACCAATTATTTGGGCTTTTTTTCTTTACAGCATCTTATTTCTGTACTAGTTTTTCCTGCGTTAGATTTTTTGTCTGCATCCTGCTAATCCCCTTCCCATCACTGCAGAGCATCTCAGAAGACCTTATGCCTTCCAGCATCTCACATCCCAAACCGGCATTACAGGTCTTCTCAGGGAAAAGTTGCTACATCAAGAAATTCAGTGATAACAGGCACTTTCCCACACCAAGCATGCAGCATGCACTGCTTTAACACCACTGGTGAAGGTGGTGGCAAGCACTGCTGTGATGCATTAGGACCAGTAGCACAGGAATCCCTTCAGTTAGTTCCAAAGCACATTCAGCTCTGGACTGGGACGTCACAGCAGCCACAGGACGCTTTCAAGTCACTCTCCTTTCTCAGAGTAAGTCACAGGGGAGAAAGAGGGAAATTAATGTGCTTTATGACACTGAGATACTTTTTTTGCTTCAAAAGTGCGACACTAAAGGCCTGAAGCTAAGCTCCCAGGGTGTCTGACTCACTCCAAAGATGTGCACAGTCCCATTGCACAGCTCTTCCCCAGGTAAAATTATTTATCACCATTATTTGTCAGCAGTTTCCTGGCCTGGAGTGAGAGGAGCTGTTGCCCCACGTCACTGATCCTGAGAGCAAGGGGGTATTTGGACACAGTGCCTTTAGTCAGGAGAAGGACCTGACTTTACTCACCTCACTTCCCCCACACTGCACCATAACCTGGGACATGTAGATGATGTTTCCCATTGTTTTTATGTCCTCCCCTTCCCAGCGCTGGATGGATTCAGAAAGGATCTGCAGCTCGAGCTGTTTCCTCTTCCTCAGCTCCTGGCATTGTGACTGGGAATCACAGCAGAGCTTCGTTAGCTGAAGGGCAGGCACAAACCCAAACCACCCCAGTTTCACCAGCAACACTCCCTCAGCCCTGTGGGCTCAGGGCTGGTCATGTCAGGGATCAGGAAAGCCTCTTTTGGCCCTATTACACAAAGTTTGTTAAAAAATCACACCCTAGTGATTTATGAAGTAATGACTATATTCAAATGTCAAAGAAATTGCAAACTGCACTGAGTAAACTTTTCTTTCCAAACCAGCCCTACCTATGAGAGTACAGGGTCACATTTTCCAAACCAAGACAGCTGCAGAGTTAAATGTCTCTAATTTTGCTACTGCTTAGAGAGATTTTGCCCATTTTGTCCAAACAGCAGAGTTGTATTTGCAGCAATGCAAAGTCCCCAAGAATCAGATGGGTGGATATTTTCTAACCAAAATCTGCAAACCCAAAAGCAGGACTTGGTGGTGCTGTAGAGTCACACAAAAATAATCTACTGAAAGTGCTGTAATTGGAAAGACCACACCAATGCTCTGCAGCTGGGGACTGGAGGAGGTCCACGGAGTGGCCAGTCCCTCAGCAGCTCTCAGCAAGCAAAGGACAATGCTGGCTGAATAAAGACAGTCCTGCAAATCCAAGCAAAACTTCCTTTAACTGATCACTCTGCCAACAGAGAAAATTGCTGCAAAGCTAAAACCAGGCTGTTTTTCACCAGCTGATTGGTTTTTTTCCAAACCCCTTTTTCAGACAGAGATTTTCCTCCTTTCCACCTTACTTTCATACAGACTCTTTGACTATCCAGGTCTTCAAAGAGAGAGGCTGCATTGGGTCTGTTCTGGAAACACATGCATTTGAACCAAACTGTGGGGGCTTCCTCTGGTTTTACAACTGTCACACGTTTTGATGGTGTCCCAAGTGTCCCAATCCAACATTCCCAGGATGCAAATCCAAATAAAAGCCACAGCAGTTCGTTTCAGGGGCACCACTGTGAATCACAGTGGCTCTGTGGTCCCTCCCTGCCCATGCTTGGGAGCCTCCCTGGTCCTGTAACAGGACCATGTGTCCATGGCAAGGGGCATCTCTGCCTGTGTAACCTCAAATCTGCACTGAACCTCTTTAGTTGTGTCATAACGACATCAAATTACTCATCACCCAAGTACACATTTCAAGTAAACCCGTTCATCGCTTACGAGATTTCCTAAAGATTAATGACACCTTGTAATTTAACTGAGTTATTCCCCTGTTAGCTACCAGAATAAATGGAAAGGGAGATGAGTTTTTCTAAGTAAATGCAACATGATCGCCCTTTCCTGTTTTCTATGAACTTTCTCCTCTGCATTTTTCATCTGCACTGCTAAACACTGAAAAATGGCATCTGTTGTGCTAAGGAAGGAAGTTAGACCACATCTGGAGTGGTTATAGTGAAAGGCAGTGGCTACAAAGCTTTAGAGAGAGACTAAAGCTTTTTTAATAACCGAAAAAAGCTTTTCCGGGTAAAACCTTTGTGCACATGGATGGCTTTCCCCCCTCTGTTTCATCTCAGTGCAGCAGGACTTTGAGGGGTGCAGGTAACACAGCTTACAGAAATAGGTTTGTCATCTCTGACTCATCCCTGTGCTCTGTTCCCCACCAATGGCCATGGCACCCAGAGCCACAAATTACCTGCAATGTGGTCAAAGTATCCCAGTGCCCGTGAGCAAACCTCAACAAAACCAAGAGTTACTCAATGGGCTCAGAGGGGAATTTCCTGCTGCACCAGCAGTTGAGTCAGTCACAGCCGTGTTAACCTTTCCCAGCTCACCTCAATGAGCAAGGGGTGGTCCAGTTTTAGGTGGAAAATGATTAGGGAATGGAGGCAAAAGGAGATGAAAGGGACCCCGCTGCCACCATTGCCCACACGTGCCTTTCAGCAGTGGAGAAGAAAGTCAAAGATTTGCCATCTCTGCTCTGGGACCACAGAGCCAGAGTGCAATTGCCAAAACACACATCCAGAGGAGCAGCTCTAGGCTTGAAAGTTGAAATTAGTATTCTTTATAACCCATCTTTTCCATTCCAAAAGACCTTTCTTTCTAATGAGGAGACAAATGTCAGGCTTGACTCACTCTTTGTGAAATGCAGCCCTGAAATGGAGCGCTCTATTTTAAGAATTGCCACCTACCACAAGGGACTTGAAGGATGTGACAGCTTTCAAAACCTCTTCATGATCTGGATGCGCCTCCTAGTGAAGAGAGAGAAAATACCTCAGCCAGCAGCAGCAGCAGGACCCACCCTGAGCATCAACCCACCCTGAGCATCACATACCCTGAGCATCAACCCACCCCGAGCAGCACCATTGTCCCAGTACACCAGGGCTGTGGGGCTGAGGGTGCAGGCAGCACAGGTTGCAGGAGGGGGCCCAGGTACCTTCTCCACCATCCACTTCAATGTGACGCAGCTGAAAGCAGCTATGCAATTCAGTGATACCAATTTAATGAGTGTAAAGTGGCCAGAGCAAGAGCAGATATTATTTTACTCATAGCAAATTTGACTTGGAAAGAAAATCAATGAAAACGGGCAGAGGTGCAGGGTGGATTTGTGGTTTCACCTTCAGAAAGAAAACCATTGGTGTGCAAGGTATTCCAGCCACTGCCCCATCAAGGGTGGAAATCCATGAGCATCAACGGGAGCTTCAGCACCAGGTTTAAGGGAGGGCATGTTTGAGCAGAGAGCTCAAGAAGGGGAAGTGCAGGATGCTGTCCCTTGTCTCTGACCACAGCTGCATGTCCAGGGCCCTATATTCTAAGCTCCTCACCACCCAGTTCTCATGCCAAGCAAATCCTAAGGTGTCTAGGTTGTGATGGAGCAGTCCCTGCAGCAGGGATTGCTCAGCCTGGAGTGTGGGATGGGGGCTCTCCTGACGTACCTGCCCCATCACCAGCTGTGCAGAAGTGCAGGGAATGCTATGGTACAATACATCCACACTGCATACATCTATACTGCATTCATCCGTGCTCTTCCCATGGCATCACAGCTTAAACCTCAGCCCTACTGATTCATGCAACAAAACTCCCACACTCATCTTAGAAACTAAGAGAAACAGGTGATGTGTGTGTCCCCAGATCCACTGCTGATTCCCATACAGCATCCTGTAAAGAGCACACCGTCCCTGCACGGGCATGGTGGCTGCACCTCAGCTGAGCCAGGTGAGAGTGGGACAGGTAGGTCCATGTGTGCCTACCCTGCAGGCTCTCATGGTCTCTCCTATGCAGAAATACCCCTGGCTCAAGCACAAAGGTTTTAATCCTTTGGCTGGGTTGTGGATTTGAACAGTCATGGATAAGTGTGCGGAGTAATTAACTAGTAATTAAAACTGGAAGAGGGGGAAAAGCAAACCTGGTTAAAAATAGACTGTTACTTCTGTTTTCTTCACCCCCTTGCACCACCCCTGAGATGTGGAGAGCTCCAGCGGTAGGGATCTCTACATTCCCTGGGGGAAGAAATGTCCTGAGGCCAATCTGCCACTTGCCAAGGAAGTCTCTGTGCCCCTCGGCTGCTCTCCCTGCTCCCAGGACTCGCTCCTCCGCCCCCGTGTCTGTGCTGGCTGCCAGATGCATGTCTGTCTGTGCAGCTCTGCCTCCACCCAGGAGCAAAAGCCTGAGGCGAGGGGTAGGAATGTGCCTGTGAGCCGCAGGAACGAGTGGCCAGGCTTAGGAATCTCATCAAATGATAATAAAACCCCTGATTTATTACCCGCTGTGCAAACAAATACCAGCTGTAGCCCAGCCCTGAACTCTGCTTTTACTCGTGCTGGAAATGGCCCATCTTTGAGGAAGGGCTGAGGTGAAGAGCAGGCAATGCCTTCCCACAACATCCCCTGACTCCTCCACTGCTTTCCCACTTTTAACCTGAAAGGTGGATAATGTCCCAGGGAAGTGGGACATCTCCTTGGAGAGGTGGTAAGCACTTTCAGCCACATGGTGCTTAAATACCAAAGGGCAGATGTGCCTCTTGCAGCTCAGGGGGCAGCTCTGGCAGCACCAAGGGGCAGAGTCTGCCCAGCAGCCCCACATCCCACCTACCTCCATGTGCCGCTCCAGCTCCTGCAGCAGTGTCACGTATTTATCCAGCCTCAGGAAGGGTTTGCTGAGGCTCGTGGTTAGGATGAGAATGCCTGGGTTGGCCGCACCCTGGCCCTCCATGAACTTCTCCAGCTCATCACTATAAATAGAGACAACAACAACAACAAAGACGAGGAGGGCTCGCACCGCTGAGGGCTGTGTTTTGCTGCCTCCCACGCTCTCTCCTGATGGCTAGGGCTCTGCTCTGAGCTGTGCCTTTTTAAGGGCAGGCAGAGAGCTGTGAGCTTCCAGCCAAGCAAGACCCTGCTCCCCAGGGATGCAGGGGAGGATGCTGTGTGGCTGCAGGTGTTGGAATGCACAGCCCCTGGGATACATCAGTGCCAGCAGCTGGTCCCTAGGCACAGTGAGATGGCACAGGGCCAGGTGCCTGGTGGACAGTGTGGACTGCAGAGGCTGGTGCTGTGCTGGAGGATGCTGCAATAATATGCTGGAACCCTGCTGAGAGCCATGATGCAGGTGTTAGCACATCCGTCACTCCAGAAAACATGGCTTGTGTGTGTCAGCACATTTGCTAAAGCTGATTCTTTGACTGATTTAAGAAAAGGGGTCAGACTAAGAAACTACATGAATGAGTCATTTACTGGAGCCAGGCTTTTCGTTACGTTGAATTAAAGCTGGATTTCACCACGTAAGTTTCCATTACAGAATGGGAAGACTTAAACAGTACGGATGGGATCCTGGCTTTCTCCTTGCTGCAGGTAGGACAGCTAAACTGCACTAGGCATGACACAACGGTAGCCTTTGGCTTGGCACATCACACAAATTCGAGTGTCTACTCAAGTGGGAGAAAGATGCTGTTAAAGTGATCTACCAATGACCCTGCAAATCAACCATTTGGTTTAAGAGCAATTAATAAACTGGGTAACTCTGGGTGACTCGATGACCACCCTCCTTCTGTGGTGGTGCGCCCCTCACTGTGGTGCCACAGAGGAGCACCCTCCCACTTGCAAGTGTGTAAGCAGGTGGGAGGAAACAGCATCTGGAGGAGCAGGTCTGAAACAGCATCTGGGTCCTTCAGCAAGTAACAATCACAGGAGATGCTACTGCCAGGGCTGGGGTTGCCTGTTTTACCCAAGGTAGGATCCTGTATGTGCAGACAGGACCAGCCCTGAACACAAGTGGCAGTGAGTTGTTTCCATGCTGGAGCTGAAAGGCTTTGCTGAAGAGCCCAAAGCCCCAGCAGTTTTCCCAACAGCAGGATCCCATGTTATCCCCTTGCCCTGTTGTCAAAACACATCTCAACATCCGTGGCAGGCCAAGTATCAATAAGAAAAATAACTTTTTAAAGGAGGGGTTTCAGTCTGAAGCTCCTCCTCCACCACTCACCTGTGCTGGGTGAGCACGTTGACAGCCGACGGGTGGTTTGCACAGTACGTCAGGTACAGGGAGCGGAACTGGGGCATCAGATTCATGAAACAGCCTCCCACACGCTGCTGGTTCTCAGGGAGCCTACAGACACCAACACACTGCCACACTGAGTCTCTTGATCTGCACCCTGCAGCCATGGCAACCTCAGGGACCTGCCCAGGAACCACCTGCTGCATGGGGACATTCCCAGGGCACTGCAGAACCCAGCAAAATACCCACACCTGCCACTTGGGGAGGAGGAAAAAGGAGACCCTCAGATGGGTCTGGGTTTCTGTCGTACAGACAGTGAGAATCACAACCCGTTATGAGCCTGGGGCAAGGTGTGACCCAGCCTGACCTGTGCCACCAGCAGAGCTGCAGCTGGGATGCTGCAGCCCATTGTGTCTGATGAGGACGTGCTGGAAAGAACTGGGGGCAATGCAGGGGTGGTCCCACTCTCTGGGCTGCCCGTGAATATGAGAGAGGAGATGAAGAGAGAAAGAGAAAGAGAAGCCACAGCCTGAATATATTTCTAGTATTCAGTTTTTTCTCTGTCTCTTTTCAACCCTTCCAAAAGACAGGCTGGGCTAAGGCTAAACATGTCTGTCAGCTCCCCTGCAGGAAATTAGCACCTCTAATAATTTGCTCTTTGCTTCCTGGCAATTCCCATCTTCATGTCTGCCAGATCTCCCACCCTGCATGTGCTTGCATCTTTTGTGTCAGGTCTAGTGACATTCTCATTCAGCAGATGCCTTAGCATTAAAAATGTCAGAGTTCCTTCTACCTTCCCTCCTGCCAAAGCATTACCTGCCACCTTTCTTCAATCCTGTTATTTTCTTCTATATTTAAGAAGTCTAAGACAGCACCCAGGAGGAAGATTAATGAACATGTCTCTCTATTATTTTTAGCTGCAGTTTAATAGCTTAACAACCTCAGTGCTATGGCAGGAACTTACTTTGCAACTTCTTCCAAGGCTTGGTTCAGCGTTTGCTGGAATGCAGAGATTTCTTCCATGTTTCCCAGCAATGCTGCAATGTCCACAGCGCTGAGCCTGTGAGTCAAATCACCAGTCAGCATCAGAGATGTTGCTCTCAGGAGCACCCCCTTCATATTTGTAAGTGGTCCTTTCAAAAAGACCCAAGAATTCCTCTTTCCCCAGATATGGGACATGGGAAAACACGAAATTCATGATCTGTGAGCTACAGACCACAGACTCCCGGAGAAGATGTCTGCTGCCAAGGATTATCTTAATTGGATTTTAATCACTTAATCACACTAATCTTCTCAGACGTTTAGCTGTCTAATAGGCACAGACAGATGGGATTTCAGCCAGGGGTGGGGAGGGCTGTGTGTGCACAGACACAGAGACAGCTTTGTCTTCAGGGATTCATTCTGTGGGTTTCCCTATGGGAGAAGGGTCCTACACAGCAGGTAGGGACTGCTTTGTTCCTCGAGTGAGGTTGGATTTTTCCTAGCCAAAGCTAATGTGTTTGCTTCCGTAATCCTCAAAGCCATCCTCATAGTCACCCTCATACCACCCTCATTTAGGCCATTTGCTGCCTACAAGGCTGAGAGCACGAGAAATTTTCCACATGAAGACTTAGGGAGGGGAGAAGTGATTTAAATACAGAGGCCTTAGGACACCACTCTCCCATCTCCCCAGACTGGACAATGTCCAAACACCAGCTCTCCACCCGTGACGCCCCAAGGCTGCCCAGTCCTCCCGCAGAGCACTCAGCCAGAGGGACCCCAGCCCCAGCCCCAGCTCATGGACAGGGTCACCGAGACAGCACCGCTGGGAAGAGACAGCTGTAAAGCTGAAGCAGTGAGCAGGAGGTGAAGTCAACTGCACTGAGTCTTCTATGCAAGGTGAAACTATCAAGAGACCTGCTGACAGGCAGCAGTGTGCTGGATGGAAAACACGTGGCCTTATTTCCCCAGGTAAGCCTGGACAAACCCCCCAGTCAGCCCAGTGTTGCTCAGGCCACAAGGGATGGCAGCATGTTCTTCTCAAGTACGGAGGTACTTAGTGCCAATGGCTGCACAGACAGGGACACAGGGGAGCCACTTTTTGCTGAGCAGCAGTTTGGATTCCGTGAGAGGCAATCTAACCACAGAGGATACCTGTCGTCAGGCATGAAATGAAGAGATGACTGGGGCTGAGAAGTCACAACGAGGCAAATGACAAGGGGAGAAGCCATGCAAGGCACGCTGCCAGGGAACACACATGCTGGGACAGGCACACATGAGCTTGCAGATGGGTGGGAACAGCCAGCCCTCTCCCAGATGGAAATGCCCGTTTCTAACATAGCCCAGTGTCTGTGTGACCACTGAGGAATGGGAAAGAGCAGAAATCTGCAGAACATGGGCGGGTTTTCTGGTTCACAGAGAAGTTGTGAGGCTTTGTAAGAGCAGCAATAACAGTCCCTAAACATTCAAAAGCAGGAAAGTAATGAACTATGATGGATTTTACGGTGTTCTCTCCACCTCAGATGCCCTTATATCTTACTTATCATAAGACTGGAGGGGTCTTAAGTAAGTTCCCAGAAGTGACTGTAGTTCCTTCGCATAATCTCGTTCTGTTTCCAGAATATTTTGCAACACCTAGGGTGAGAGACAGAGCACTGAGTAGATCTTTGTACTAGAGACTAGTCAAAGGAACATGACATCAGCTTCCAAATGTGGAAGTGCAGGGAAGTGTATTTTAAGTCCAGAAATTACACTTGTTAATGCAGAACCCAGAATGCTCAGCAAAGTCCTGGTGGGCTAATTTGGGGATTTTACTTTGCAAACTCGGCAAGGCCTGGAAAGCAGGTGTTAAAGGCTGCTCCTTCTTCTCTGGCAAAGCATGAAGACAATGTCAGGTCCAACCTGAGTTTAGTATCTGACCCTCAAGAGGCTCATGACCTGGCCCTGCACGCACAACTGGCTGCCAAGGTGTGCAAACAAACAACCTGTGCATGCACCCTGGGAGCACTGTTTGCACCAAGGCAGCACAATTTAAATGCAGCAGTGGCTGCACCAAGGATGGCTCCTGTGGCAGCTCAAGCCAGGGCACAGCTCACTTGCCACTTCAGGGATATGCCGAGTTGGGTTTGCTCCTGCTAATCCACCTCAGCAGCAGGAAAACCCAGTGCCTGCACCCTCCCAGTCAGCACTCCAGTTTCTCAGTGTGGATGAGCTTTGGAGACAGTGGAGGTGGTTCCCAGCTCTCTGGACATACTGTTACTGCTTTGCTTTGCTTGAAATATATTTAGACATGCTGATGAGCATGATTTAGCTCCAGCACTGAGAGCCTGGGATGCTCACATGCAGACATCTTCACTCTCTTACACCACAGGGTTTGCTCCAGCCTGGACACAGGGGGAAGGCACCTGCCCCACCTTTACCAGACCTCCTCACTCTGGCAGCAAGATGTAGAGGAGGTGATGTTCCCCCACCCCTTCTATAGCCACAGTTCATGGCCTGGCAGGCTGTGAACCTGCTCCAAAGCTGAGCAAGTTACCAACCAGGCTGTGAGCTGCAGTGGCTGCCTGTTCTCCAAGGGCTGCAGCTGCTGGCAGAGGCAGCTCGGGGTGTAACATCTCCAGCCGAACCCAAGAAAGGGATCAGAGCCCTAATTTGGTTTGCTTACACCATGACACTATCTCCCCATCTTTATCAATGGGAGATAGTCCCAGTCCATGGTAAGGACTGGATCAAAGACATTGTGCCTTGTTCCCCCACACTGATCTCAAAGCTGCCACCTCTGCTGAACTATCTCAGTCACCCACTTCAAGTCTCTCCTTTTGACATCTTGCAGCAAGTTCCATTTGTGGTTTATTGTCTCGACAGCCTTGAATCAAGGGAATGGAAACAGCTGCATTTAAACACAGAGTCACATCCCCGATTGTTACAAATTGCTTCAATGATTTTTAAGCGAAGAAGCCAGTTCAGAAGATTAATAACATGCTACTTATTAAAATGTATGATCAGCACTTTAAAACTTACCACAGGGTAATAATTCTTTGTCAGCTGAGTGCTTTCGAGTCCTTTTAATGCTTTGGGAGAGAGTGGTTTATCTGTCAAAAAAAGAAAAATCAATAAATTACAATGCACAGTTCTCATTATTCCAGGAGGAAAAGACACTGCCACATCATGTCCAGCAGACATAACTTCATCCCTGTGAACACAAAACTTCAATTGCAGAGTGTTTCCCTGCTTCATAAAAGCTAGGATCAAACCAGAGGCGTGCATGACGCTGACAGGGGCCAAGCGAGTCACACCAGAAGCTCTGTGCAGCCTCTGCCAACCAACTTACAGGTTTGCTCCAAAATCCCTGGCAGCAGCCCAATGTCTGGCACTGTTTGGAGCTATAGTGTGACTTCACCTGGCCCACAAAATTTGGGTTTTAAAACTGTGTGTCTGTAAGAAACGACAGTTACCATGCTTTGTTCCAGGTGATTCACAAGGCACTTGAAGCCAACCCTGATCAATATGCTGAACCGTGATCGCTGCAGTCACTGGTGATGCAAAATCCTTCTCTGAATGAAGGTAGATTTCAATGAAAAGCTCCCATAAACCTGGAAGTCAATTCTCATTTGGCATTTGCTAAATCCCTGTGGATGCTTCCAGCACAGTATGTGTGCGCACACACAGACACAGACACACACATACAAGTCCCTGTTCCATTTTTCCTTCAGTAGAGAAGCCCATTCCCTGCCAGCAGCACAGCTTTCCCAGCTCTCCCAGAAACACCACAGTGGCACCATTATCCCCTCTGGACTGGGACAGGCAGGCAGTGCAAGGCTGCCCAGCCCTGGCCATGCCGCGCACCTCCTACTGAAACACCTCTGTGCCCTGCAGAGCAGCCAGGCTCTCCTGTCTCCCTGCAATCACTCACAGAAGGCAATTACTTTCACACCGATAGCAGGGGAGAAGCTTGATATTGATAAATTTAGCCCCTGGAAGCTGCAGCTTGATGTACTGTCTAATTATTGCTCTTGTAGTGCTTCCTGTCACTTCCAGCCAGGAGCTCCGTGCCTCATCTAAAGACTCAGAGGAGCTTTCCTCCACACAGATAGCTAATTCCACCCAAAGGGCACATTCAAGACACAGTGGAGGTACAGATACTGCTGAAAAACAAGTAACTCCATTTAGAGTGATAAGTCTCACACTGTGGAGGTGAGGAAAGCAGCTCCCCCCCCCAGCAGTGCTCCTGGGGAGGGTTCACTGATAAGTCTCTGCATATATCACTTGGAATATGGCCACATCTCCTGAGCATGCAGACACCAGGGGAATGAACCCTCCTTCCATGTGAAATGGATGCTGGAGAGAGGATTTGGAGAGAAAAGCTCTGTAGATGTAAAAATCTGATGGGCTCTCACATCAGGATCTGTGGGAGACTCACCCTTCAGTGAGATGCTGTTATTTCATGCAGCTCCCATCTGATTTTTCCCATAGGACTGAAGTTTGTTCTCCTTTGTTTAAAACATCTCTCTTCTCCCTTCACTAAGTTAATTAGCAATTCCTGGGTTGTGCCAGACAAGCCTTCAATCGCTGCTGCCATGGCCTGCTCTAGCTCAGACATCATTTCCCAGAGGGAAAGAATGGGAGATGAGATATTCTAAGAATGATTTTTTCATTTAGAATTAAACAAAAACTGACCTAATTCTGAGCACTCAATCATTAATTTTTTCTTCCCTCCTTTGTTTGTTTTTTTTTTTTGCAAGGGTGGGAGCAAGGATGTCTAATGGGGGCTGCACATTTTGCAGTTCTTTGCAGACCACTGCTGGCATCTCAGTGTTTGAGGCCAGGGCTGACCCTGAACCATAAAACCAGCACCAAGCACACAAATGGTCTCTGTCCAGGGTAAGTCCTCAAGGCACATTAAGGAATTAAGTTGCTTTTTGTAAAAAACCAGTTTACTGTCACACAATGGTCTCTGAAGAACAACAGGCTGAGCTACTTGAATGGATGTGTAACACCACAGGGCAGTTGGCCAGGGTCTTCATGTCATGCCCCCCATGCCTGGCTATGATCACATCCCAGAATATGTTAAAGACACTCAAGACAAAGCTCAATAAAGGCAGATATCATCAGATGGATTGTACCCTCCCTCTTCCTTTCTCAGTATCACAGCAGAAGAGGCATCAGGGACAAAATGTACTCTGAGGAATCAGCCACCACTATGAACAAAACCAGGCACCATTCCCTGTGGCCATGCAGTTTTTGTTGGATTGCACACCACAATGGTGAGCATCCCTTCCAGTGCTGCCAGAAATGGCAGGCTCAAACACAGACACATCACCTGACCGAGGTCTCTAACAAAATGCTAATTCTGTGCTCAGTCACTGGAACGACCTGACAGCTCCCCAGAACAAAGGGGAACCAAGCAACTGTCCCCAACCTCATCCTCTGGCAACATCCCTGCTTCCGTGCTGATGGGGTGTGGGGGAGCAGCAGAAAGGCACGATGCACTGGGAAGAGGGTGAAGCAGCTCTCAAACAACTCATCCAAAAGGCTTTACCCTTCCGGCCTCATTCATGCCTCCATTAGCCCGGCTGCTGTAAGAACACAAATGGTCCTTAATAAATAGCAGCAATTTCCCAAAGGCACAAGGGTCCTCACTGCATTATACTGCTGTCATTCAATCAGCCCTTGAAAGCAATTTGCTTACCGGTGGATTTGATTTCTCTGACGTAGTTGCTTGGGAACCAGCCTGTTTTTCCATTCAAGGTCCCTTCCCACCAGCCCCCTTCTTCAACCCGGGTGACATAAATAATGTCTCCTTTGTTAACGGAGAGTTCATCCTCATTGGTCTGCTTAAAATTGAACCTGGCCTTTACCACCAGCTGATGACTGCCATTCTCGGTCATCTCCTAAGGAAAGAAGCATGGAAAAACATCAGTAAATCCTCCAAAAAGGCAGAAATCACTAGGACAAGCCATTGTTCTTCTTTGTTGTGACAGCTGTTTTTTCAGTATTGCTCTGTATAACAAGCAATAATGTCTTGCTGTTGTGTAAACACTCCCTCCAGAGGACCACAAGGTCCCTCCCAAGCATTAATTTAGTTTCCCAGTGCAATGGATGGCAGATAAGAATCGCTCTCCTCATGTCACACAGAGGAGCACTGTGGTTTGGAGAAGCTGTGAGACTCCCTCCAGCCGAGGCAGCAAAGCCGTGATGGAGATCAGGGGAGAAAAAGCTCCTCTGCTGTTCTTGACCCAGAGTTACCACTCATACCCCTCTACTCCCACAGCCATCAACCCCATAATCAGATGTTAAATAAGGGATACCACAAGCTTGGATTGCCTCCGTAACACCCTCGCTGACTGTGAAGTTGTGCCGTTGGACTCAGTCTGGGGGTCTCCAGCCGCGGAGCTACGAGATGACAGATGTGAACATGGCCCTTTGGGTGGCTGATCTGGTGAAACAAAACAACATCTGAGGTTTACCCAACTGTCCACCACCCCTCCACATCACAGCAAAGCAAAGAGTAAAGCCTGTAAAGAAAACGACAGGGTACAACAGTTGAAAGAGCAAGACAGTGTCTCCAGTGTGGGTACTGCCAGTCAACAGTGAGGATGTTTTTCTGTGCTGGGATAACCCTTCCATCATGGAAGAAGTTGAATTCCATCCTGAGGCACTCCTAGGTTGTGCCAGCCACACATCCAATTGCAGTATTTTTTAAAAATTCCCCTTAAAACTGTAGAAAAGTAGAATAATACTCAGCCCAGTGATGCCCAACTGGGAATGTTTCTGGGATCCAAGTAAGCACTGCTGAAGGTGTGTCACAGTTTAGCTCTCAAGTGCTCTTAGGTCACCTCTGCAGCTGCAGTGTGGGCTGTCCCACTGAGTGGGGAAGAATGCTGAACAGCTGGTCAACACAATCGCTCCTCTATTTAGAGGAGTCCTTCTGGGTTCATTATCCAGCTGAAACAGCCTAGGCACTATTTTGATTACTGTTCATGGACTGCTGCCATTAGCCATGTGAGAGAGGGATTCAAGCCACGCTGAGGAAGGACAGGAGTGTCATCCCCAGGAGATGGACAGCCCATGGAAAGGCTCAGATTATCCCAGCAGCTCTTGGAGTTGCCTCCTTCATACACTCGAAGCTCCTTGCTTTGCAAACCAGTCTCCATGCTTGTTCCTGCCCCCACCTGCCTGGTGCTGGAGGCAATGCTGCTGCTCTGACACATCTGTTTTTATGATTAGTGATTTGTTTCTACATTAATACATGAAAAGTCGCCAGAGGGCAAAAAATTTCCTGGTCACAACTATGCAGAGGCTGAGTCAGTGTCCTTTGTCAAGAAGAGAAGTCCCAGTTCCTGCAGGACCTGGCAGTGCTCAACCCCAGACTCCTGCTTGATGCTGCAGAGGGGTAAAACCATGGCATCCAAGCCACCCAGTAATTTCCAGTACTTCTCTGCTACTGTACCCCACACCAGACTGTGGGACACAACTCAGATCACCTTCTTTCTATGTGCCATGGTGGTCAAAAAATGCAACAGCAGATATTAGCATTCCAGTAAACTGTGAAGGACTTTTAAGATGCGCCTTATAACTTTGCTTCAGATTTTGGAACATTTCTGTGTTCCAGAGCTGCTGGTTTCCACCTGCAG
The DNA here is from genome assembly GCF_003945725.1 of Corapipo altera. Lineage (NCBI taxonomy): Eukaryota > Metazoa > Chordata > Aves > Passeriformes > Pipridae > Corapipo > Corapipo altera. The sequence goes on along the minus strand of NW_020884891.1, from coordinate 5,406,591 downwards.
TGTTGACCTACCATGTCCATGGACCTCAAAAGCAGGACAGACAAAAGCAGTCTGCAGGAATCACTGGGTATGCAAGTCCCTGGGTCACGTTTGGAGCTCTTCCTTGAAAATGCTGCAAGAGGAGAGGGTGATCCAGCCACCAAGTGTGCACAGGAATGAGAAAACATAAACTCTAAGGCTGCTGTTCCCCCATACTCCTCCTGTCTAAATGTCAACATGGAAAACTCATTCCAAAGGGGAAGTTTGGTGGGAGTTACAGGAACTCAGCTGGGCTTTTATTCTCCCCAGAGGATTTTTGTTTCAATAGGAAAACACCTCATCCTTAGATTGGACCTAGAGCAACACAAACTGTGAGCTCCTGGGGAAGGGACTTGCTTTGTCTCTCTCCAACCCCTTGCACAATGGGGACCAGGTCTGTGACTATGAATTCCAGGTGCTGCTGCCTTACAAACCCCAGCCATGCCATACCCACACTCCAGTCTGCCCAGTCCATGCTCTAGCGATGGACAACATCCATGATAAATCCTGTGTGCTGTCAGTGAGTCAGTTTTCTCTTTTGCCCTGCTCGTTACACAACTGCCTTATGACCACATGGTGAATTCCCAACTCCCTGGGCTGCAGCAACAGCAAAACCCCTCCACATGGAAAACCCACTTTGCCCACAGAGTGGGTTTTTCTCTCTGAAGCATCCCGGGATTTGAGCAGGAGTGGTTTTGGCTGCTCCTGGCGACTCACTGGCCAGAGGGGTGGCTGGCTGCCAGCCTGAGATGTTCTTCCCCTGATTCCTTCTGGAAAGGGAGGGTGTAAACCACAAGTCCAGACTTCGCTTGTTCAAGTCATCAGCCACAGTCCCATGGAAATGACTCGGTTACTGTAGATTTTATGCTTCTCCCTGCCCCTCCCAATCTTCCAAAGCTTTTATAAATATCTGCAGCAACCTAGAAACAAATGTAAAACTGACTTTGACAGTTTGGCAGGGAAGTGTATCATTTATACTGCATCATGACAGTGTCCTATTTTATGCCTGGTCCAGCTTGGAACACTGCTGCCATATGTTGCTTAAACTATGGTTAAAATAGCTGGGTTTTCTGCTCACATTCCTACACTATTTTTGGCAGATGAGCCTTGTCTGATCCAGCACAGCTGGTTTTCCTCCCCTGCCCTCTCTTGCAGATAAAAGCATCAAGCTCTGTATCGCTGTGTTTTGATGGACAGCTGCTGAACTACGAGTTTATCGGCTACAAACGATGCCTCCAGTTATTTGCATAACAAGATCCACGAACACACAAGGATTTGGACTTCAAATGGATGCTCAGAAACACATTCCCACGGTGTTTCCTTAGCTGACACCTACTCCCCTCTGCCTCTGACAAGGGTGTTGGGATGCAGCAGTGCTGTGAGTGCCGGGATGTGCAGGCATGCCAGAGCCTTGGCCATGGCAGGAACTGCAGTAGCCAGCACCAGGCTTGTCATGATGCTCCATTCAGCCCTTGGCCTCTGACGAGACGGACAAACCGGACCATCTGCAGTGGTGGTTTGTAGGACACAGACTCCTGCTCCTCAGGAACTCGGCCAAGCCACCAAAAAGCAAACGTTTTAGACATGTATTTATTTTACCCTGTACTTTTCCCAAGGGTGCTCTCTGCCTGAGCAGCTAATTATATCACAGGCATTGCGCTTTTTAACATTTCAACAGAGAAAGCATATGTTCAAACAGATGTTTGCCATGAAACCAGGAGGATCCCAGCTTCCCTATAACCCTGTCAGTAACATATGACTGGAACTATTTCCCAGAAGCCTTGTCTCGGGCTGAGCTGGGACATGGGTGGATGCAGAAATGCAGTTGGGGCTGTAAATAAGGGGACTTTCTGAGAATGGCACAGTGGCCTTACCATCCCATGAGCACACACCCATCACACCCCTCTGGTCCAGCAACAGGCAAGCACAGAGGCAGGAAAGCTTCTCACTCCTCTTTTTGCTTTCAGAATAATAAAGCAACTGTCGATCACAACAGCAGCACTTGCAAAGGTTGCTCCCGGTCGAGGTAACCTACATTTTATATCCCCATCACACTGAACTGCAAGAGCTTCCACACAGGGTCACAGGGTGCTGTGGGAGAGGGAGCAGTGAGAGGCTGTGAGAGATGCTGAGGCTGGGAGGAGATGATGTGCTGAGGCCAGATTACCATTCCCAGACTTCTAGGGAATGAGCTGTGGGAAGAGCTGAGTGCTGGCTGCAGAATGGCAGCCTAAGAACCTGAATTTCTTCAGAGCAGCATTACACACACATATCTGTGTGTACAAGTCATATGTGTGTGCGTACATATAAATACTACTATTGTCATACATTATATATTATTACTATACACATATTATTACCTATGTTGATGCATGATAGTTTATACAATAGTTTATATAATGTATAAATATAGTGAGTATTTTTATATATATGATTTTATAAAGCCTTGCATCAGAACAGAAAAGAAGAAAAAAGCAGGAGAGAGTCTACTTCCAGCAAAGAGTTTGTTTCACTGAACACCTGAGCAGTTTCTGTACTAGCAAAAAAGAATCCAAAAGCAAAAACTCAGTTGAAAGAGAAGTAAAATAAGAGAGCAAAACAAAACAAAAGTAGGCAAAATGCAGTAAGCAAAGAGGAAAACCTTCCCATGAGAGGAAAATAATGATTTTGAATTCTCCTCCCTTAAATCACCTAAAATGTGACCTGCAACAGGGAAACTGAACTCTTCTCCTGGGGCTGGACTTCAGTGGGTGTGCAGGACTCTGTCCCAATCCACCTGTATGACAGGGGGCTATAAATGCTTTCCACCTTCATGCAGATCTGTTCCTCATCCCCTCAGAATGAAGGTCTTTTCACCCCTTCCCCAGAGCAGCACACTGCCATTGTCCTCCCCATTGAACTTCTCCTTTCACAGCCTGTGTGACTATCAGTTTAAAGCAGCCTGCAGGGAACAGCTACACATCTGGGCTGGAAACAAGATCAGCTGATTTGTTTTGCTTCAGCAGCCTACTCCTGCTCCCAGGGATGCAGGACAAGCTATCGGCTTGATTTCCAGATCCAGGAGCCTACTCTATGGAACCCGGGAGAGGAGAGAGAGAAAAACATCAATACAATTGACTGAGCAACTGGCAACAACATTTGTTTTGACATTCGGTAAAGATATTATGCAGATGGAGCTGTTTTTCTCTTCAGCTCTAAAACACACTATTTAAAATCTGATATTTGCATTTTGGGAGGTGCATGCTCATTTACATTGAGGCTCCCTTACAATGACCTACTTTGAAGTCCCTTAGTACTGTCAAAACTGAGCAGAGGTCCCGCAGTGCAAAGCGATAATCGAGCTCTGCAGAGTGCACACAGCACCTGTGAAACACCACATTTAAACACAGAGTTGGTAGAAGCATGAAATGCCAATCCCACCATCCACCATCAGGCATCAGTGCTGGCAGAACAATTTGCCAAGAAATCATCATAAACTAGGAATTAGCAAAAAAATAAAAACCAGCCCTGCATACACACGAGAAAGAATTTGAAAGATGACAGAAAAAAAAACCCTTTTCTCTTACCTTCAGTAGCTTTATTTATAGCTGTTAATGTGCTCAGGACCTTGGAGAACTGGTCTCCGGTGTACAAGTCATGTGGATCAAACACCTGTGAAAGAGGAACTTGGTCAGTTGAGCCCAAAACATCTCACTCTGGCTGCCTGAGCCACCCACACTGCTGGAGGGTGACAGTGAGGATTAGGCAGCCCGTGTGTCTGTGCAGGGGAAGGGTGCTTATTCAGGGCTGACAAGTCCCATTTCCTTAACAGCCAGAGAATTCCTGGGGCACTGCTGCGTGGGAAGGGCAGGGGGACCCGGCAGCATTTGGAGTATAACACCGGGGACAGGGAAGGAAGGAATTGGTGCTGTCTGCAGAGCAGGGACTCTGAAAATCACCGAGAAGGTTATTGCTGGCCTTGGGGGAAGGAAAGATTTTGTTGCTATTTTTGTTATCAAAAGCTGAAGAGATTGAGGCTGTGCATACAGATCTATGTATAAACACACACATATTTTCCACAGTAGGATTAACACACAATTTTCTGCTACTGCAATATGGCATATATAGAACATTTACACATTTCTACAGGAAGCCAAAACCAGCTATTTTATATACAAAAATTCCACCCTAAATAATTTGGTGTTGCTAAGCTTCAACAGCAAAACAGAAATACAGAGCTAGCAAGGGTTTATTTTCCATGACTGATAGCCTGGACCTTGTACACTGAGCCCTTCAGAAATCACCACCAGTACAATGAGGGGCATCCTCAGTTTCCAAAACAGTGCAATCCCCTCTAACACCTGAGAAATGCCCTCAACTTCATGCAGACTGTACAAATCCTACCATTAAGGAAGCAAATATAAGAGATACAAAAAGTCCCTGTTAATGGTACCACCACAGCACCATATGCTAATCTCCAAATACATGTTGTCTTGCAGATGGAGACCACAGATACACAAATCCAATGAACAGGGAAGATGATTTTAAAGGTGTCCTGGCAGACACCATCTAATGAGAAACACTTCCAATGCACTAAAGAGTGTATCCTGCTAAATAAGGACACAAGTCTTAATTACCTTTAGGGTAATTCAAACTGCCCTTTAAAATGGCCCTTTCTTGCTTTCCACATATAGCTTCTTGAGTACGCTTGTCATTTTTCAAACAGGAAAGGGACTGGCCTCTTCCACAGCCCTGGGTGCTCACGGCATCTCCTCCTCTCGACAGACACACCAGTGCAGCACCAAATTCCAACAAAAGCAGCACAAACACTGCTCTTTGTTGAGAATATATTCTAAAATTGAGTCAGCCACTCAACACCAGGAGGAATCCTTTACCCTGAAGAAATTTAATCCATGCTCAGAGGGGGAACAACCTTGTGTCATCATAAACATTAAAACTAGTAGCTCCGCAGCTTCGGTCATGTCCACTGCTCTGCACACTTTGGGGACATCCCCACCTACCTTGGGCTGTTTTTAAGCTGATCTATCACCTGCACTTGCTTGGGTTTGCTCCTTTGGACCACGCAGACCCCATCCCCTCTGCCAGCTGGTGCGTGAACTAGTTTTGCTGCCCTGCAATTGCAGGCAGTGCTATCTGAGCATTGCCTCCAGCCCTGAGCAGCAACAAATGTTTGTGTCTCCACGGAAAGGGAGACGGTAATGGAGAGCCCCGGCGTGCACTGACCCGGCTGGCAGCTGCTGGAGGATGCGATGTTACAGTTGCACAGGAGGAAAGTAAACAGCCGGGGTGGGATGTTTGCGTGCATCTCTCTGGTGTGTCATTTTCTCAGTAATACCCTTTTTCTTCCACTTCAGTAATTCCAGAAAAACAAGTCCTGCCTTGAATGAAGGGCTTTTTTTTTCCTAAGGACCAAAGTAGTAAAATACATCCTGAATCCTTCACTGCACAGAATAATGCTGTAAGTTCAGAGTCATTGGGCTGACAAAGTCCACAGAGAAATGGTGGGGAGAAGGATATGCAAAAAATTCGAGCACAAAAGCAAGCAATAACATGGAGAAACTGTCTGGAACAGCTACTGTGTAACAAAGACAATGTGGAAAACTCTTCTGGATCAGCTACTGTAATGTAAATATATTCTACAGCTTGTTCACAAATAAATTCAGTGTACAGAAAAGTCCTCGTTTACGAGCTAAAAATTACTTTTTCCAGCACAATCCATCCATAATTTCATTCCTAACTAAAAGACAACCTGCATCTAGAAGAGAAATAAAGGGAGAAAAGCCTTTCTTCGCTTTTAACTCATGGAAGATCTGGAGGATGTAAGTAAAACCGCGTTTAAATCTACGTCTGTCATCTGAAGATCTCCATTAAAATGCGTTCCTGACTTTCAGAATCCCAGACCGCAGCTCCCCTCGGTGAAACGCTCCGGCTGCTCCGTCAGGAATCGCACCGGGAGAGGGAAGCCCTGCACTGCCGCACCGCCAGCGCTCCGCCAAAGGCAGCGGCGGGGCGAGCAGGGGCCGGTGCTCCGCGACCAGAAGAGCACCCGGCTATTCGGGAAGGGCGGAAAACCAAACTCGCGAGCAGCCAGCAGGTTACCAGCACCCAAAATCCCGGTCTCGGCATGGGAGGTGCAGAAAAGTTCGGGGAAGCCGGGCTGTGTTTCGAGCCCGAGCCGTCCACAGTCAGACAAAAACCCTGGCAAAGCCCCAGCTGGTGCCAAGCCCGGAGCCCGGCGCGATTGCCCCGGACCCGAGGAAGGAGCCGGAGCCGGAGCCGCTCGTCCCCCGCCGGCGATGCGGCGCTCGGGGCGCCCGCGGCTGCTCCCGCCGGACCTGCCCGTGCGTTCCGCGGCCGGAGCTCCGCCGGCACCGGCCCCGCGGAGCCGGGCACGGGAACGGGCACGGGAACGGGCACGGGAACGGGTACGGGCACGGGCACGGGAACGGGAACGGGCACGGGAACGCCGCTGCCCCCGCCGAGCGCCCGGAGCGGAGCCCCCGCGCCGGTACCGCGCTGCCTTCACCCCCTCCGGCGCGGACACCCGCGGGGATAACACCCGTGGGAGCTGCCCGGAGACACCCCGGCTGGGGCCCCCCGCCCGGGATGGGACGCGCTCGGTACTCACGGCGGCGGGCGGGCGGGCGCGCAGCCCCGGGGCATGGCGGCGGCGGCGGCGGGCGCTGCTGCGGGGCGGCCGCTGCGGCTCTGACCCGGAGCCGGATCGCGGCGCGGGGAAGGGAAGAGAAGGGAAGGGAAGGGGAAGTGACAGGCGGTGCCACCGCCCCGCTCCGCCCCGCTCCGCCGGGCGATGCGGGACACGGGCGGGCGGTGCGGCCGCAGCTCCCTCCGCCGGCCGCGGGCGGGAGAGGGGGAAGCGGAAGGCAAAGGGGAAAGGGAGGTGGGGAAAGGGGAAAACAGGAAAAAAAGGAAAGGAAAAGGAAAATTAAAAAGGACAGGGAAAATGAGGGGGAAAGGATGGGACAAGGAAAGAATATTCAGGCTATTGAAACAGTAATTGCAGCAGGTTTGCAGCACTGAGAAAAGCTGCAGAAGTGCCCATGGATGAGGCACAGTTCAGTTTGAGGCAGTGAATGCTTGGAGACTGCATGTCCTCGCCGCGGCGAGCACGGTGCCTTTGCTGCCTGTGCCCATCTGTTCGGGGAACATTCTCCTGTCTCCTGCAGGGAACATGAAAATCCCCAGACGCCTCAGCACACCAGCGGGCTGCAGCATGAACAGGGAATGGAGCACTGCACTGACATCCCCGGTGAAGCCTGGCCTTAGATCCCAACTCCATGCAGGGACACGGGGGCTAGGGACACACCCCACACCTGGACCTGGGGGACTCTGGGACACTGGGTCACTCTGTGAGTTCAGACAGACCCATTTCCCAGTACTTGTGCTGGTCACTGCTGGCCAGAAGCTTTCGCTTCTGATGTTATCCACCTGGGAAAGGTAATGCTGCTTTGGAATGAAGCCAAAGGACAGCAGGTTTTGGGAGAGCATGGATGGATGGGGAGCCGAGAGGGTGATGACTTTTTATCTGCTCTCCCACACCCTCAGTCCAGGTACAAACAGTTTGGTGAAGGTTGCAAGCACCTCCAAGAGCAGAAATAGCCTCTGTGCTGCCCATGAAGGCAACAACCCACTGCGGGGCCAGGTTTAATCCAGCTATTGATTTATCAGGCAGATACAGTTCTTAGCTCACAAAATTCAGCACCTTGTCCAAAGTTTTGTGGTGTTAGCAATAAAATTCTGCTGCTGAACGAAGATCTTGTGCTTCTTCAGCAGCAAATGATGCTTAGCTATTGAGCTGCTGTTACATGCACGCTGATGTCAAGAGCAAAAGCAAACAGTTCTCATTTGTGTCCTCAAGAAAAAGCTGGGCCAGGAGCTTTCTATGATTTTTCTCTTTCCTCATGATCTTTTCCCTGTCTTCTACACTAGACTCCATGTGGTCATCAAGACAGAACCTTTTGCCTTCCACTTTTCACCTCAACCCACTTGCATCCAGCTGGCACTGCCTTAGCAGTACTCACTGGACTAGCTCTTGAGTCAGATACATAGCTCAGAGGTTGAAGCCACAGTGTAAATTAAACACAGATTATCTCCACTGTTCCTCAGTCCAAACCATGGAAGAATCCTCTAGGGACATTTAAACTCCACAGAGGTGCCCATGTCCTTTTCCTAGTCTTCTGGCTCAGCAGAGCTGGATTAACAGACATTCTCATAATTTAGATTAAATTCTAGCACTGAAAAGCAGTTGGAAAATTTTGGACACGATTTCATTGTTTCACCTCATTACAGCACTTGCCTGGTTAGAAGGAGGTGGTGATTCCCCTGCTTGCCTTCTCTTTTAGGACTAACACAAGTGAAACAGCAAAGGTTCGCAGGCTTGGGCTGGACTGAAGCTAAGGAAGAGTTTGGTTATTTACACCCTGCCACAAGATGGATTCTTCCAGCTCACACCACCAGCCTGTAGAACTCCTTCAACTTAATGGAGCCAACTCAAAACAGGAAGGTCACACAGTGTCCTTCTTCCCCTATGTCCAAATGTCCACTATGCCCACGTTTCACTGCTCCTGTAAAATGGGAGAAGTTGCTGTTTGCCTCACTGTGTCTTTCTTCTACTTCCTAAGATTGAGTTACCAGGACAACAAAGAAGGGTGGGAGGGAAGTGCATATGTGTACCTCTTTGCATTCCCTCCTACTGGAAGAGACTGGCAAGCAGTATCTGTTCAGTGGAAGGTGAGACTTGGGTTTCAACTAAAAACTGCTGAAAACCTTACTTTCCACACTGACCACCTTCCCTGCATGCCAGCAATGCCCAGTGAAGTGGAGTGTATTCAGTTCCAAACAGCAGCTGCACAAAAATCTACTACAAGAAAAAAGCTGAAGGCAGAGTATGAAGGTAGCCACTGCTTTGGCAAAGTACAATAAAGCCACGGGATGATAGGATGGGATGCTAATATCATGTTTGAGATTCCCCAGGATGAGGCTGTTCTGTATAAGTCAGCATCCAGGGGAGAAGTTGTGAGTTCTCAATTTCCTCAGAACATCCTCTTTTGCTCACATCTGCAACAGGAACAGAATCTTTGACCTTAACATGCACTTGTCAGTCTCAAGACAGGAGAAGTGGCTCAGGTCCAGTCCCAGGCTACTTCTTCATATCTGAGGAGTGAGAGTTTCCTGTGGCATTTGGAGAGGGGCAGAATTGGAGAGAATAATCAGGGTTTTATTGTCAAATTCAAGGTTTGAGTATTCAGCAGGATGGGTGTCAGGGAATTCAAATGTATTAAGCCAAGATCTTTCCTGATGTTACTCTTTTTTCAGGCTAGGTTGCTGGAGCAGAAAAGATTCCCTATCCTATGCTCACCATCCTTAGACGTAATACCCAATCTCTGCAACTTCAGTGCTGATAGATCTTGGAAGCAGAAGGTTCCCTGCCTGTTCTGATACTCCAGACTTGCTTCCAGAGTAAATGTGCTGCAGAGAACCCCCTTCTGAAGGGCAGTGGCCCTTCCCAAGGCAAACCAGGGATCAGGCATGAGGGAGGACCATCCGTGGGTATCCTGCTTAGAGACCCCTTTCCAAGGGGGTCCAAACAGGGCAGCTTTTAGAAGGAACAGATGGCAGAGGGTTTTCCTGTCTCCTCCAGCTTTGCCTGCAGAGGACTCAGAAAAGCTGGCAACACAGGAGAAGAGTCAGAAGGAAGCATAAGCACTCTGCCTGTGCCATGTCTTGCCCACCATCTCAGCTGTCCTACCTCAAGCCTTCCTCTGCCTGAGGCTACAGAGAGGAGCCAGGAAGAAGCAAAATTCCTGTCTTCACTTGGCATTCTAATATGACAGTATTTTGGGGGGGGAGGGGGAAAGATGAAATTGTTTTCATTTCACTGCAAAATTTAAACTTGAGCCCAAGAGATTTGAGCTTTTATTCAGCTTTTGAGGTCTCCTCTGACAGCAAACAAGACAGGGGCAACCACATGAGTGTGAAGCAAAAACTCACTAAAGGCTCAGAATATTTCAAAGATGAAGTAGGTTATAAATCAGAAGAAAAAAAGAAGTCAGAAACCTTTAATTTATTAAAGCCAAGGAAGCAAATGCATGTGGAGGATCAGAGCAACACCTAGAGCTGGACACACAGTGTTGCTAGTTCTGTGTATCTGAAAATTGTGGAATGTAAGTGCAATATTGCAGAATGGACTCTCAAAACTATGAGATGTTACAGCACAGCAGTTGAGGACTGTTCCCTTGTCCTATGTTTTAGCTCTTCAAAATTCCTTTTTTAAAAAATATTTTCCACCACAGCCATTTTATGATTAGTTTGCAAATAGAAAAATAAACTCTCAGAAAAATGGAGGAAATCACATGGTCAGTACCAGAGGACTGGCAACAACTGATTTTGGATGTGATAGGCCTTCAGGGATTCTATATATATCTGCTCTTAAAACTGGGCTGCTGCAGCAGGCTCAAGAAATGCATTACTGGGAAACAACAGGCTAGGGAGACACTCCTGGAATGAGCACATTCCCATGCTGGTTAGCTAAAAACCTCTGAAGAGAACAAAGGCTCTTTGCTTGTTTAGACCTTTAAAGAAAAAATGCAGGAACAGAGCTACTGTGGGATGGACTTTTCTCACAGTGGTGCATGAATATTCTGTGTAATGCCCAAGGATGCTGTCCCTGCTTCTGGCAGAATTTGTATTCAGAATATACTTTTTTCCACAACCTTGAGCATATTTCAAACAAGACAGTGATGATTCTTAGTTACAGGTTTCTTTTTTTTTACTGCAGGAATTTAAGTGTGACACAAAAGTCTTTAAATTTCAAGTCTATAGGCAAATAGTAAAAAATTTGATGGGAAAATTAGCTGAACTCTGAAGTGATTCATGTAGACTGATCTTGCAAACACAAGCTATGCTTAAGCATAAGAATCAGCATAGATAGGATTAGGAATAGCCATTGAAAAGGTGTCTTTTCATTTCATTAGGATTGTTTTTACATGTAAGGAACAATTTGTGTTTGGCAGAATCTCACGCAACAGTTGCAAGGGGATGAAAAAATACTGCAGTATTAAGAGTATTTCACCCTTCTATTAAAGCAAGGCTAAAACCTGCAATTCCTTCCCTCTAATAATGAAAAAAACCCTACATAAACAGGTCGAGGTTTAAGTCTGTTTAGACAGACCTCCTGTTATTGCTGCATGTATGTCTGCTTGAGCATTTAGGTTTGTCTCAAAAGACAAGAAGGAATCTGTTAAGCTCACAGTCAATGAACTCTGTTTCCAAATTCTCCAAACAGAATATTAAACTACCCATGCTTTGATTTATACTATTAATACAAAAGATGAGGAATGGATACTGACTTAGTCCCTCCAATATCTGGCTCCCTTTCCCAAGGCTGATTAAACAGTCAAGACAATAGAAGAAAGGACCCAAGCTGACTTACCTCCACTTTCAGGAGTGCGCAGCCTTTCAAGAACTCTTGAATATTACTGATGCAATCTGCTTCATTTTTAGGCTCCAGGCAATACTAAAGAAAGAAAACCCACTGAGCTCATTGCATTACCTCCCGTGTCGCCTGTGTGGAGAGGGCCTGCATGAATATTGACATGTGCGTTTTATACTGAATTAGGGAAGCTTCTTCAGGGGGCGGGAGGGGGTGGCAGGCAAGCTGTCGAAGCAGGAAGAAAGCCACTGGAGGAAGTGATGAATACATCGAAATGGTCGGCATCTTGTTTTAAATCTCAACATGTGACAGTGCCCTGAAGTGACAGTGGGAAATTGATGACCTTTAACAACACGCTGCCCCAAACCATCACATGTAAACAAAAGATAAGGAGCTGGCAAAACTGATCTTTGCACAATTTAATAAAGGCTCCTGTTTTATAGGGTGGATAACCTGTTGTGGTGTTTTTTTAAATGAAACAGTTTCTCTTTTGTGTTGCCAGTTCCTATCTGTCATTGGACTCCTTTCCTTTTTTTCTCCTGCAGTTTCTTATCATGCTTTTGGACTGCAAATACACACCTCATGAAACAGTAACAGGAGGCACTCACATGGCTTCAATACCAATGGATCTGCTGGCTTTGGGACAGATCAAACAGCCCGGATGCAAGGGTTATTGTTTATTCCTGCCCTAATCTGCTTCTCCAGTGTACTTCCTGACTAACAAAGCATTTTGCAGTAAGACTTCTGAAAGAGTGAATATATTTATAGTCATAATTAACGATATTTACGTAAATACAAACTGCATAGCCTTCTGTTCAAAGCCAAGATATTCTGATCTCTGGTAGGTCCAGTATTTCCTGCCACTGAACACGTGTAACCTGGCCAAATGCAACCTTGTGGGTTTTTTTTTCTGGACATAGAGACAAAATCAAAGAACTAAATCTACAAACACACTTTACTGTGTTAGAAACTTAAATGTAAAACATTTATCCCCCATGAAGCTCCTCTCACCAAGGGAAACCAGACCCGAAATGCCCAGGGCAGTGTTCCTCTGAGCAGGGCTCTGTCTCAGGGTAGTGAAATGCATTGGAAAGCATTACCTTTTCTGCAGATCCCGGAAGAAGTCGGTTAATGAGTTTACAAAGCACTGTTCCATCTTTCAGAGAAGTTTTCAGGAACTCCTCTGGATCATCTACTATTTTCTTGGGGGAATTTAAGACTCCCAATGAAATAAGCCACGTTACAGTTTGTTCTTCTGGATTCATGGTGGAGAGTTGTGCCGCTGGCGCCGTCCTGTGCAGCAGCGCGCTGGAACCCACATCCGTGATTGCATCTTCCTGCCTCTGCTGCTGCTTGCACAGCTCAAGTGTGAAACTACTTTTTTTTTTTTTTTTTTTTTGGCTCGGCACAGAATCTCACCAAATCTTAGGAACCAGTAGTTCCTCTAAGGTAAGAAACTCTTTTTAAAAATAAAATAGTTCTTTGCACTCGTAAGAGACAGAGCAAGTAGATTTTTAACTACATTTTCAACGTTATTGAGAAGTATTTCATGTGAATACTTATTGCACCAAAAATATCTCATCTGGTGATGTGGCAGCTGGCACCTATCACCTGGTAAACTTGGTCTGAACTTGGGGTTATTACCCAAAGTAGTTTTGTCAATACTGTAAATAATGAGGTATTAATTGTTAAACCTGAATTCACAGTGATGATGATTTGAAGGAATGTCACACTAACTTTAAATAAACATTTTCAATTTTATGTGGCAGCCCTAGTTATTAAAATTGCCTTTTACAGTAATTTTTTATTATCTGGTTTTTAAATTCTGATAATGTACTTTATACACAAATAATGTTTTTTTCAACTATTGTGTACAAGTGCACAGATAATACAAAATATTTTTCTTGGAAGATGATAATCTCTCATAACATATGGACAACTTTAAAAAGATCAGAAATTTAAGTGATCCAAAGCTGAGAATGAAACTTCCCAACTATTTCACTTGTCCTGTTAGGATGTCCCTTTCCACCAGCTCTTCAGGATCCATTGTAGGCAGTACCATCAGTTTTCCACCCTGCTCGGGGCAGTACTAACCATCACTACTTATCACAGCAATTCAGAACAGTCCAGTCATCTCAACTGTCCTTTCACCACAACAGATGGAAAATGAAGCAATTCTGTTGATGATGCCAAAGAAGTTGGAACATCATGGATTGAAGCAATCCAACAGGAACAAATTATCCTGGAGACGAGAATTTCTTGGTGGCAATGTTCTGAGCCAATTCCTCACCCTGTTACTTGAATGAACTGTTTTCAAGGCATCAGCATTCCCAAACTGTTTAGGCCTGTGATCTAAAGGGTAGGGAGAAATGGAAGAGCAAAAGGATAAACTGTACACTGTGAATGTGCATGGATTTGTGTCTCTGCTTTCCAGGTGTTATGACTGGTACTGGGACCTACCTAAGGGCCATTTTTAACAGTCACCAGTAAATCAGAACTGCCCTTTCAGGGTTAGACACACCTCTGACCTTATCTAGGACTTGTGGATGAATTCCAGTTCTCCATTGTGTGGAAATACTCATTTACACAAGGTTGCAGCCAGTGCAGCATGAACAGTAACACTGGATGCGGCTCAATCAAAACTCACTGCTCTCTCCTGAGGCACATCTACAATTATCAGTGTGTGCAAAGCATTTCAAAATTATGACTAATTGCAACTTCAGTTGTTTTTTCTTTTTCCAGTTCTGATGAGCACTACTGTTTTGAATGTCTTTTTTTAGTGTTTTGCAAAATGGAGACATGCAGTTTTGGTTTTCAGTTTCTTTTTCCAAATCTGTAGTAGGCAAGGTAACTGCTAACGCTCACTGATCAGCTGGGGACAAGAATTTTGATATGGAAGACACTTCAGTCACCTCATCAGAACACAGCAGTTTCTTATGTAAAGAGCAAGAGAGATACTTCCAACACTGGGAAAATTGCACACCAGCTTCATACCTGAACACCAAAGTACCTCACCCACCCCTTCTCTAAAGCAAACCTTTTGTGTCGATGGGCAGGTTTAGTCTCAAGACTGTTTCACATTCAGTTGTTGCAGATGTTAGTGGTCACAACCACAATTATATGAAAATACTTCCCACATCCTGAACACTTACCAACTGCTTAAAAGACCTGCAGATAGGCATATTCAGACAGCCCCAAAATTTATGGAGTTTGTGATTAGCCACCTGAAGACCAACCTTCCATTTTCTATAAAGGACTCATCTAAATACATTGCAGCTTGTTCACCAACTTCCACAATGAAATTAATTGTGGCAAACCCAGAGTATGAAGGTAAAGCGACTTGGGAAGGAACAGTGCCTGGTCTGGTCTTTGGGAAGGCTTCAACTTTGGTTATTTGCTGACAGGGACAAAATAGTGAATTGTCAATCATCTCTTGCAGAGTCAACTTAGTTATGTAATTTGCAGCCTGATTTACACCAGTGATGACTAAATAGCACAGTGTTATTTAAAAGGTAAAAATAAAAGGGGGCATGTGTCCTATAGCCAATTACCAAGCAACTCTGACAGCACACACATCAGAACAGCGAAGCAACGGGACCAAGTTAAGAACAGCAATCACACATTGAAAACCCATTCTGAGTGGTTCTCCTCAAAGCCACTCGCATTTATGTAATTCCCCCTTTTTTCCCAACACAGAGAGAAAACACCCAGCACAAAGACCATCACTGGACTTATCTGTGTGCAGCAGAATCTACTGATACATTTAAACTCGTGGCTTTCAATGATAAAGTTTGACATGCATCACTAATTTAAAATCAGGGGCACATCCTCATTATTTAGCATTTTAAGCAGGTATTTTTTTTTATGATAGCTGCCATGTTGGCATTACATTTTACATAGGATGATCCACCTCAACATGAACAACAGCATCCAGACTATAAGCATCCAGAAATAAGTCTCTTAACAGTACAGCATGTTATTCTTTCTTGCAGAAAAGACACAGAGACCACTTTATAGCAATAATCCTCCAAGATGGAACTCTTGGAATCTTTTCCGCCATAAGTCTCTGAGCAATACATATTTTTTTTTTTACTTTAGCAAAAAAAGTAAAACTGATGCTGGTTTTTTTTTTTTAACAGTAAATTTATTAGCCCTGGCAAGTACTGCAATTCTACCCATCTGCTACGTACTTGCAGACTTATTCCTAGAATCTGCAGCCCATAACTGAAGTGTAAAGCGATATCCTCATCCCAAAACCCAAAGACTTAAATCTGTAGACAACGTATGCATGATTTTTCTTCTTTAGCTACACGTTATGAACTGAGTATTTCTTACATGAGATCACTTCATGTCTATCACAAAAGTCAGTATAAACTTTATTATCAGTGATTGTTTTAAGTACTTCAGTGGATATGAAGTTAAGAGTTTTCTATGTGAAGTACCAGTGCCTGAGCATTCTTCTCACAAACACTGGCACAACAACATGTATCCAAGATAAAAACACATCAAAACCTAGGCAAAGTTTTGAAGAAAGCACCTACTTGCAAGGGAGGATGCAGTGCTGTCTGGAGTACATACACCACACTAATTATTCTGGGGATTTATCACTAACATTGCCTCAGTATATCAACACTTCCTTCCTCTCATCCAGAAGGCCTGGACAGAACTGTTAATGTAAGAATATAGCATTTTTAATGGTTTCTTGGTGAAGAAGAACTTGTAACACTTTAGTCCTCTGTGTTTTAGAGGACCAAGACTAATTTCTGTACAACTTGCTCTTTTTTCAGCATTAAATGGCAAGCACACATGTGAAGGGCAACCCAAGTACTTCTCTGCTGCAGAACGCGCTGCCGTGTGTGCGCTGACCAACCCGTGGGCTCCCTCTGGACTCTGGGATGATGTCAGCCATGGCACACAGCACTTGGCTTCCACCAGAACTTTTCTGTATATCCAAGAGATTAGTAGTGCTACTTTCAAAGGCAACTCCTGAATGCTAACACAACCCTCTAGAACAAATGGTGGGCAACACCACACTCAAAATCCAGGCTGTCAGCAGTTGTGTTTTGTTATCCTTCCATTTTCCAAAGCATATCCACTGCTGCACTGCCACCTTCTAGTCACCGTAACTGAAAAAAGGAAACACAAGTTAGTCTCCTCTTGAATGGCCAGGAGACAAAAAAGTTATATCATTTTTAAATTATTTTTATATACACAATGAATACATTTGTTTTGTATTCGATCTGTCCCAAGAATATGAAAGTACATCAACAGCCATCTCATATCTACAGTTTTAAACCATTCCAGAGATGCTTGAAGTCTAATACAATCCAAAGACCTCTGCAGAGATCAATTCCTAATCCAAAATTATACTTAGTATAACTGCTCACTCTGCACATTTAACCAGACTGATTAAACGCCTATACTGACACCTCTTATTAAAAATTCATATTTTTATGGTCTGCTCTTGCAAAACTTCATAGACTAAGTACTCTCTGCATATGATTTGAAGTGCATTTGTAAATGTTTTTGCTCAGCTGCACTCAAATGGGACCCCTTTTTGCAGATGAGTAGTCTCTCACTGCCATTCCTAATTGGTCAGCTTATAAAGCCTACTTACACCTCCCCCTGCAAGCTTCTAACAGAAGTCAAAAATATTTAGACATGAAGATGTTCCATTCAAACCTACAAACACAATCTTTCTTCCAGCTACTACACTGCTGTAATATTTACCTTATGCACTGGCACAGGCACCACTCATCTCTGCCATCATTGCAGATGAACCAGCATTACATTCCAGTGGTATCTTCTGGAAGTTATCACCCTGCAACTAAGAAAAAATATAATAAACTGAGAAAAATACATTTTACAGCACATGTAAACACACAATGCTTCCCCCCATTTCAAAAGATGACAAAAGCTTGGGTTTGCAGATCAGTCTGTTGCAAGTTTTACTACTTCTTTAAATGGTGGAAGGTTCACTGGCTTGGAATGGACTGGGATGGTTTAGAGATAAGTTGCATGGCTTATGGATTCTCACTCCTTTTCAGTGGTGCACTGCCATGTTAAATCCATAAGTTGAATGACAAAATTTACTGAGGACTAAACAGTAGTACAAAGGTTTTGGGTTTGTGGTTTGGTGGTTTGTTTTTTTTAGTTGGAGGTCTTCATGTTTACTATAGTCAGGAGCATCTTTTGAACTTCATGGCTTTACCAGAGCCATAACAACTTGCCACAGGTTCTGCCACATGTACCAGGTATCCCTGCCACGCAGTGTCAAACTAAACAAAGTCAGGCATCCAGCTAAATGTCAAGTTTGCAATGGCTTGATTCAAACTCCCACTAGTCAAGCTGGTTGCCAATCTAAACCAATTTCTGATTTCGCAAGGCTTTAATTTTGCTAGAATACTGTATATGCAGCCTCTTTAAGCATCTTCACTGAAACATACTGGGCACAAAATACCCCCTCCCAACCCTATGTGGCAATATTCTTTCTACAGTGAGCTGCATTACACCTTTAGTCTCAAAATTGATGCCATAAATGCTTTTATCCAAGAAGAAATGTTGAATTTGGAGAATTTCTAACGCACACTGGAATATTTTTTTTTTTAAATCTAGACAGCACTTCCATTGCCATGACATGCAGCTTGTCTTACTGTACTAGAGGAAGGTAAACTGGTTTAATTTTGACTTAGACTGAAAAACTAGTTTGCTTTGCTTACCATCTTTGCTGTTTCACAGGCATTTGATGCTTTAAATCAGCTGTGGAATGCTGAAAGATTCACTTGTTTTTAGGAAGCCATAAGCCTTTGAGAAGTTGGAGAGAAAGACTTCTTTGCTTATCTTATTTTCTCCTTTGGAATCAAAGATGTTCCTTTAAAAGTGAAACACTACAGAGTTGCAAAAATTTGAAACAGTATGAGTAAGCATCGTTTTGCAGCTTCTTTGATGGAATTGGTCAATGGTTTGTGGGGTTTGTTTGTTTTTTAAACAGTAGTCTGTAGCTGACTTAAATGTACATGACTTATTTGAAAGGGAGATCTTTTTAAACTCCCTATGAAACAGGAGGAAGGCAGAAAATAGTATTATCCACTTGCTTTTTCAGATTAAGTGAATGAAATCCTCTTTTCCTTTACACAAGGATCTGAAGGCATTTAGTACTGGGAACACTGTGACTTCAAATTCTAGGCACAACTGAGCTTTGTGTGGAATCATCCCCACCACCCTCCAAATCACAAGCAATACTTTCAGAATGAGATGCTGAACATGTAGAACAATCCATCTCCATGTTAGATGGTTGGATGTTGTGTGGAAGATCTTAAGAACTGCTTTTTCCATTCATGACGAAAATCAGATGGGAAGTGTGGCATTTCAGGGAAACTTTACTTTGAAAATTACAACACTAGTACACAGCTCAAGTTTATACATTTAACATCTGCTTTCTGAAAGAAATGTTAACAATTTTGAAATGAAATTAAACATTGTTTGAACTTTGCTTCACAAAAGCATAAAGTCATGGAGGGGAAAACTTAACAGGCAACAATAAAAAAAGGTTAAAAACAACTTTTCCTTTTAGTAGTCCTCTGGTAGTAAAGATAGAACAACTTCCACGTTTGAGAAGTAATCTGTCTTGGTCCAAAAGTTTAAGAGTGTTTTTAGTATCTGCTTCTGCCTCCACCCCTATCGGATCTGCTTCCGCCACGGCCAGCACCTCTGGGTGCTCCGCGGCTTGAACTACTGTAAGAATCTCGAGGAGGTGGGTAGCCCCTTTCCATGGAGGGGGGGAGACCCCTGTCTTGTCTTCCGACACGATCACGGCCACTTGAGTAGACATCACTTCTGCTGCTTGAGTAACTTTCTCGGCTTCCATATCCATCTCGTGTGCTGCCGTAATCATCATACCGACTGCTTCCACCATATGATGGCGGGGGCCCTCGTGCAGGTGGAGCACTACGTGAGTTACCTGCAGGGTCAATGGTCAGGTAATACGGCAACACCATGAGTTATATAGAACAATTTCAATCTGAATTTACAGAACTGCTGTATTTAAATGTTTACTGCTACTCTTTTGTATGTATTGAGATGTTCTTAATAGAATCTGCCACATTAATGGTACTTAAAGTGGGGACTGCGTATCAGGCAGTGAGTGGATTTAAAGATTCTGAAGGAATGAAGACGGTGTTTGTTTATTCAGGCAGGCTCTTTACTGGGATTTCCAGAACAGCTTGTTATTTTAGAGAAGAAACTCAGCCATATTTTCCAGAGACAGTTGTAATTCTGAACTGTAGACTTTGCTTCTTTAGCTTAGAGCTTATTTAACAAGATGATCAAATGATAACCAACAACTGCACTTTCACTGTAGGGGGAAAAAAGTGTGCCACTTCCCCCTAAAGCAAGCAACCTAGTAAAAATCAGATTTTATGACACCTGTACAATTACATGATCCTCAAAATGGATTCTTACCATAACTCTCATATGAATCTCTGTAGGAGCCTCCACTTGGATGATCTGAGTAGTCTCTGTCGCGTCCACCACCGTATCCATCACGATCGCTATAGGAGGAAAGACTACTAAGACTTAGTACAGATCAGTAACATAACAGCAAGAATAAAGTGACAAGGAGAAAAATCCAACAGTAGGTACCTATATCCCCTGGAGGGGTATTCATCACGTGAACTGGAATGACCATAGTCACGGTAAGCATAGTCTCGTGGAGGTGGCGCGTAGTCCCGTGTGTCCCTAGAACTGGGGTAATCTCTGCTTGAATAACTACAAAGAACAAGAACTGACACATCAGCCATGTCACATTGCAAAAGATCAGGAATCAACATTCTTCTCTGAATACAAAAAACCACCCCACCAAAAATAGGAAAAGAATTTACCCATCTTTAGTGCTATAGCCATCATCTCTTGGAGACATGTAGACATCTCTCCGTGATGGCATTGGTTCTCTGCGGGGAGGACCACCATAACCATCTCTTCCACGTGACACAGGAGCTGAAGAGAAGCAGTCCAGATCTTTAAACTTAATTAGCATTTAGTCAGACAAGAGACTCTTGGCAAGTATTAGTAGATTGTTTAGAGCAATTTAAAAGTATCTCTGTAGCCCACATTACAGCACTTTACATTTCTGCTTGTACAGTTTAAAAGTAGCACTAAAAGGATCATACTCAAATCACACCAAATTGTTCCCAACAGCTACAAAATTATATTGGTATGAAAGGAATTAAAAATTAGAAAAATATACCAATCCCACTGTAGACTGAAGTTAGAATCAATGATTTGCATCAGTTTCTGAAGGAAAACTGGTGCTACAGCTGACCAAGCAACTAATTAAGTCAAAGTCCTTACCTCTTCCTCCCATGCTACTGCTACGCACTGGTCCCGAAGGTGCCGATCTTTTAGGTGGAGGGCCTCCACTTCGTGGAGGTGGACCTCTCTTCATGGGAAGTGGCCCTCGAGAAGACCCTAGAGGAATAAGCCATGAACCAACTTATTATTTCTGTGATACTCAACTGCACGACCCTAAAGCCTGAACTACAGTAACCTGAGTGCCATTATTACCACTATACGATCAACAGTAAACCGCTAAAGTTAGATCTCCCAAAGCCTTGTCTTCTAGCCCATACTAAATGCTACTGGCAGAATTGAGAGCCAAACTTTCCACAGCCTAAACTCCTGTCAAGAAATTGTCTTTTAGAACTTATCCAAAAGTCACAGGGTGTGACAGAAGGGGAAAAAAGACAGCTGATATCTGTAATCAGTCACAGCTTAAATACTCAACAAGTTACTGTTCTCAGAAGACAAGAGCCACCTGGGAAGATGTACTAGGTAAGAGCCCTACAGAGAGGGAACAGAGGCACTACCGAGTCTGTAGAACCTACTACACAGACTCTGCAAGAGAGAAGTTTCACTATTTCCAGGTTTTTTTTCTGCATTACAGCTTTTACTGTTATACCTCAGGTGCTGCTTGCTTGTTTTTACAGAGCTTTGTTTTGATACTGAAGTCTGAATCAATAGCTATATCTTAAGGAATATCCAGTATCAAGTAATGTACTACTGTTCCACTTCAGAAAGCTTCAACTCAACACACTATTTTGTAACAACAAACAAGGCTTAGCTGCCCTAACTCCCAATATGATCTAGAATGATCAGTCCTAGAATTTTCTAAGTTCAGTCCTCTTGCTAGTAAGAATGAACGACAGTTCCCTTTCCCTGGTGGAAGAGAATCACTTTTTCAACTTGAATACCAGAAAGCTTCCTTTCTCATGTGCAAGGCAGGAGTTTTGTTTTTCTTTCATAGGCAAAAGTCAAGTGGAGTGTTAGTTGTAGAAAGGAATCTTCATATTTGAAAGCCTTTTCTTAAGGTGTACTTGCCTAATCAAAAATTTTACTAAACTGCCGAAATCATATTTCATCATTTTAATAAAGAACAAGGAGTGCACTATTTGGCTGTTTGACTTTTTTTTTTTCCAGTAGGATTATTGTCATCTTCCAATGGGATTGTCTTGTATGTTGTCCAAGTATATAATGAGAGAGGTCAATACATACCCAAGTGACTCCCTCTTGAAGGTGGTCCTCTCGCGCCACTTCCGCCTCTTGCGCCTCTAAGGCCCCTGGGAGGACCTCTGCTTCGGGGAGGGGGTGGCGGCCCACGCCTACCACCACTCTCAAAGGATGGCTTGGTTGCTTGTTCCACTTTAATTGCTTTCCCATCTAATGACTAAAGAAGAAGCTGCTTTACTTAACTGCTCAGTCATGTTTGTATTTCTTAAATCAAGCCCCTCTTGCTTCACTATTATAGGGCTTCCATTTTATAAGTTAGAGCAACTCTAGAACTGATTTCAGTCTTCAGTATTAGTACTCAGCAGCATGTTGGGCCTAATTTCAATTTCTACAGTACTTCATTCTTGTTGTATTGATGAAAAAAAAATACAGAGCAGCATCAGAAAGGACTTTCAGTGAAAACACAAGCGTCCAATGATTACGGCAGCCCCACGTCATTTATTCTGTAAATGAAACATGATATATGATCTACAATTTACTTTCAATTGCCACGTACTTTCGTATCAAACTAGGACTGCACCAGTAGTTACAGGATTAAGCTGAACGTAACTTAGCTTCAGTTGGGATTTCTGGCAATGGGGAGGCCGTTTAGTACATTTTCTTGATGTCCTGATAACACGGTGATCACTGACGCATTTAGAAGTAATTTCAGCATCTACACAGCAGACTGAGTATGACAATTCACCCCTTCTTTCTAGTGTTTCAAGTTGGGTTTTCAAACGAGGTGACTGTCACAATTTACTCTATTACTTGTTTTCCATGTGGTTGGGGTATTTTTGTTTGTGGGTTCTGTTGTGTGGTTGGAGGGTTTTTTTGTAGGACAAAAATGGGAGCTTTTTCTGGAATACGGATCTGCAATAACAGGACCTCTGCAGCCTGCTGTTATACCTCAAAGGTGAGCAGGTGGTAACACATGTTGAGTAACTCAACTTAATTAATCAAATTTCTGTATAATCTTTCAGGCATCACATGTTTGGCAATTATAGTAGAAGTAAGATCACAAGCTCTGCTGAAATTAGGTTACTGCACACCTATCCTGGCAAACATGGTTTATTTGCCCTTTTAGCAGTTAAATATTTAACTCTGCCTAAAAAACTAATTATTTATCAGGCAGAAACTTTTGTTTATTGCACTTCTTTGCTGCAATAAATTAACACAAAGAAATGCTAGTAGTGTCTTAATCTGCACTGATATTTTATTGAAGTACAATATCTTTTTTTGTTCTCCACCAAAATCTAGCCCTCTCTGAAACCATCCACTGTAGTAGCTCATGTATTTTGCCACCACATGTAGTCGTAGCTACTGTCTGAAAAATCTGTGTGGATGTACACAGGTCCAACTTGATCCATTTGAGGGAAAAAAAATAAGGAATACTAGCAAAATCATATTGGTCCTGTCTTTGACTTAATGAAAATATTTTACTTACGGAAGGTTCCTCAAAAAGCCTTTTGGCAAGCTGAAACATTCCAGCAGCATTAGTACCTCTAATCACTGGAACTTCTCAGTTTGTATCATATTGTTTTGCCATCAGAATTCATACTGAGAGATGTCTCATCGTTCAGGATGAGACAGGAACAGTGGCCTTGAAGCCTTAAGCTTTGCCATCATGCCCACTGCCATCCTCAATGTCATGGCTTATTCTTGACAGCTTGAAGTTTAGAAAGCAAACACCATCCCCTTCTGCTAGCATGGGTTCTGAAAACCTGCATGCTAGGTTCAAGGTTTGTTTTTTTTTTATGTAGGAGGTACAGTTTTACTTATTTCTCCTTTTATTTTCTTCTGCCTTGTACTTATGCATCTGAGTTAGGCAGAAAACAGGTTTCTTTGCAGGCTGCTTTACACAAGCAGTTTTAAAAGGTATGCCTTAGGTCCAGAAAGACCTTTCATTAGGTCCAAGAATAATTTTTTTGTTAACCAGAAGTTGTCAAAGTTTGTCCCTATTTTAAAGCAGAGGGGACAACATTTTATAGGTTCTTAGCTCAAAGACAAAAGGTCTTATCTCACCAAACAGATAAAACACAGTCCATCTCAAAATATGGGATTTTTTTCAATGAGCTGAAAGCAACAGCTGTCAACATGAACACTTATTAATTCCTGTTTAGAACCCTCATTCAGAGTGTTACAGTAGCATTTTTAGTATCATATGAGCACCAGAAAGTTGAGTCATCTTGGTGCTAAAACACATGAAAAATAATTTAAGATACAAATCATTTAAGGACAGTAATAGATTGGCAATCAAAGTCTCCTATATGTGGCATGAACAATCTGTACAGCTTTGTAAGGTGAGCCAGGGAACCTTAACCAAACACAGAGAACTGTCCTGCAAACTGTTCCACATTCCAACAGAAAAGATGAATGAAATTTGTAAAATTTTGGGAGTGGGGCAGAAATCAAAGTATTTCCAAAAATTTGGATGAAACTGGACCTAACACCACACAGGGCTTTCCTCTCCAATGGATCATTTCATTGTTGATGCTGCAGTGACTCCACCATTTCCGCATGTTCCTTGATGCCACAGAGGGGGTTTCCTTTCACCATATATATTCAAGAACTGAAGATCATCTCTTATCAGGCTAAGCTTCTACATCGTATATCACTTCTTCTCCAAAGGAAAAGGAAAGTCTGTCCCATTAAAGGAAGACAACCTTCTATAGTGCTGAGTACACTTTACACTGTTTGGACTGCAGCATTTGCTTCCATCCTTTTAACAGCTGGCTTGGCAGGTCTGCACTGGAATTAAGTCTTTGGCTTGTCCTGGAGCTTTCCCTTAAGGTCATATTCTCTCTTTAGTTATCCATTTCTTCCTAAGGATTTAAAATCAGAAGACTGTGAGGAACAGCATACTGCACCAAATGACTTGGGAGTATCCAGCACACTTGTGTCCAGGTAAGCACATGCATTTCGTGACATCGGGATGCAGACTGCCATGAATTAAGCTTCTTCTTAAAGAAGGCAGATAATCTGCTGTGATAAAGTACTTGTAGATTTCTTCTGTGCTGCTCAGACATGCTAACATTGATCCAATTCTGCACACAAAGTAGTTGAAGTGAAAAATCTCCATCACACCTCCAAAATAATTCCGCTGATCTCTTTCAGCAGGACTGAAATGAATTCTCGACAAGCAACCTTTGACTAGTCTATGCTTGTCCCAATTTGGAATGAAGCACAATCTCCTTCCTTTCCCCCCCACCCGGATAGGTGCAAAATGCTGGCTATACAATTTTCATGAACACTTGCAAAGTAAAAAAAAAATCAAATGCCAATTCACTCTTGCAGAATCTATTGAGTCAGTCTCTTCGATTGGCTACAACTTTGAATTCCCCTGGGATGACAGATTGAGCACACAGAACGCTTTCCCCAGGCTGGACAGGTCATCTAATTCCTTATAGACTGCTTGAACTGCAGTCTGCACAGGGCTTCTACTGCTGCTTCTTAAGTGCCTGAAATCCTCAAGACTGCTCCAATCCATCCTTTCCAAATGACCAGAAAAACTTCAAGTTGTGATGTATGACAATGATCTCTTCCCACAGCAGGCCTCAAACACCACTCCTCCTCAAACTTTGAATGCAGAGTCTTTTTAGATTACAAGCAGTACCTGTTGTCCAGAAGGCTTTCTGAAGATGAGTGTGAGAGACTGAGAGACCACCTCATGAACATCTTTCATATCCATGGCCAAAGCAAGCCGGACCAGGGAACATTCTAGGCCACATGCCAATTGAGACTGTTCTTTTCATACATTATTTGCCGTTCAAACTTCATGCAGATGAAGATACTTCTAGATTTATAGTGTTGAAAACAAAACCATGAGAACCATGATCCACAAGGCAGTCCTTTGTAGCATTTCTTGACAGTGATGCAGATGGTGCATTCCAGAACAAGCAGACATTACCTCAGCCACAAACACTGTCTCATTTAGCTACTTTGCTAAGCATTGCTTCCCCGAATATTTCCAACGTGACCAAACACATGGCACAACATTCAAGAGGTAGAACAGTTGGTGATTATTTTCAAAGGGATTTTCATTTGCGAGCTGCACTCCACAAACACTTAGGATTAGTGACTGAATTCCTTTCAGTCTGACAATTACCTATTGGTGCTTGAAGTTACCTTATGTGAGGATTCAGGGTAATGACTATTTCAGAGGAAATTAGGTGTCTGAACACAGCAGTAAACAAGTCTTCAGAATTGCAGCAAACTACACGACGGAGAAATAAATTCAATAAAAGGAGCACCTTTAAAGATGTTTAGAAAGAACATTATCTGAATTTGTTACTCTCTGCCTTGACAAAAACTAACTTGTTTAAAAAGGAAGCAAGTTTTCAAGGAAAGTAACACTGTCATGAGGTTGTCCTAAAGCACCCAGAAACACCAGCACATGGAGCAGAAAGCCTGCTATAACTCAAACCAAAGAAATTTTACTATTTGTGTTCACCATGAACACTACAAGCTCATTTTCTTATTCTTAAAGTTGCTTTACTTACTGACTTCAGTAACGGACATTTTTCTTTCACTTCAATGTCTTATGCTAACCAGACAAACAGATATCAAAATCCTAGGAGTTATTTAACCACAATCAGTTGAGGCTTGTACACATTACATGAATGTCATCTCAAGAGACACTGCTGAGAAGGCCAATGCAGTTAGACCTCAACACAACCATTCAGATTACGCATGGGGAGGACCAGAGTCTGAAATTCAAATGAACTAAGATGCCTTTCACTGCCTGAAGAGACAGCACCTCTATGAAGATAAGGAGCTGATGACCTTCAAGTTGCCAGCTTACATCTACCTTTTCAAGCACATGCCGCAATAGACACAGATCATAGCAGCCTACAATTGCTGACAAACTATCCTGGTATTGATCTCAGAACTTTTGCTCCAAAATTCCTGTATTTTTAAAAACATTACATGTATATCACATTTTTACTTCCTTTTAAAGTCATACCATTGCATTTTAGGGTGTTAAACAAATTTAGTTGCCGGCTAACTGCAAAGCTCTTTCCCATTAACTGGAAAGATGCCCCTCACATGTGCCAAGCAGACTGATGATGCATCTCACAAACCCAGGTTATCCACAGAATACCAGAGAGCTCATCAATGCTCCAGCACAGCAGGAAAGTCATATTCAACCCATGTTAAGGGAACAATTAACAGTTTTCAGGTAAGTCACTTCCCTGAAGTGTATTTCACAAAGTACTGCTTTAGAGTATGATTTAAAACAAACAAGCAAACATTAGAAACACACAAAAATGGAGAGCTGACTACTAAAAAGCCCTCCATCAGGGACTAAAAACAATAAAGAGTGTAACTGATAGCTAGACTTCACTTTCTACTGTCAAAGCCATGACCAGGAGAAAGCAATTCCAGCATCATGGAGACTGGGACAATTTGCCAAATGTGACGTTCTGACTGGTCTCCAAGATCTTCTAATCCATTGTTTTTCCAGCTTTTATTACAACTTAATTTACCCCAAAGATTTATACTGCTGGACAGTAGCAACAGCAACATGTTATTGTAAAAGGTCTTAATTCCTACCTTTCCATTCATATCTCTGGCAGCATCTTTTGCATCTGCTGGACTCTCAAAGGTGACGAATGCAAATCCTCTGGACTTGTTGGTTTCCCGATCTTTCATCAGAAGGACTGCAGAAAGAAAACCACGTTACCCTTTCCCGTAACTAGGCAGGAACATTTCAGCTTTATTTAATTTTTTAAGCTCAGAACTTCTTAGAGGACATGGAAGCGCCATCATTTCAGATGATCAACGCCAAAAAAAGTCATCACAGCTGTGCTGTTGCTCATTTTTATTATCTTAATGAAAAATTTCTCTTTACCTTCCACAATGCGTCCATATTTGCCAAATACAGCCTCGAGGGCTTTCTCATTAGTCTCTGTGTTCAAGCCCCCAATGAACAGCTTCCCAGGACGATCTGCTTCAACCATTTTGACGCCGTAAATGACCTATTAAAAGAGCAATGCTGTTATTAACAAAACATCAGACTACAACAGAGACTTCCATGCAACTTCATGGAATATAAGTGACTTTTTTCCTCAAAAGTACAAGCAAATTTTCTTGAAGGAGATGTTAATTAAGAAATATGACATATAAAGTACATGAGAAAAATTTAATTTTTTTCTGAAAGTAGTACTGCCCTCAGTTACTTCTTCACATTATACAGTATCTTTCAAAAATATACAGTTAACTTTGAAAAGTGGAACAAAGTACTGTTAGATCAAGCAATACTGGTGAATATGAAAACTCTTTCAGAGGTGCTGTTCTTTTTACCCTTGAAGTCAATCCTACCACTCCTTTCCTTTAAATCCCATCGTGGATTTTTCAAGAAATTTACTTAATCTGTCCAAGTAATATAAAATTTTTAACATTTAAAGGCATCGTGGGCCGGTATTCCCAAACGAAGCCCATTCTTTGTATTATTTCAAGTATTTCGAGCCAAGGTCCTGGCCTACACAACGTATGAGCCTGAACAGACACCAGACGACCACTGCAGTTCTACACAGCAATGCCACGGCTAAAGCAAGGCGGGGGCGGGAGGGCTTAAAAAAAAAAAAAAAAAAACGAGCCGAAGACAAAGCCCAAGCTCTCAGTGCCTGGCAGGGCGCCCGGCGCCTGTGGACCAGCGCTGCCCGCCTGGCTCCAGGCCGATAGAGGGAAGCCCCCGGCACAGGCGCAAGGAGAGCGCGGACAAAGCGCTGCCGGGAGCAGGCGGCCGGCGGGGCCGGGCCGGGCCGCACGGGGCCCGTGTGGGGCCGCGCTCCGAACACAGGCCCGGGGGGCCGCCGGACCCTCCGCGGGCTCGGGCACCGCCACAAAATGGCGGCCGCCGTTGGCAGCAGCTTCTCTCCCTCCCCGCGCCCGGCGGCCGCCTCGGCGCTTACCCACCCCACGGCTCGGCCCCGGCCCGAGCCACTGGCCCCGCGCTCCCGCCGTCCCCCGCTCGCCCTCCCCGGGGATGCGGAGGGACCCCTCACACCTAAAATGGCGGCCGCCGCGCCTCACGGCGCCGGGACCCCCCTCTCCCGCCGCCGCCGCGCGGACCCCGCCGCCCCACGCGGGGCCGGGCGGGCAGACAAACGGGCCCGGCCGCGCCTCCGCCCCGCAGCGACGGGCGCGCCACGCGGCTCCCTCCACGCGGACCGGGCCTCTCCCCGCGGGTCCCCGCATGGCCTCGTGGTGCCGCCCGCAGAGCCCCCGGCCCGCACTCACCTCCGCCCGCGCCGAGCCGCAACTGCGCAATGGGGGCGAACAAAGGCGCTGCGGCCCTTTATAGCGCTGACGTCATCCACCCGCCCGAGCCCCGGATGCGGCGGCGCCGGGCCCGGCAGGGGGCGCGCGCGGGCCAGCGGGGCCGGGGCTGGGTAGGCCGGAGAGGGGGCGCTGAGGGAGGATCTCATCAATGCATGGGAATATCTCCAAGAGGATGGTGCCAGACTCTTCTTTGTGGTGCCCAGCGGCAGGATGAGGAGTCATAAACTAAAACACAACAAGTTTCACCTCAACATGAGGAAGAACCACTGAGAGTGGCAGAGCACTGGAACAAGCTGCCCAGGGAGGGCATGGAGTCTCCCTCTCTGGAGGCGTTCCAAACCCACCTGGACATGTTACTGTGTCAACTAACTCCAGTTTTAAATTATTTATACTTGAAGTTCAGTTGTGGAGATTTTCTTTGGATGGCTAAACCAGATAGCAGAAAAGTTAGGGGGAAATACATGCATGCAAAAATTGGCTAAATTTTCATAATATGAACTTGTAGATTATCTAAACATATTAATAGTCACCAAGGCCTTTTTTCTTGGTCATCCAGTCTAACCAACACCCAGTCTTCTAAGTTCTCCCTTGCATGTTCTCTAGACATTTATTTCTGGGATGTGCCACAGGGTCTGTGCATCCCACAGACACTGCCCTGTGCTGTTACAGTCACAGAGCTGCATAATTGCTCCATCCTGATAAGAGAGCATCAGACTCTATTCCTATCTTCAGTTTTTCAGTCTCCTCTGCCAGCTACAGATATTCAGCTGCTCTTTGTGTTAGGGAAAGCACGAAGCAACATCTTGTGTTGAGAACACAAAGGAAGGGAGCTCTCAAACACTGCTCTAGACTCCAGTACATTCTTGGAGATGATCTCCTTTCCAGTGTGGATGTTCAGAGTTTTTGGATGCTGTTACTGTGCATGGGAAAAGGGAAAGATGACCTTCGTAATGAAGTGGGCGAGCACTGCCCGTGATATCAATGCGGTTGCTGAAGAATGGCATTGCCAGATCCTCATCCAATTATCATATGAAAAAAAGCTTCAAATTCTAGTTTCAATACAAAAGAATTTAAACTTCAGAGGCTCCCTGGGATGCATAGTGAAAACTAAAGCGAATTGTTAGTCCTGTAAGAAACATGGTAAAAAAGGTCTCTATGTATGTGTGGTCTCTGTGTGCGTCTCTGACACACAGTGTATCTGCTGACTGCCTCACGAGTAATTGGAAAGATAAGCATGTGCAAACTAAAGTCTGGTTTTCCTTCTATGATTACAAGAGTGAAATATTTGGTAACTCCAGGCTTCATTTTATTAACATTCTGTACATGTAGCTCGTGTATTAACATGTACTGTACATGTAGCTTGGTGGGATCAGCATGAACATAATCATGTTTGAAACAGCATTTGAACATTACTGCTGTAATTGTATCAGGGCCTAATTCTTCTGTCCTTTGTCCTAAGAGATATCTTCATCAGGATTCTCATCAAAACCTGGGTGCATCCTCAGTGCAAACTGGAAGAGAATTTTACCGTGTCTCCCTGCATAGAGCATGTGTAGTCTCACTCCAAATTCAGTGAGACAGATCCTTTCCTAGAGGATTAGAGGATACATAACTCTTTAATTCTTACAATTCTTCCCCCTCCTTTCCTTTTCTTTTATTCCCAAAAATTTGATTTTTTGTAGAGAAACTACAGAAATCATCAGAGAACAAACTGCAGTCTGAAAGGAAACTAATCCCTCTTTAGCAAGAAGGTCAAGGCTGAAGAGCTATGACAGTTTCTTTTGCAAGTGATTTCTCAACTTTGCATTTTCTAATACGAAATTAAGGTAGTAATATGAGGTCCTAATACTGGCCCCTATGGAATAGGAAATGGACTTGGATGGCACAACTGGGGAGACAGAGACCCAGAAAATTCCACCAACCTTTACACAGAGGACAGCTGCTCTCTAACTAGCACAGATATACTTGCCCATGCATCATCACAGCTTAGGAAGTTTTCCTTACATTTTCCAAAGCAGAAAAAATGTAATTAAGTATGTTACTTATGTAACCCTAAAAATGAGCCCACTAGATGGGAGGGGTGGACAACAATCTACGAGGGTAGCATTTGCTGGATTTTCATGGTAGCTCTTGACTAAAATGTCACTCTCTCAAATGAATCCTAGGATGTTTAACAATGTGGTTGATTTTAAACTACAAACTTTTTCATGCAGAGGACAATATTTTGGATTTCCCTTGTACCATGCTGCGTATTATCATCAAACATTGGCCTTTTACCGAGTTCATCATACTTGTGGTTTAAAATGGATAAAGGGTTTAGGAGAGCTGGGGGATGGAGACTAATGAATACATAAATAATCTGATCACACAGGACTCACTCAGAACGAATAAAAAAGGAAATGTAATTCCCTTGAGATATACATTCAAAAACTAATAACTGAAAAGATCAGTTTAATACTTTCATGACAAGGAGCAATTTTGCAGGCACTGTCAGTTGATAGTTATTTATAGAAATTCAGCAAAACTGAGAAAACTCAGGCTAGAGTGGATGAAAGCAGCACAAAATAATTGTTTCTGGCACTGACTTTCTCAGCCATTTCTAAACTGGAACTCCCTAATGTACTCCTCCCAAATCATCTGTTTGGGATCTCATTGTGGCCCCTTTCAGTTTATCAATATGAGGTGGATCACAGATCCCTAAGACATAGCTGGAGCTGCCTGAAATGACAACACAAATTTTCCAGGCTCAGCTGAAGAGCCACAAGATAAACAATTATTATATGCTCTTTATTCTTTTGTCTGGTACTGTCCTACAGTAAGGGCAACTCACTATTGATTGATAAATGGGTTAAAATTGTTGGACATGGAGGTTTTGCAGGCTATTACAAATATAATGTTGAAAACTAGAGTGGCAACCGCTTGCATGAATGGGAAATACAGAGAGGAAGATGCAGGTGTTTGCTACCCAGTACTGACAGCAATGCATTTACCACAATGTCTCAGACAACAGTGAGTATCTCTCTTGCCATGGTTGCATGGAGCTGGGCTTGCAGCTATTGCTTGCACTTACCCTGCTTCTCAGACAGGTTTTGCAGCTGTCTCAGAGTGCTGCTCCTGCCATTGCCAGCTGAGCAGGTGAGCCTGGAGCTTGGCATCACATCTGTGGCACAGCTGTAGCTGCGCTGTATCAAGGAGCCATGGGGCACCAT
This sequence comes from Corapipo altera, assembly GCF_003945725.1. Lineage (NCBI taxonomy): Eukaryota > Metazoa > Chordata > Aves > Passeriformes > Pipridae > Corapipo > Corapipo altera. Next base: position 5,374,083 of record NW_020884891.1, on the reverse strand, counting down.
CCCACTGTTGTGGCTGCAAACATCACAAGCTGCAGCAAAAAATCATCAAATATAATTCTTCAAGGTTGCTATGCAAAACCTTGAATTTTCACCCCTAATTTCTGAGCTGGTAAAATCCAATTTAAGTCCTTCGCACTCACTCTCTACAACTCCCTGAACGGAGGTTGTAGCCAGGTTAGGGTCAGGCTCTTCTCCCCGGTAACAAGCGACAGGATGAGAGGACATAGTTCCAAGCTGCCACAGAGGAGGTTCGGGTTGGACATTAGGAAGAATTTCTTCACAGAAGGGGTGATTTGACATTGGAATGGGCCGCCCAGTAAGGTGGTGGAGTCACTGTCCCTGGAGGTGCTTAAGAAGAGACTGGACCTGGCACTCAGTGTCATGGTCACGGATTGGACTTGATGATCTCAGAGGTATTTTCCAAACTAATTGATTCTGTGATACAATGCTGGGGGCTAAAACCTGAAAAGAGGTTGTGGTATCATAGAATCCTAGAACGGTTTGGGTTGGATGAGACTTTAAAGATCATCTTGTTCCAAACCGGCTGCCATGGGCAGGGACACCTTCCCCTAGACCAGGATGCTCAGAGTGACGTCCAACCTGGCCTTGAACATTTCCAGGGATAGGACATCCACGGCCTCTTTAAGCAACCTGTACCAGGGCCTCACCACTCTCACCGTCAGGAATTTCTCCCCGATATCCCCCCTAACCGTGCCCTCTGTCAGTTTGAAGCCGCTCCCCGCTTGCCCTGTCGCTCCCGAACCTCGGGGTGCCCTTCCCCAAGATGGCGCCCAGCGCCTCCCGCCCTCACCGCGCAGGCGCCGCGGCCCCGACCCGGCCGTGACGCGGCCGCTCCCGCCTTCGCCTGGGCTGGGGCCGCCTCCGCCTGGCGCTGCCCGGGGCTGCAGCCGCCTCATGGTGCCTTGGCCCCTCCAGGCTGCAAGATGAGGCTCTTGGCTGCCGCGCTCTTGACGGTGGCGCCGCTCTGCGCCGCCTTCTACCTGCCCGGGCTAGCGCCCGTCAGCTTCTGCGAGGAGGGCGAGGAGACCGAGAGCTGCAAGGTGAGAGCCCTCACGGGCGGGCCCGGCGCGGGCGGTCCCTCCTCAGCACCCGCTCGGGGCTTCCGCGGCCAGAGGGGATCGCCGGGTGTCCCCCATCCCGCTGCTGGCCGCCCCGGGTGTCCTCCCGCAGGGACAACCTTTGCTCCGGGAAAGCAGACATCCCCAGCGCGTATTTCCTTGGTTCTCTTTCTCCCGCTGAACTTCCCGGGAGGATCCTTGGTTCCTTGTTCCTGGAGTGGCCGGGGCCTGTCAGGAGCCAGGGGTAACTCCGCTGTGGGATAGCAGCGCTTACCACTAAGCTAAGCGTTTAGAATCAGCCACGCGTTTGTTTCTTAAAGTCTGTGTTTTCATACTTCTACTTTCCTGTTTCAGTCGCTAATTGAGCTCTTCGTGAACAGGCTGGACTCGGTTGAATCAGTTCTGCCATACGAATATGATGCGTAAGTACACTACAACAGGCTTCCAGGAGCGTTTGGAAAGGCTGTTTTCTGTTCTCGGCTCCTGATACTGTACAGGTGTCAGTATTTTGGCTGTAGGGATGGAAGAGTAAATCCAGGTCTCAGCGGCAGGAATGAAGTACAAGAGCGTGGGAGGGACGAAGGCCACACCTGTGCCACCTGCCCATCCTCTGGTGTTATTAAAACAAGGCTGCAGGGTTTCTCATGGGTGCATTCTTTTGAGCTGAGTACAGGATTTAATGTTGGCAGTTTAATATATTTGAAAGTTCTTCCTGTTATGCAAATCTAAGGAGCTTTGAGTTTCTTTTTTCTGGTAACTAAAGCCCAGAGACTAGTCACCATTAGTTTTCATTTTTACACCAAAGCCCTGTAGCTAATTCTTGGTTTGTTGTTTTGTTTTTGTTTTTTTTTGATTCTTGTCTGTGAAAACTGTTACCTGCTTTTGCATGTATTTATAGGCCTACAAAGCAGTGATACACATGATTTGCAGTCTTGCTGTTGGGCACACAGAAAAGAGAATCTTGCAGGTTGTTGTAGATATTACCCTGTGCAAGACCAGAGATTAGCTCAAAAAGCCCACAGTGTCTCTATTTACATTAAATTTTAGGAAAGCCTGTGAATTTAGAACCACTTATTGAGAAAAAGTACTTATGCACCAAAGATAAGTGTGGGTTTGTTTGTTGTTTTTGTTTTTCCACAACCTACTGCTACCTCTGTTTAAGGACATAACTTAAGAATTTGCTTTAGGCTGATATTTACAATTATATGTCAATAAGAAATAAAGGTAACTTTTGCTGGTTTTTTTCCAGTTTTGACTTCTGTCAAGATAAGGAAGAGAAAAGACCCTCAGAAAATCTTGGACAAGTGCTTTTTGGGGAGAGAATAGCATCATCTCCATATAAGGTTATTTTATCCCTTGCAGTTGATCCTATTTAAATTTGATAGCTGTCATTCTGATGGCTGTAATCCATAGACATAGCTCAAGATTGATGACTGTGTGACTATTTTTGTTTATATTTTTAATATAAGTTTTCTAGTGTTTATGTAATAAAAGCAAAACTCCTCCCAGCAAAACTCCTCCCAGGCATCTTGGGGTGGTTAATTAAAGTTGGGAAACTGAGCCAGTAATCATCCTTCTTTCCTATTGCTCTGTGGTAAAGAAGTCCAGTAACTGTATCTTAGGCAGTTATTTAATAGCTGGATTGTGGTGTGTTACATGATCTGAAATCATTAGTTTATTGAGTGTAATATTGGAGGCTGTAAAGTGGTGATTCAGGAACTGTTTTGTATATGTGATAGTACTATTGTGCAACTTCCAGAGTAGGAAGGGGAAGTCAAATTGGGGCTCACTTGCAGCTCTTTCCTGCTTGGACACACTCATCATCTGTTGCTTAAAACCAAATTCTTCATTATTGATGCATATCACTTGAAATCTTCTGTAAAATAAGTGTATGCAAATACTTTGTAGATTAAGTATGTGATATTTTTCTGTCTCATGCCCTGCATTAGCAATGATGAAATATAGCATCTCCAAAAAGCTCTACCATCAACTTGGGACAGCTGTCAGCAATAGAGGAGCTGTGGCCAAGCAGTGGCTCTTAATGTTTGAAAGCTGGGTACTGTTCAAGTGCAGTTGGGACTGGGATTTGCCAGTGAAGCTGAAAACTGGGCTATATTTGTGTGTGGTGGTTGCTAGATACTCCAAATCCCTGTGAGGAAAAAGAGGCAGCAGTTTCTGAGTCTGCTGCTGCTCAGTCATTAGGGACCCAGTCACATCTTTTCATCAGTCTGCTAAGCAGGTGATGCTCCCTCCCTTGTGTAAACTGCTCCTAGAAGTCTCCTTTGATTCTCTGAGCTAATATAATTTTAAGTTTTATGGCTGCTGGTCACAAGAATCTTAAATATGTAGCATGATGGATCATTTGGACTGGATACCTATTGAATAGATTAGTATTATAACAATTACTTGTTTGAAATGGCTGCACACTGCAGTAATTAGGAAATGCTGTTCCTCGTTAGCACTGAGGCCTTGATACCATTACAGTTTTCAGTTGTGTTTTAAGTATGTTTGCTCAGTAGCAGGTAAATCCTAACTGGTTTAGAAGTTGAGATGCAAATGCAAGCATGTTTGTCTTAGGTGGTGTCTGTGCTTGAAGCTTAGATGTTGTGCAACTTTTTGGATTTTTGGCAGCCTTGTCTACTAACTTAGTCATGGGGAAAACCAGCTAAAATTAACGTGAAATGTTCAAAAAGGATGTAGGGAAAGTCTGGTTTAGCAGATGATGAAATTACCAAAATAAAACAAACTGGTAAAAGAAAAAAGCAATAACTTTTCTACTGATTTTACATCTTCAGTCCTCAGGGTTTATCCAAATGTAGTTTATCTGGACTATTGAAGAGATTTTTAGCAATGTAAAAGGGGATTGCTGCTGCTGGATATATGTAAATCTTGACATTGAAGTTAAAGGCATTGTATGGGACTTTTATAGTCAGGAAGTGAAGCAACTAAATAAAAAAATCGGCTTTACCTGAAAAAAATACTCTGAAATACTTTTGAAGCAAAACTGAAATGACTCTTTTTTTGTGTGCTTTTTTTGACAGTTCACTTTTAAGAAGCAAGAAACATGCAAGAAGGTTTGTACAAGGTCATATGATCCAGGAAACAGTGCTGATAAAAGCAAACTGGCTTTTTTGAAGAAAGGAATGCAGTTGAATTATCAGCATCACTGGTAAGCTGAGATGTGTCCTTGAGGTTGTTTTTTTTTTTTTTTCTGCTTTTTGACGTTGTTATCTATGTTCTAAGTGGTTGCTTTCTTCCTTCTATGTGATACTTGTCCTCTGCTATGCATCTTGTGGGCACTGGTGAAAACTGTGTGTGTTACATGAATGTGAAATGTCAGTGGGAAAGCAGGTGCATCCCTTTCTGAGGCCGTGTTCTTTGATGGTTTCTGTCTAGGATTATCGATAACATGCCTGTAACGTGGTGCTATGATGTGGAAGATGGACAAAAATACTGTAATCCAGGATTTCCAATAGGATGTTTTGTTACTCCAGATGGTAGAGTTAAAGATGCTTGTGTTATAAATGTAAGTGATGGAACTTTTCTTGTTAGTATAGATGTGGCTTAATTTGTGGGTTTATTTTTAAGCTTTCTTTTCCTGAGAAAGAACAGGTATGTTTGTAAACGTGGTTAGTGTTCAGAATGTGGGCATTGACAGTGCTGAGTGCTGCTGCTGTATGCTCTGTCTTGCTGATACAATTGTCCAAATAAAGTGTATATCTAGGTCTTTTGACCTATTTATGTTTTATAACTGGTGTGGGTGTTTAAAAGCCTTAGAAAATTGTGGGTTTGTTTTGAAATGTCATGTGTATCCATCCTTGTTCCTATTGATTCTTTGTCCGTGTCATATTACTGAGCAAGACCTTCCTTTAATCACTTTCAGATGGAAGCTTTCTAGTGAAGACCTAGAAACGAGCACTGTGCTCTAGTTGCAAAAGTTAGGTCTAGCACAGTTTACAAGTTAAATGTGTCAGGGTTTTCCCAGATGGCTGGAAGATAACAAACACAGCTGCGACAGGGAAAATTATATTGACAACAACTGGAAATGTGTCAGTCCTCCTGGGAGTTCTGTGGTGAACCAGTACAGTTACAGATAATAGTGATACAGTTTTATCTCTCCTGGAGGAAGGGACCACACTCCTCAGGGAGGAGGGAGCTCTCTATGGCTCTGCTCTGCCACATCTTGCTGCTCGTGTGCAGTGCAGTCAGTTCATTTGTGTGCAGCAGGTCTGACGCTTCTTTGAAGTGTTGCATTTATCATGCATGCTCAGTTTACTCTGTCTGCAGTCACCTTCCAACTCAGTTGCTCCTCAGGCTCCCCAGGCTCTTGAAAGTGATCTGTGGATTGAATAACCTGTTCCAACTTGGTGTTTAACTTCATTATTTTGTATGTGAGGTGTATGTTCAATTGATACTGGTGTATGTTGTGTTGGGAGGTGTCTGTTACACAGAAAGCAAAGTCAGCAACGTGGATGAAAAGCTGATTTGTTGGTTTTTTTTACTGGGAGGCCTTCATACCTTGATATCAGTGACTGAATTTCCTAGAGAGCCTAGGGAGCTTTTAATGGGTATCCATGAAGTGCTGTGCAAATTGTGTGTGCTGGCAGTGGTGTGGGGGCTCTGCCAGTGTATCCAATGTCAATATTGGCCTGTGAATTCTAATTCCAGTGGGAATGTTGCATGGTGTAGTGCCAGAGGGATGGCTGGCCCATGGGCAAATAAGAAGGTAGCACCATGGATGTGACTGTCATCTCTGGGATTTATACTTTTACAAGTATACCCAAATACCTGTTCCCTCAGACATAATTATCTCTTTAAAATGGGGCCAGGAAAGGGATTGTTAACATGCAGTGTCACAGCTACAGTTCATCCTTGCAGTTTTGCAGCTGCTGAGCTACATTATTACTTCAACTGCTGCTTTGGAAATGGAGGATACAGAGACCTAAAGATAGGGTTATAGAATGACATGGGGATGATTCCAGTCTTCTCCCAATGAGAATCTTGATCACAGTGAAAGAAGAAGAATCCAGATAAATTTAATGCAAGACACCTTCATATTTTGCTGGTAGTGGGCAAAGAATGGAATTTGTATGTCAATTGGAAAATGGCTGATATACACAATAAATATAGGAATTTTTTTACTTGGAAACTCAGCTAGCAGTCTGTCATCCTGGTCCTCTAATTCAAATTAAAGTGTTTTTTTAAACAGTGACGGAATTGAGGAGAAAAGAAAATCCAAGTCAATTTAATTGACTCTGGTATCACCTCATATTTCTGAATTCTGAAAGCATAGGGATGACAAAGTAGAAAAGCTGTTGAAGGTGAAGGGTAGTTTTTTGAAGCAGAACATGGTTTGTAAGGTTTGGTAGCTGGAACGGAGGTGTAGAAATGGTGAATCTGAATTATTTGTACCTTTGGCAGCTTTTTTGGTAAAGACATTTAAATTTTAGTAGTAACACAGATGTGATAGTTTCTTGTGTGGGCTTTTGTTTATATAACTCAGTATCATATATAGAAAAATACATAAATATTTTATACAGATATATTAATGTTGAAGTGTTTCCTTCATCCAACATCAGTCTCATTTTAAAGTTCTTGACTTCTTGTGCCCTCTCCTGTTGGAGAAGTTTCTCAATCTCTTGGTAATGTTTTGTAGTCAGAGTTTAACAAGAAGAACACTTTCTACCTCTTCAACCACGTTGACATAACAATCATGTACCACAGTGGGAAGGATGAAAACTGGCCTGGTGCAAGACTGGTGATGGCAAGACTGAGGCCACAAAGGTAATTGTGCATTAAAGCAGCAGCTTCTGGTACTCAGGAGTCCTGACAGCACTTCCAAACTTAGGGATGATATTTGGTGTTAATAAGTTTTGAGGAAGTCGTTATTCTGACTTCTGGTAAAGCTTTCCATATGCATGTTCATATCTGGAACTGTAGTTACAAGGACACTTACACAACTGTAAATGTCATTTAACTTTGTTTTTAAAATGTTCCCTAAAGTCATAGAATCATAGAATCATAGAATAGATTGGGTTGGAAAAGACCTCCAAGATCATCAAGTCCAACCCCTGATCCAACTCCAATTACTATATCATGGCACTAAGGGCCACGTCCAATCTCTTTTTAAAAACCTCCAGGGATGGTGAATCCACCACCTCTCTGGGTAGGCCGTTCCAATGCCTGATAACCCTCTCTGTAAAGAATTTCTTCCTAACATCTAACCTAAACCTCCCCTGGCAGAGCTTGAGCCCATGTCCCCTTGTCCTATGGTTGGTTGCCTGGGAGAAGAGACCAACCCCCACCTGGCTATAACCTCCCTTCAGGTAGTTGAAGAGAGTGATGAGGTCGCCTCTAAGCCTTCTCTTCTCCAGACTGAACAACCCCAGCTCTCTCAGCCTCTCCTCATAGGACTTGTGCTCCAGTCCCTTCACCAGCCTCGTTGCTCTTCTCTGGACCCGCTCCAGCACCTCAATATCCTTCCTGAACTGAGGGGCCCAGAGCTGAACACAACACTCAAGGTGTGGCCTCACCAATGCAGAGTACAGGGGAAGGATCACTTCCCTGCTCCTGCTGGCCACACTGTTCTTGATGCAGGCCAGGATGCCATTGGCCTTCTTGGCCACCTGAGCACACTGCTGGCTCATGTTCAGCCTCCTGTCGATCAGCACCCCCAGGTCCCTTTCCGCCTGGCTGCTCTCCAGCCACTCTGTGCCCAGCCTGTAGCGCTGCAGGGTGTTGTTGTGGCCAAAGTGCAGGACCCGGCACTTGGCCTTGTTGAACTTCATTCCATTGGAGTCAGCCCATCTCTCCCTCCTGATGGAAAAGCTGCTTATGCAGACTCTTAGAACCTGACACGAACAATAGTCTTGTTCATATATTGATTGATTTGCATCTGAGTGTGCATGTTTTCAGATACACTGAGAAACATCCTTTAACTGAACAAGTTTCCCATGTTGTGTCTGTGTCTCCCAAATGTACTCTGTATGGATGTGCAGTATTTGTGTACAGTACAGGTGTACATTTTCCTGTGTAAGTTTGGATACTGAGGTGTGGGTGAAATACCAATTTTATACTGGTGTTCAGAACAGCAGATGATGACAACTAATATCCTAAGAAGACTAACTGATTTTCTTAAACAGAAGTTTAATGGTTTCTGCATTGACCAGAAAGGAGGTGCAACAACTTAGAGATCAGGAACAGACTGAAGCAATTACTTTGGCCTCTAGTCTGTTCATGCACAGTTCATACTTCCCTGCATTTGAAAACTGCAGTCCAGTTACAAAATTTCAAAGTAGGTTGGTTTTTTTTTAGCTAAGCTATTCCCTCTTTTCCACAGAGGTTAAATACACTCTTAAATTATGCTACCAGAGTTTCTCAGTCATACAGACGTGTGGTACAGCGTGACTCAGATTCACTTGTCTTTTCTGTTATGATGGTATTGTGTGTTTTTAGTGAATTATAATTGCTATACAGGTTTATTCCTTCCATTTACATCTGCTCTGAGGTGGTGGCAAGAAGAGTCTACCAACCTTCTCCATTTTTTTATTAAAGCTTTATCAGTTGCATCCTAAATGGGGAAGTGAAACTAGCTGATCTTTGAGGTCCCTTCCAACCCAAACCATTCTATGATTCTGTGAGTGATTGAAAAAATGAGCATTTGCCTTTTCCCTGGCAGTGCAGACCACGAGGGGGCACAGTTAGGTTGCACATAACCTTAATTTTGTCATTCTCTGTCCTGGTGTTTTACTTGGTGCTTTGCTTCAACCTTGATGGGGCAATATTTGTGGTTAGAGGACCCTAACCTTGCATGGAAGTTTTTATTATCTTGTGACTTGGCTTAGTTGTGGACATATAATAATGTATGGTAGAATTGTTAATCTAAATTGGGTAAATACAACTTGCCCAAGAGAGTATGAGAGGAAAGCTATTTTCCAGTGTTAGAGGGGGTTTACAGGAGTGAATTCAAGAAAACCTTCAGGTTTCTTAGCCTTTGTGCTTCTATAGCTGCAGTGTTTCTCAAGTACTGCAGAGAAGGTGTTTCATATTTGAACTTTTAAACCCAAATCCACCAAAATAAAATAAACCCCCTTCTCCCTGTGAAACTTGAGAGGTGAGAAGCTGTGGGAGATTGAGAGATTCTCAGCCTTCCTGGCTGACAAGCACACACTGAGGTTGAGTTGCCAATAATGCAGTCTTGTTAAAATGTGCAAGGGGGGTATGATGGCAGAGAAGGGATATTTTGTGTTATAACCATCTTTCCAGGTAAAGATCTCCAGACTTTGCAGCCCACCATTTTATCTTAGGACCAGGATTCATTCTGATCATGGCAGAAAAGGGGACAGGGTGGAACCACATCCTGTGACCTTTAGAGGTCAGCGGTTCTCGTCCCCCACATGTTTAGCAAACAGCTTTACCTGTAACCTCAAATTGCATAGGATGGTATATGCAATTTATTTAACTTTTTTCCCCATTAGCTACAAACATACAGATGAAAACAACTTAAGTTGTGAAGGTCCACCTATGGAGATTCCTGGAGAATTCACCAATAAACTGAATTTGATCTACACTTACTCTGTGACATTTGAAGTAAGTATTGAGTCTGTATTTCCCCAAAAGAATGAAATCAAAGGAATTGAATAATTTGCTAATAGCTGTAACTGGATTAGAGCAGTGTAAATTCCATGAGGATGGTCTTGTGAAGTATTTTTTTAAAATTCTTAGTAGGTTTTCCATCACTGTAGTTTAAGTGATGCTTTGAATGTATAAATAATGACTTTGCCCTCCCCCCCTGTTTTATTACTAATAGAAAGGTAGTAGATTGAAAAAGTGCAAGTGTTATCTTCCTTGAGGTAAACTCTGCTTTCAGAGTTTAGTCAGGGTGCTGAGAGTCTCATGTTAAAGAACAGTTTGTATTATATGTTTGGGGACACTTTTGTGTTAAACGTTGATTGTAAAGCTTTTTTTCTTCTAGTGAAGTTGAAAGGTTTGTCTTATTTTGTGTTGCTTTTATTTTGTTCACAAGGGTTTTTTTGGAGTAGGCAGCCATTTATCTTTTAGAATTAATACTCTGATGATTACCCACACTCTAATGCTTTATTCAGCCTGTAATGACTTAGACAGGAGGAAATTTGCTTTCTGGCAAATGGGTGTTTACCCCAGCATGGAAAGTGAACCTTCTCTGGGGGTGACAGTAATTTGATTCAAGGTACTTCAGACCTTGGTACCTTGGTTCCAGTCTGTCCTGAAAGCGTGGTTGTTTCTCTGATGTCAGATGCCAATCTTAGAGGATTTGGCTTGAGACCACCAGCTTGTTTTGTACAGGCAGTCAGGCAGCCATTGCAGGGTAACAGCTTTCATCCTACCAAATTGAATTTGATTTGAACCAATGACCTTGAGGTGCAAGACTCCATATCCTGTTCCTTTTCCCTTGAGACACCCAGTCCTCCTTAGACTCTCTTAATTTTCCTACATGAATGAGCCTTCTGTCATTAACATTTGTGTTTAAATCTTGATGGTAAACTGCAGTTTAGAATTTCAGTGTGAACTTTGTGTGGTTGGTCACGCAATGTGTTGGGTGTTTGGGTACCTACTCCCTCTTTCTCCAGCATGGAGCAGGTAGAGCTCAGATCCCGTGAGTTTAGATGCTTCCAGCAGATGGCACTTCAAAACTGCTTATTCTGTCTGTTATCCCTTAGCCTTGATTTGAAATAATACCTCACATGTTTTACTTTTTATTAGTGGTTTCAGAATAACTTAAAAGGGAGTGTTTATCAGCAAGAAGTGTTTTTAAATAGGAGAACATTAGTTTCAGTCAACCTGAATACATAAAGCAGGTAAATATGTAACTGTTTTGTGGTCCTTTCCAATCTGGCAGCTGACTTCTGGTGAGACAGTGGTGGTGTCTGCTTTAATTAGTTGAAATGGGCAAGGTATGTAGTTCTGTGTATGTGAAAAGTATACATCAGCATGGGTTAATGTTTAGTACACAGGTGCACAAAAATGTAAACATGTAACAAACTTCAGCACCACACTTCTGAAAGCTTGGATCAAATAGCTGTGAACTACTGATCGTCTGCTGATTGGGCTGACAAAGAACAACTCAGGGCAATTTTGGCCACCTTGTTGTGTTGGTGCAGTTCTTCATTGTCACATTCTCTATCCAGAACTTAAAAATTCTAAGCTGGTGATACAGTCCAAATTTTGAGAATGAACTGTACCAACTTACCACCTGGTAAATACATGGAAAATTCTGCAAAATATTATGCCAGTCAGGGGTTGAAATTTGGTAGCAGGACAGAAGGTGTGTACGTCCCAGAGACCAGCTGTGGAGGACAAGGTTTGTGGGTCAGAAAGAGCCCTCACTTGTGCAGCTTTCATGTAAATTTTAGAAAAGGGAGACAGAAAAGAATAAAAGCATCTTCTAGGGTGAAACTACTTCTTAAATCCATCCCAACACTATCTGGAAATGAAAGTTGTCTCCCATGACCCAGAGTGGAAAATAATCTGTACCAGCCAGTGTTATGGCAGAGTGAAGAAGCCTGTGCTGAATGCATTGAATGTGATGAGAAAGTGAAGTTCCAGGGAAAACTAGAAATATGTTTATGGAGTATGTTGACAAAGTTTCAGGATCAGTGTGCTGTACTGAGGGAATCTTGTAGTAACGGCATGATAGTTTTTCAGCCTGTATTTGGGATCTGCAGGCAGCTACATCCTGAATCATGGAAAGATGAGGCTTAGTGAAGCCTCAGTTGAAGGTAGAAGACATGAATAGGGAATTTCAATAACCAGGGTACACTTTTAGAGGCTTAAGAGATGAATTAATGCAAGAGGGAGGTCTAACATCCAGGGTTGATCCCAAGCTTAGATATGAATGCTGACTGGAAGGTTTATGGGAAAGATTTGGTGTGCTTATTCCTTCTTGGAGACTGCAATGAACTTGTACTTCTTTCTATTAATTGCTGTTTCATTTCTTTGTAGGAAAAGAATAATATTAAGTGGGCTTCCAGGTGGGACTACATTTTGGAGTCCATGCCCCATACAAACATCCAGTGGTTTAGGTAAGATCTGCATTTTTTTGGGGGGTGAAGTCTTGCTGGGGAGCACAGAGATTTCTTAGTAGTGCTTCTAGGGATTTATAGATCTATAAAATGTCTGCTGTGGTAGAACAAAGTCTGTAAGTTTTTAGGCAAGAAAACTTTTTTGTTTTCATATGTGAAGTAAATTTCCATCTCTTGGGAGCAACTGTCAGGTTGTATTTTGTAAAAGGATTGCATCATTATTGTCCAAAGGGAAAACAACTTCCAGTGTTTTACTCTTATCACCTCCATTCTGGAGAACTTTTGCTCCTTTGCAGTGTTCTTATTGTCACTGTCTGGGTTTCTCTGACTGACAACTGAGAGGTACATAAGTGCAGTGTGTGTTTTGTACTCAGCTGCTGCTTACAGTAAAAAAGGAGGTCTTTTTTTACAAGTAAAAGATGTCTGTGAAAAGCTCTTTCTTATTTCCCTCCTTACCATGCAAAAGTAAGCACATAATTTGTGTTGAAGTGTTAATGTTTTGCAGTGTAAGTGTTTGAAAAGGCTAATCTGATTAAATTGATCTCTACAAAATATTAAATGGCATGATGTCAATTTAATTGGTTGATAGATACAAAATCTACGTGACAGTCTGCTTTAAGAGCTGTAGCTGTTTCACCAGGGAAATTACTTCTCAGGTATATAGGAGGAAAATAGAGAAAAGCAATATGTAACTGTCTTGAGAATTAGCAATGTATCATGAAATACTGTTCTCACTTCTGTCTCCTAAGAAATCATAGAGGTACACAACTGAGAACAGTTTCTCTTCTCTGGGTGGGAAAACATTGAAAGGTCTGACTATCTAAGACATTTCATCAGACTTGAGGTGTACATTTGGTATGAACTGAGTGCATGTCCTGAAACCTGAATAACTGGATTAAAAGTTTGACTTTTTCTTTATTTACAGTATAATGAATTCCCTCGTAATTGTTCTCTTCTTATCTGGCATGGTGGCTATGATCATTCTGAGGACTCTTCATAAAGATATTGCAAGATACAACCAGATTGACTCTTCAGTGAGTAAAATTTACAGCTTTTACATGAGCACAGTGCTCTGGTGATAGTGATGTCTATCAATTAGTTTTGAGTACATCTAGAGAGATGTGTAACTGTGATGAATTTAAAACATGCTAAGATCTCTGGGGGTTAAAAGTAACTGTATTGCTATTTCATCTTTTCTAACAGCAGGAATGCATGGGCAGATGTGGATAACTTACTTTTCTAGCATCACTGGATGAACTTGTAATATGCAAGGACAGGCCAATTAGTTGTGAGTCCGAGTATTCTGTTTAAAAAATTCAGCAGTGTTTGATATTGCTAAAACTGAGCTTTGAGATGAACACTGTGGCCCATAGGCCAATATGGGGGTCTCAATCTGCCAAACCTGGTTTCTCTTTATTTTTCATAAAGAAAGATAAATTCTAGCAAGCAGAGGTATCATTGTGGGGAAGTCAAAGACAATCTTCCAGCAAAAATAAATCTTACATAATCTGTTGCAGTTTAAGATGCTCTGTGTCATTTGCCAGTGTCATCTGCATTCTGCCTTACCCTGCTTTTTGCATGCTGTAATTCTAGTGGTAGGCAGTCTTTTGACCTGAACTCAGTATTCCTGGGTTGAATGAAACCTGTAGCTTTTAATTTTATGAGGAGGAGAGTGATCTTGTGGTCGTGTGTTGGTTTTGGTTGGTTTATTGTGTGAGGGGCAGTGTCTGTTTTGAGTGACTCTGTTGAAGAGCATTGTTCTTCAGCAGTGGTTCCTTAGGATCCCCCCTGCCCATGCCATCCATCTTTTCACCTCTGGGAGTGGGACAGAGTGTTGGTATTTGTCCCTCATGCTTCCAGGGAACAAACTTTCTTCTGTAGTACAGAGACAGTTTCATTCTTTCCCAGTATTGTCATTGAGACTGATGTGCTTTGAAATGGAAGCAGAAAAAGATAAATGCTTGAACTAGATTGAAGTTGAATTAAATTGAATGCTTTGTTTTAGTTTAAATTTAGAATGATGTTCTGTGGTTTGGCTAATTACATTTGGTTTTTTCTTGCTTTAAGAGATGAGGATTTTCTTGATAAATCCTGGCTTTTTCACTGAACCATTAGGGGGTTATGAAATCAATGAGTGATGAATCAGATGCAATTAGTCTGGCTTTGGATCTTAACTGGAAGTTAATCAAACTTTAAATATGTATTTTGCATCTTGTTTGTGTTAATTCACTACTGCATTATGTATCTTTGCTAAAGACCTTGTTGATTTTATACAGGAAGATGCCCAAGAGGAATTTGGCTGGAAGCTGGTTCATGGAGATGTGTTTAGACCCCCAAGGAAGGGAATGTTACTCTCTGTCTTTTTGGGCCAAGGAACACAGATTTTCATTATGACATTTATTACTTTATGTAAGTAACTTCATTAAGGTGATGTGTTTGTAGTGTAATAGTGATAAGAAAGATGCAAAATTATTAAACAAATGACAGAAGCCTTTAAGTCCTTCCTTTAGTAAAATAAAATATTAATGCAGTTTCATAACACTAATCTGGATAGCTTCAGTAATGCTGTTGTGTTGTCATTGAAAACATTGTGCTCTCTGGGCTAATTCAGATTCTTCATGAGTACAGAAATCAAACTTCCTTCTTACAAGTTTCTTTTTAAAAAACAGAAACAATTTGTCATGCTGTAAATTATGTAAGGGTCCAGTAATGCAAGTTCAAAGACATGTAATCAAAGCTTTAATGTTCTGGGAACACTTTCTATCCATAATGTGTGATATGACAATCTGCAGCCATGCAGAAATAAGAGCCAGAGTGCACACCAATGAAATGGTGCTGACACAACATTGAGATAATGAGAGCCTACCTCAGACAGCTATAAATGCATATGATGATGTCATCTGTCACAGGATGGTGTTTTCTTATCTGTTATCTGTAAACTTTATGACCATTCCTTTTATTACTATAAATTGATTTAGAAGGTACACTGATACTACACAAGAAGCATTTTTCAAATTTTGTTCTCCAAGTTTGATTCAGATTTTTTTGATCTTTCATAGAGGAGCTACTTTTTTTTCTATTTATTACACGATACTTTAAGATTAGTGGAATTTTCTTGATAGGCTTGTCTTTCAGTGTTGGTCACAACTCTGTATCTTACTTAACTGCAATAGTTTCCTGTGCAACCAGTGTAGCATAGAAAGAAATTGGTGGTGAGAGAAACTCCTTTTTCTCTTTAAAACCAACACTGGAGATTACTGACAGACTCCTTTTTTGCAGGTATCTCTGGGCTGATCTCTACAATTGGTTCACACTCAGACAGCCTTCTGTAATTAAAGAGGCTAATTTTCAGGATAGTGTGTTCTAAAGTAAAACATCCATCATGGTGGATGGTGACATTTTACTTTTCAGCCTTTTGACTTTGAGAAATTTTCTTCTTAAGAGGCGAGGTGGAAAGAATGCTTTTGAATGAAACTGCTGTTAGAGGTATGGTCAGGCTTATGCACACAGTCTTCATTTAAATGTCTGGTAGTGAAAGGGATAAACCTTCACAGTGATTTGTTACAGGGGAATTTTGACATGTGTCCACAAATAACTAAATCTTTTTGTCTCTCCAGTCCTGGCTTGCCTTGGTTTTCTTTCCCCTGCCAACCGTGGTGCTTTGATGACCTGTGCAGTTGTATTGTGGGTCTTGCTGGGAACTCCAGCTGGTTACGTGTCTGCTAGAATGTACAAGAGTAAGTATGTGCATTTATTTAATGTGACACAACATGTTAAATTCAGAATTGCTGGGCTGAATATAAGCCTCAGATGGGAGCTGGTGTCTCAGGCAACAAATCTGCTTCTTGCTGCCATTCTGTAAAACAGTTGGAAAAAGTCTTGAACTTGAAATTGTTTTTACTTTTTCCCCCTCAGCATTCAGAGGTGAGAAGTGGAAGACAAACGTCTTGCTTACAGCTCTGCTTTGCCCTGGGTTAGTATTGTTTCCCCTTGTGAGAAGGAGTTGGGGGGAAAAAAGTGAATTGTTATGAAGCTTGTTTGTGTGATTTTGTTTATGGTTCTCCAAACTGCTGTTCCCTTTCTGTACTGCCTGTGTGTGAATATGAAGAAAAGAGAATATGAAGAGGAGTTGGAGCCTGGTACTCTAGAACACTGGTTCTTAGCATCTTGTTTTGTAGTCAGCCGTGGGGGTAGGAGGAATGATGCAAGGTAGTGTCACAGCCTTTGAGAGTCACTGCACCAGAACATCAGGCACAGTGATGGGGTAATTCCAGTCTGGTACCACAGCACTTGGTATGTTCCAGGTAATTCTGATTGTCGTCTTCATACATAAATGTAGGTAATGTCCAGTTCCTTGGTTTCAGCTTTGGGTACTGCCAAATGTCCTTGGCAAAAGTGGAGGAAAAGATTATAAATTTCATAAGGTATTTCTTCCCCCCAAAACCCCCAGAATGAATAAAACATGGCTTGGTTTCAAGTAAAGTAGAATTTCATCAAATGAAAGGTAATGTATTCGATAACAGCCGAGTGTAGTATTTCTATAGAAATCTTACTTCTAAACAAGATGTGCTTCAGTCTCCCTGCTGTCATTTAGATATTATCAGGAGAGAGAAGAAAATATATATCGATGGACAAAACTATTGTGC
Source organism: Corapipo altera (assembly GCF_003945725.1). Classification (NCBI taxonomy): domain Eukaryota; kingdom Metazoa; phylum Chordata; class Aves; order Passeriformes; family Pipridae; genus Corapipo; species Corapipo altera. The sequence goes on along the minus strand of NW_020884891.1, from coordinate 5,357,298 downwards.
TGGTCATGTAAACTCCCAAATAAATTGAGTCATTTCACAGAGGAAGTGAAATGACTGGGGCTGGTAGAATAGGAGCAGATGTCCTGATTACACTATGCTAGTTCAGTGAATTTGCATAATATCATAAACAGCCCAAGGTCTTTTTAGTCTCAGTAGACTGATGGGAGTTCCTATTTGCAGTATTTTTTTCTAACTTTGGAGGGGGTAAGTGGGGTCTGTGTTACGAGCTTGGCTGGATGATAAAGATTAGCAAGACTTTGAAAATGGATTTGATTTCTGTTTTTTGTTCAACAAGATGCTTACAGCAGGGGTCGCTTGGGTGTGCTTATTGAACAAGTCTGTTCCCCCAAACTGTTTTGGCAAGTCTCAGGCCTCTCCTAGGGAAAAAAAGGAGGCTGTCTATTGCTCTAATCCTCCTTCCTTCCTTTTTAAATTACAGTGGAGGATACATGTTCACTTCAGGGCAGTTTAAATTCTTCCTCAGGAGCACCTTTTTAACAAAACCCAGACAATGGTGTGCTTTGCAGGGGCCCTTGCTGAGGGTCAATTTTCTGTGGTGCATCCTTGAATCTATGAATAATGGCAATTCCAGCAAGCTTTTATTTTATAAGGGGATCTTTTGCAGTGCATTTTGCTTTGTGTTCAGATTGGGATGTTTGGAATCTTCATCGTATGTTTCAGAGTTGTTTTCTAGTGTTTTCCTAGGATGTTTAGGAAATGAGGCAGATGTGCTTAATGGGGGAGGGAAGAACAGGTCTGGAGGCATGTCATGACTGAAGCAGTGTCTATTTAAATTCTCCAAAGGTGTGGGCTACTTAATATGTGTAAGTCCATGCTTATACAAAGGTTTCTGTGTAGGGCAGAGCCCTCTCTAATCCCCCCTGTCCGCTTGTGACACCACCTGCAGCAGCACATACATTTATTGTGAGAGTGACATGTGGCTGCCTAAATATGAGATTTTGATATCACTGTATTTATTCAGAAGGAATTTACTATTTACAAAGGACCTAAATAGAGAAAATATGTCTGGTAAGAATAGGAAAGGCAGTTCAGATAAGAGGGGGGTTTATTTATTTATTTTATTTATTGTCCATTTTTTTTATAGATTTTTGCAATGGAATGTTTCTGTTACTTTTTGGGTTTGTGTGCAGAGTCTATTTAAATATTGGCTTTGCCACAGATACCTGTATTACCAGCATTGGATGGTGCAGGCATTTTTACTTCAACTGCACTGTTGGTGAAAGGAATTAGGACTGTTGGGGGATTGGAAAACTGTTAGAAGCTACATTTTCCTTGTGCAGGCTTTCAACTGATTTATGTTTTTTAATGCTAACTGATACATATATTCTTTTCCCGAATATTTTAATATCTTTTCTGATCTTTCAGGATTGTCTTTGCTGATTTCTTCATTATGAATCTCATTCTGTGGGTGAAAGGATCCTCAGCTGCCATCCCTTTTGGCACTTTGGTTGCTATCCTAGCTATGTGGTTTGGAATTTCAGTCCCACTAACCTTTGTTGGTGCCTATTTTGGCTTCAAAGAGAAGGTAGGGGTCCAGGTACAGATTTGAAATACACCTGTCCTCTGCAGCTGAGCCACTGAATCTCTAAGCATACAGGAACTGGTCAAATTGAGACATCTATGGCCCAATGATTGTAAAATGATGTTTCACTTGGTCATGATTTTGAAATCAAGTATATGCTTGTAATGTCACACTAATTTTTTTTCCTGTCCATTCACTAGAATCAGAATTTCACAGTGCTCTTGGAGGTGAAGCTTTTTTTGCTTCAGCAATACCTCAGTAGTTTCATTTTTGAAGTACGACTTCAGAAGGGCTTCAGTTTGTGCTTCACTAGTTTGAGATAATACCAGACAACTCAGAAAAAGGTGGTGGTGTTGGATTTTTTAAATTTTAATTAAGGATTGAACAGATTTATTTCCTTCATGTTCTGACTTGCTTACTGGCCAATAGTTGGAATGTCTAAAGCACATGCGTTTTTTCCTAATGACAGACATCACATTTGTAGGGTTTTTTTAATTTGAAAACTTGTGATGGCTTATGAATGAAAATATAGCTATGTTTCTCAAATCTTTAGATGCCAATATTTGGGAAAAGTAATGATATTTATGGTGTAACAATGTATCGTTTATTTATGGTATTTTTCCCTGCAGCCTATTGAACATCCCGTGCGTACAAACCAGATTCCTCGCCAAATCCCAGAGCAGTCCTTCTTCACAAAGCCATTGCCTGGTATCATCATGGGTGGTATCTTGCCCTTTGGCTGTATTTTTATTCAACTCTTTTTCATTCTGAATAGCATTTGGTGAGCATCACTATTTTTTTTTCCTCTGGTTTGAAAATACACACAGTGAGTTTGGACATCCTGAACCAATTAGTCTAAGGAATAGTCCGGTTCTAAAAGTTCTGATCATCGTGCAAACTTTTGTGGAATTTCTGGAATCTATATATTTACTTCTGTGCTTAGACCTTATGAAACTTTTTAATGACAACTGCAAAGTGTGATGTTAGAGTCCTGTTGCCTTGTTTTATCTCCCTGGTTTGAACAGCACAAGCATGGTTCCATAATGTTGTGGTTAGGTAGAGCCTAATCCACCGTGTAACTATATTATGATTTATGAAACTAATATGATCTAGCAGGTTCAGCTGTTAGATCAGAACTGGGTCAAGATCTTGGGATTCCATGTTCTGCAAAACAAAAACTCTGCTCTCCAGGAACCATCCACTCCACTCCAAAATCTTGTCAAAACCTAATCAAGCAGGTGCATGAAAAATTAAACCAGTGCAATCTTTCAAACTTTCACAATGTGAAACATGAAATGTCAGTACACTGTTCAATGGAAAATATTGTCCTGAAGGTGCCAGGTTTTCATATGGTGTCCTCTGTTTATGTCAAGAGATCTTACAGAACAGTTTTCTAAACCAGCTCTAAATGCAAATATATTAGTTTAGCTTTTCATATTTGTCCTCAGCAATAATAGAAACGTGTAATATAGCTGTGCTGAAAAATGTAATCAGGTGACAAACAGGTATACTCTAGACTTTTGTAGGTGAAATTAGCAAGTTCCCTAATTGTTTCTCATTATTTATCCTACAGAAGGGAAGTATGGAGGGAATGTGCAACTAATACTCCCTCTGTCTAATCCTGTACTGCAGTAATTGTCACCTTTACCCAAAAAAGTTAATTTGGTTATTTCCCTTATCCCTTACCAGATTAAAAAATTTAATTTAAAAATAAATTTTTATGAATTAGTCAATAAAGTTACCCTAATGGTGTGGGGTTTTTGGGTTTGTTGTTTGGATTTTTGGGGGGTTTTGGTTAACTTAGCATCTGGCAATGTGACACTGTCAATTAACTCAGAACTTCAACCAAAAATGGGACTCCTGTTTTCCTTTGTTTTTAATTTTAGGTCTCATCAGATGTATTACATGTTTGGATTCCTGTTCCTAGTTTTTATAATTCTTCTAATTACATGTTCAGAAGCTACAGTTTTGCTGTGCTACTTCCATCTGTGTGCAGAGGTAAAAGTTACAGTTCTGGTGTAGCTGCCACTTGTAGCTGGGAGATGTTAGAAATAGAGGTGAGGTATTCACATGTACTGTGAAGTGCTGGGCACTGAATGGATTGCACTGTAAGCCTTGACATGCCTGTCTTAGCCACTCTTCTGAATTGTGCTTTTTGCTTCAAAATCCACCACTGGCAACAGATAAGCAAAAATAAACAGGCTTGATGTTAGAATAATTTCATGTTCATAGTGGAAGCAATCAGTTGACTTGTAGGAAAAAAAAGTATCTAGGTGCTATGTAGGAATTTTTTTTAAGATAAATTTTGCAGAATCAAATGTGTTTCAGAAGACAATGTTATTTTTTTTAACTGGCTTATTTATATTTTGTTTTCTACCTGGTGACTCTTGGTGACTGGTTTATTGTTTCTTTCAGGATTATCACTGGTGGTGGAGGTCATTCTTGACCAGCAGCTTTACAGCAGTTTATCTCTTTATCTATGCAGTTCATTACTTCTTCTCCAAACTCCAGATAACAGGAACTGCCAGCACCATTTTATACTTTGGTTACACAATGATCATGGTCTTGATTTTTTTCCTTTTCACAGGTAAGAACCGTGTTCAATCTAAAGCGAATGCAGGGGGTTCTGCTTTTGAAATGAGAAGCATCAGGTGAAATTTAGATTCTCTGAACCATTAGATACAATCTGTGACTCTTTAGGCAGTGTTACTTTTATGGTTTGTGACACCACACATCACAGAAAGGTACTCTTTATGGTTTTTTCCTAACTTGAAATTACATTTATTTATAGCATAATTAATTTTCCTTTATTGAATATTATATTAGCAATGAGTTCAAACCATTATATTTTTCAAAGGGCTGTTCTTGTTCACTTTGATATCAAGTGTTAACTTGATTTTGGATTTGGTAATTGGTTCTAGAAGTTGTGTAGTTAAAGATAATTGCGCTCAGCATATGGCGGATAAATAATGTTTTCAGCTTTCACTCTCAGCAAGTGAAGGAGGCTGGTGCTGGGGAAGAAGTGGAGTTTGAGAAGAGAAGGTTTTAGTATTGTTAGAAGTGGCCTCACCTGCTCACTAAGCACCACTTCTTAGTGACAGGAATTTACCTTAACTGGAGGAACCTATTTGAAATAGGGCTCTCCAGTTTTAATTGTCCAACTTCTCTGCTGTTACTCATGCAGACTACGTCTTCTATAGAATTACTCACTCTAACATTCATAATCACTTGACTGAAACTATAATTTCGAGGTTGATTTGATGAGAAATCTGTGCCAGATTTACCATGTGTTAGAGAAAATTAGAAGCTCTTTGAAGGGTACTGGCCCTTAAAAATAGCCAGGAGCATTTTATCTTGGTGTTCATCGTACTGCTGCTGCTGTATATGTAGATTTAACACATGAAGTCAGATCTTTTAGGTGTCACTGCTTGGCATGAAGTACAGCAATGGCAGAACTAGAGAAAATGCTGGTTCATATATGACTGGTTGTTCATCACTCCAAAGACTTGTGATAGAGGATTTCACTGTGGATGTCATGATGGTTTATATTGTTACTTCTTAACTTCTTCTGACTGATTGTTGAAACCTGTTGTAATTGCTTTGTGTTCACTTTATGAAATGCATCCCTTAACTCACTTAAATGCAGTTAAAAAAGAGTGGCTAAAATAGGTAATGAAGGTAAGTCTTAGCTTCAGACCAAGTCAGTGCAGCAGTGAGAAAAATCTCTTTCATTTTTATTTTTTCTAATACTGGTTGACATGAGAAAAAGAAGCACTGTTCATGATAAACACTGAAGAAAATTACTGTATGTGTTTGAACAAAGCAGTTACTCTGTAGAAATTGTATCTAATAACATTAACTGACACTTACTGATAGGTTTTTATTTGTTATTTAGATATGTGTCTCTTCAAAAGAAAGCCAAAAGGAGTTTTTAAAAGAAGTGGGTGGGGAAGAAAGGGGAGGATTTAGTTATTCTATTTTTTAATTATTAGAAGACAAACATAGAAGCTGGCATATTGCCAGTTAAACCCCTGCCTAAATCCTGGTGAAACAGCCAAGCTCCAGATGTCTTCTATAGTATATCTCTATCTATGTGAAAAGAAAAAAAAACAACCCTCAAACTATAGTCTAAAATGTTTTAATTACTTTTAAACTAAAGCAATATGTTAATATGTGTCTGGATTTTAGCATAGGTTAGTTGCTATCCTGCCGATTTCAATTTCACTTACAAGATGCAAATTGGTAGAATGAAAAATATCCCTTTCATATATAAAATGATAATTGAAATTGTCATGGCAGCAGCTGAAATGGCATTAAAAGCTTCAGATGTGCTGATCCTGGAGTTCTTGATGTGGAGGCCAGTGAGGCCCCAGAAGTACAATAATAAACTGTGCTGCAGTGTCTTCTTTTTATTTTGAAATAAACCCACAATAGTGCTGGCTGTGCTGCATTTGTAGTTCATGAGGAAAGCTACTACACAGTCCCTTTTTTTTTTTAACATTTAATAGAACAGCTAGTCACTAGAAAGGTAATGGGTATAACAGAGACATGGGGTGTGTAATAAACCCTTGATAATGTAAAATCTTGTGATAAATTTTCCATATTTAGTTTGATGATAGATTTTTTGGATCTGAAATGCAAGCTATTCTAGACAGATGGTACAAGCAAAAGACAGCTCCCTTTGCTTTTTGTAAAATATTCCTTAATAGCCCTTGCTTTAGAAAATAAGGGTTCAGTCCCTCATGAGTTTCTGGAGGTGAAGGAGTTTGCTAATGTAATTTTACACACTGTTTGCATTAATAGAGTTCCCAAAATGGGACCTTCATCTGTTCCACTTAAGTTAGCACTAGGTATTTTGATTTTCTCTATTCTTGCCCGTTAGGTCTCAGCAACTGTGACAGAAGTATAAAGGGCAGTGTTAATACCTCCTCGGTGGCAGCATGTTGTGTTACCCTGGGCATTACAAAAGAGATCATAGTGAATAAGTAAATAGGAACTGAGTGCTTGTATGGCAACAACGACAATAATACAATCTGACCAGTGAAATCTAATAATTAGTGTGCATCCCCCAAACCAGACAATTTTGTTCTAATGTACAAAGTGCAGCTAATCTTTCAAGAAATAATAAGGGTGGGTGAATGGGGATGGCTACATGATTACATGCATTTTATTCTCAGAGACGAAAAAATGCTGAACAGTCAAAAGCATGTTGCTTTACAGTGACCTCTATTTTTGAACATCATTTTCACTTGTGAGTTAATGCCATTTTCAAAATTGAGTTTTGATCTTCTGGGTAGATTGTGTTTAGAATCCGAGATTCTGAAGCACCCACCACTGAGCAGTGATTGAAACCAGTATGATACAGAGAGCTTTTAAGGTACATGAGAAGTATCAGCAAAGTGCAGAGTGCTTTTCTGTTTGCTTTCTTACAATCTGCTTGTGCTTTGAATTCTTTTTTCTTCATTAAACAATAAAGCTGGAAGGGGCGAGTAGAGCAGAAGAGTCTGCTGAATGTATTTTGACATTATTCTGTGCAATAATCCTTGTTTTTAATTTTGAATTTAAACTATGTTTACTAATACCTTTCCCTTACCCAGTCAGATGCCAGCTTTCTGTGTGTAACATCATCCTTCTGTGTATCAGAAAGTGGTGGTATGTATGTTGTAGAGTATTCAGCAGTCTATAAACCTGAGGACAAAAAGATCAAAAAACAGCTGAGGTGTTTTATACTAAGCATAAATGGATTTTTGGACATATCTGGCTTCTTGGCTAGAGAAATTGCTGGAGACATCTTCACAACTGTGTTCCTGAATTTTAAATAGCTCCTACAAAAGATCTTTTAGCAGTACCTCCCTAGGACAATCAGTGATGTACAGCAGGCTGCTCTGCACTGAGATAGCATCAGTTTCCTAGAGTAACAGGGATTATTTGAAAAGGCACAATCTTAAAATGTGCAGGTCACCTACTTAGGGAAAAATAAAGGTCTACCCCACAACAGTAAGTTCTTCAGTGCAGGCCACCAGGTGCTGTTTCATTCAGTTTAAGCTGGTGAGTGCTTAGGATTTGTTAAAATAAACATGAGCCAAGAAACTAATTTGTTATATTGGATTAAACCAAACAAACAGCTTTTATAGGCTCATTAGAGGAATTGGTGTCAGGCTTGGTGCTGGGTCATTTCACAGAAATGTGCATCTGAAAGCTGTAAAAACTTCGCAGTGAAACAGAGTTTAGACCAAGCAGAAAATAATTTTAGAGGTCTCAACTCTTTCAACCAGTGGCGTCTTCGTATTTATTTGCTTGTGGGGTTGGGGTTTTTTTGTGGGTTTTTGTTTGTTTGCTTGGGTTTTTGTTGGGGTCTTTGTTGTTGTTGGGGGAGAGGTTTAAGTACTTAGTGTTAGAATTTTTTTTACAGCTTTAACAAAAACACCTTTGGGTATCTGTCTTCTGTCATGTTGTGTTCACTGATGTCTGTCAGAGAAGCTGGGAGCTGCAGAGGTGGCTCCTTGTTGACAGTGCTTCAAAACTTGGGTTTCAGTTTTAATGAGTTTTGAAAGAGACAAATAAAAGCAAGGTCCTAAGGTGGCTCTTATCTAAAGCTTGCCTAAATAGTCCTCCTGTTCTAATGCTCCTGTTCCTGCTCATTTTAATACGGGATGATTCTAATTTCAGTGCAAGATGTGCTTAGAAAAATGCTCAGGACTGAAGAGCTGAGAATGCTCTTCAAGAAAATATGTTTCAAATCACGCTACATGGGCTGGCAAGGTTGGATTTTAACCAGTGCAACTACTAATGGCAACTGTATTGGATGCACGTGTAGGAAACTGATCCTCCACTTAACTGTGTTTTAAAATTGGCCTTAGTCAAGGTAGTTAAAAAGAGGAATCTGGGGACCTGTTACACTTGTAAGCCCAAGCCTAAAGATGTAGTATGAAGTGGTTTCCCACATAAAGTGCTAAAATCTGGAGCCAGTGACAGATTTGTGAAATGGGCTAAACGTAGAAAACATTCTGGCTAGAATTTTCAAACAAGCCACACCAGTTCAGAGCTATTTTTCTTCTCCAGTTATTACTCATTTGCAGATCACTTTGATTGGGGTATGTACTCCTGTATAGAAAATCTGAAGGTTTTTGACTGCATTACCTTTTGTAGTGGTTCATGGAATCAAAAGCACCCCGAGGCCTGAGGTGGGAAACACTGTATTTCAGTGGAACCAGGCACTGTGCTGTTTATGTTCTTAATAAAAGCAAAAGTTAAGCTTTTTGTTTCACTACGTAAGCAATCATGTTGGTAAAGCATCTGTACAGGGAAACCTTATAAATAATGTTCCCTTAGCTTACATTCATATCTATCCAATAATAGTGATTTTGTAATAGCAACACAATTCTATGGTGACTTGGGCCTTAGGAAGCATCTAATCTGCTTGGCCCATGTTATTTTAAAACTAAAAAAAAGATTAAGTTTATGGTCTATAGAGGTTTGTAGGTTATATTTGTTCATGTGAGGGAAGAAGAAATTACAATGCTGGTAAGCCCCAATTAGTGATGTGGAGGTAACAACTGAAGGAATCTGCACACCAGAGAAAGTTCTGACCACATAAGGCTGTATCTTGGTGAAGGGTGTTGCTTTCCTCTCCCAAGTTCATGTTTCAAATCTGGTACCTTCACAAAATTTCTGATAAAGTTTGAAAAAGGACCATGGGGTAGTCAGTTAGTCTTTGATTTGCTAAACAGACTTTTTTTAGGAGGGGAAGTTGAAAATCAATGTTACCGAAACCTGTGAAAATCCGTTTATAGATTAAATACTTGTTCACAGTGTGAAATCTTCAAGTTATGTTATGACTGAGGCAATGTTTTGTAGAGAACTGATGTACTATAAAGATTCAGACTAACAAGGATTGGAGGAAAATACTGTGGATTTAGAGCATGCTCACAGAACTGTGGTAACTCTCATTCTTGTGTTAGTTGTACATTTTTGTTATGATACTACACTTTTGTTCTAGAACAGCAGATAAATTTTCAAGTTATCTCATCTGTTAAATATTTGGAAGAAACATTGCTTTCAAAACCATAAAAAGCTTTGAGTGGGCTATATTATAGAAACAACTAGAAAGCAAATGCTGAGAGCCATTATTAGGAAAAAATCATGAGAGTAAGGCTTAGAGTAACAATGCTGATATTGGAGTATTTGACACAGTAGGAAGGAGTGAGAATTGACCATGAACTGCAAAGACTTAGTGATGTCAAGTCTACAAAGGAATTATATTCCTTTTGTGGTTGGTGTCTGATCTCCTATCAACAGCCATAAATCTGCTATCTCTTACTGTTTCAGAGGATGATAACTGCAAACTTGGAGGGAAAGGGTAATCTGTGCCATATAATATAGGCTGTCAAAAAACCTTTAACTGCAAATATACATGGTAGCACGAAGAATGTAAGAATTGGCACGTAGATAATAAGCTTCCCAAGATGGGTTTCTCACTTGGGAAATGTGTGGATGTGGTCTGAAAGAAATGTAACTGATGTAAAAAACACAAATGCTTAATAAAACCCCATCTAGTTAGTGAATCAGTCACAATTAAATGGTGAAAAAAACCTGGAGCAGACAGAAAAGGATGAATGTAAAACTGGAGGAGCTGAGTGCATGATCTTGCAATTGGCTGGTAAGGGCTATCACAGGGCTGGCATGTGGCTGTGTCCTTGGGAGGGAATTCACCTGGAAGTCAGACCTTCCTTTTTTCTAGCTGTTAAGGCTTACCATCTCTGTGGCAGTTGACCCCTAGGTAAAGGTGTGAGGAACTTTTCCTTAGAGGCTGAAGACTAAATAAAGTGACTGGGTCTCTGTCTTCTTGCATATGAAGTTCTTAAAGTAATTTAAAAGTAAATCTGACGGATGATGTTCTTGCACTTACTCCATAATAGTGACTGTAGGTGAAAACCACAGGCTTGTTCATTAGTTAAAGATAGAAAATTGGTCTGTACTAATCTCACACAGCGTTTTGGTTTGTCCCTGTTAGTCTCACTTGCTGCTCGCTCCCAGCTGCTGTGGCACTCAGAGCATTGTTTTAGCAAAAGGAGGTGACAGGATATACAGAGGAAGAAGTTCCCTGTTCTTGAGTATAAATAGAGCACAATGAATATAAAACTGGGCCAGGTGAATTTTTCCAAGGCTTTGTTATGTGTCATAATTCACGGGTGGCAGTGAAGTGTCATAGACTCAAAAACCCAGGTAGGGGCTGACTTTGTGTACAAAGTCAGTGTCTTAACTGGTGCCTGTGTGTCTGCTGGTGGTGGTGGCATCACTTTCAGTGATGGATGTCAGCAGCCTGGTCCTAAAAGTCATCTTTCCTCTAAATAAATAACTTAGGGGGATGAATGTGTGTTGTTAAATTTAAGAAGTGCTGTTATTCTGGGTAGTTAGCTGGATTACAATGTTATATTCTGTCCTGCTGGGAAGTACTTGTTAGATTTCTCTCTCAGAGCAAACTGTAAAATAAACTAACCTTTTTCACTTTCTCATTTTAGGGACTATTGGATTTTTTGCCTGCTTCTGGTTTGTAAGTAAGATTTACAGTGTTGTGAAAGTGGACTGAAAAGCTTCAAAGTGTCTTTTGAACATATCTCCCTTGCTGTTTGATAATTTTTACCATGTACTGAAAAACATCCTGTGTAATTATTCTTATTTGTAAAAGCTGAAGACCAGACTACAGCATAAAATACAGATTTTTATGGAAGGAAATGGCACCAATTGCCATTTTGATAAAAACAAAAATGTCAGTATACTCATTGAACATGTTCATTCTAATAATTCAGAAATTATATCCAGAATTTGATTTAGGACAAATAAAAATTCTGTGAACTGGTTTATTTGAAAAATGTGTGCAGTCCTCTGGCTGAATTTTCTTGTGATTTGGGGGGGTTTTTTGTTACCTCTTTTGGTTACCATTTATATACCATTAAAGCATAGGACTGTCAAGTAAATCTATATAAAATGTGAATTTTTTTAACTTAACTATGATTGTACATATTATCCTGCACCTTCTTTACAACTAGGTATCTTCTTACAAATGTACATTCATTTAGTGTAAGGTAGACTTTATTAAAAATATCGACACTGGTTTTTGTTCGAATAAAAACTGCACAGCTCTGTCTGACTTGTTTCCTTTCTTGGTAATTAGGCCTTCACTTCTTGGACACAGATCACATTAGTTTGACCAGTTGATACTTTTTGAGTTGTGTATTGTTTATAAGCAGTTTGACCGTGGTTTTGGCTGCAGATTGTCTGTGCAAGCAGGACTGGTGGGTGACTTGAATCCGTGGCTGGAGGATGGACAGGGGCCTCTGAACTTACTCAGCTCTGTGGTTACTCTCCTTTCCCCAAAATATTTTTTGCTGGACAAACCATCATTTTCTGTCAAAGATCAACCCCTTTTTCCTTCTTTTAGCCCTCTGAAACATCCATCTCCTTGTTCTTCATCCCGTGAAGATTGATGCAGCTTGTTGGAAAGTTTAGCTGTGAATCTAATGGGTTTGGGGAATGGGTGTTTGATAAAGGTGAAGCCTTTTTCCTGCTCTGCAGAGCTTGTGCTTAAGTGCTGGATTACATGAGATGGAGTATCTTAAGAGCTTCTTCAGCTTTAGAATTGCAGGGATTCTTCTCTCAGGAATGTCAAGGCTTTAAAGAGGCTCCCCAAAATCTCGAATTGCTCTTGAAGCTGAGCAGAGAGTCACTGCAGACACAATTCCAATGACTGTGTCACGGATGCTGTTGGAGATGAGTAGGGGGATGTTCACTCGGATTAATGGGTGAGAGACTCGAAGCTTATTAACTGGCATATGGAAACATTCATTGCTGGAAGCTGCTTTGCACCATCTAAGCCTACAATTTAACAGGACCCAGAATGACTCTGTATCTCTTCACAGTCATATAAATACCACGTAATTGTAGTTAAATGTTTAATACCCTTTCCAAAATGTAATCTTTGGTATGAGGACTTCAGGTCTCCCCTCTGTGTAGTTATTCCTTCCAGGTTACTGAACTGTTGGGACAGATCACCTAAGCTGGGATGAGTACCAAGCCACATCTTTTGAGCAGTGCCTGTGGCACAGAAGTGAGGCTTTAGGCAATTTAATAAAGAGAACCAAGCATTGGTGTACCAGGAGGAGCTGGTACAGTAGTTTCCAGTGAGGTTCAGGTGTGCTCTTGATGGCAGCTTGGCCTCGCAAATATTTTCCCCTGCTACCAACAGAATCTCCATTTCCCTTCTGTTCTCTCCCAGAGGTGGGAAACAACAGAGTTGCCATTAGAGAAATCAGCTTGTGGTTGGTTATGAGCTGGTTCAAGAGCACCAGTCACTCTATTAGAGGTTTCATGCTCTTGAAATTGGTGCTGCTGTGTTTATAAAGGTCCTTCCTTATAAATCCTATATTTAAAGTTTGGGGAGATTTTATTGAATACTTAAAAAAATAAATTGTTGCATGAAGCTGCTTTTTAATTTTTCATGTTCAAAGGGAAATGAATTCATGAGAGAACTGGAGCTACAGTTGCCATAAACTCCCAGCAGGATGTTTTGCCGGATTAATAAATATGCATTTCACAAGAGGCAAAGTAAAATGGGTTGTAAAATTGTATTTATGGTGCTTTTACTGTGACTACTAGTGAGCTAAAAAGTAGAAAGTGGCTTTAAGAGGTTTCTGAAGCGTGCTAGTAGTCCAGAGTCAAAGACATGAAGTAAAATTGGTTGTCAAGCTTTTATCAGAGAACTTGTGTGTGTGTAATAGGCCCTATTTGTGTAAATCTGGCATAATTAATTGTTTTAACATTGTTTTCTGATCTCTTTTTTTGACCAAGGAAAACCTGCCAACTGTCTTTTGCTTGGTAGTAATAGAGAAAGCCCCTAAGCTGTAAGTTAAACACAGATGGTTCTGAGCACTTCCCAGATGAAAGGTGGTATAAGCCCTAACCAGAAAGTAGTAGACAAACTTCTTAATTTTAGTTTTATTAAGCACAGGATGAGCATTCTCAGCACCTTTGGGAGGTTTTTAACTATGAGTAAAGGTCTTGTCCACTCTGTTAAGAGTGAGGAGTTTTGAAGATGAAATGGTCATTATGGGGACATGAATGTTCTAAGTACATGGATTATCAGTAACTGGTGCCTTGATACCTAATCTGTTTTATAGTAATTTATGAATAATAGTTGTCACATGGAAATAACCATTATTTATCTACTCTCGTGAGAACAGGCTTAGTAAAGATACTTGTTGCAGATACTTGAGCCTTCCTTCTCTCTCTAAAAAAAGAAAAAAATTGGGCTAAGTTTCACCTTTTCTGAAGTGTGTGTATAGACATCTACATTGCATTTTTGTGATGCTTCCAGTAACAGATGAGGTAAAACATCTCCCGTGTCAGACTCTCTGGTAATAACCACCCAAATCCAGCAGACTTTGTAGAATGTCACGTTTGTCATATTTTAAGTGAAACTTGACAAGTTACAACAGAACCTCAAAGGCAGGAGGGATTTCTGTGCTGATGTTTTACATTTCATTCCACTTGCTTGATCAGTGTTGAACAGATAGAGCCTCATCGTCATTCCCGAGTGGAGGTGCCAGGAACATGGAGATGTATGGCGAGGAGGGGAGTCGGGTGCAGTGTGTGTGGGATCCACGCCCACACCTGTGGGAACCTCCTCGAGGACTGGGAATGGTGCTGCTCTGTGGGAGCTGGGAACACGTGGCGCATTCCTGACGAGTTGTGATGGAGGGATGTTTATGAACAGCAATAAACTCGTCTGCAGTGGCTTGCTTGATGTTCCTTATACCAGTTGTGCTTTTGTGTTTGGTAACACATTCCCAATTCACATTTAAAATCTGACTCCTAATTAAGTTATGCTGATAGGTCGACTGTTTACAGAGATCTGTTGCAAAGGACAGGGAGAGAGGAAATCTAAATCAAATTTAGATGCAGTTAAATGCTGGTGTAGACATGGGATTGCTTCTGTGAGATCTTTAACAACAATCACCACCTGAAGATCCAACAGTGAAAATCACACGTGAATTTAAAAAAAAAAAAAAAAAAAAAAAAGAATGTTAAGTGTTTTGCATTGTAAGATTTGGGACCAAGGTCTGTGACTGCTGAAGTGAATGGGAAAAGTTAGGTCGTGTTGGTCACAAGCCATAAGAAAAGGGTGATTCTTGGATGTGTGGTGTCCTCTGTAGTCTTCCATCAGATGTCCCGCTGTCCAGTGCCATTCCTATGAGCTGTATCAGCAAAACCAATTAATATGGCATTAAAGTTCAGTATGGGGGTGTTGCTGTTTCTCTGCTGACTGTGATATCACTTTGCATTTTCACTTGCAAACAGGACTGAAATCACTGCATTTCTACAGAACAACTGCCACTGCTTCTAGGCTTAAGAATGGAGAGATGAAGCTGCTGTGCTCTTCAACTGCAATTGTAACTTTAATTCAACTAAACTTAGATTTAAATCTTAAAAACAGTGTCTGCTAAACTCATGTCGTGGAGCTGAGTGATTTCAATATTCCTATTTGTTTATTAAATATGATCTGACCACTAACCATTATTTTTAGAAAGTATGTTTTGGGCGGTGTGGGTGGCTTTGGGTTCTGTGGCCTCCATTTTCCCTTTCTCTTTCATGCCTGGGGACACCAATTTGCCCTGAGCAGAGCTCCTTTTGCCAGAAACATATAAAAAAGAGGGTCTGACCTCATTTCCCAGAGCTCTCCAGTGCATTGCTGCAGGAACTGAGCCCAGAACAGATCCTGGGGGGCACAGCCCTTGCCGCAGGTGTCTGAGGGACTGTGTACATGAGAAGCAATCACACTGTTTAAGCCTCTTCATTAAAGCCAAAGTCACGATTTGCCCACGGGGTGATTTGGTTGTGGAGGACAGTCAGTTTTATGGCAAAGACTGGGTGGGAAAGGGCTTAACAACAGCCTAGGCTTTCCCTAAGATAATAAGCAGCAATGCAACTCTCCTGGAGACATGGTTCATCCTTCTTAGTATGGCTTCTTTGCACCCGGGTGGGATGTCTTTGACTTTGCTGGGATAAAAGCAGGATGGATTTCTTTCATGTTCTGTTGAGAGATGCTGCAAGCCTGTACCCAAAACTTCGGGTCAGGGTCACCAACTATTTTGGCATCCAAAGTAGCTGTGGTTCAGGAGTTCACAGTTTGGCACTTCATCCTCCTAATCTCGGTGCCTCTGAGTTACAGGCTGCACACACTAATTAACTTTGCTCATACAAACTGGGAGCCCTCAGACTTTCTGTGAAGTTATTAGTGCCAGGGTTTTTATAGATAACATTAGTGTCTGCAGAATTTACCCAAGGTAATTTATGTTGTATTTGCAACTTGGGGAAAGCTCTTAGATGTCTGACATCATAAAACAGTAAAACTGGGAGATTTATTACAGGGACAGAGAGAACAGGGCCCTTGAGCTGCTTTGTTTATCATAAAACGTCGAGTTAATCAGACATGCACATGTGCCTCCCATATTTCCTGGTTTTGTTTCCCTCCTGTGCTGCTCCTTGACAATCTCTGCAGTAGATGAAAAGTCCTGGGAGCCCTGGCAGAAGTCCTTTGGACTCCACAGGATGAGAATTACATTTGAATGTTCAGAAGTTGCTTATCTCTCTCTATTAATAGAGAAGAAACATATGCAACTGAGCTCTCCATGAGGCTGAAACTTCTCCTGGAGAAGGGCAATACAGGAAATCCCAGGAGCACAGCTGGGGAGTGGATTGAGAGCTGATGCTCCTGGACTGCATTGGAGCTCTCAGTGAGATGTCAGCACCTCAAAAACACTCATCCCAAAGGACGGTGACCTGCAAGTAAAAAGAGATACAGTAAAGATACCTCACTTTTTAGAAAGGGAACAGGAATGGCTGTGCAGGGAAAGCTGGAGCTTGGTGGCTCACAGAAACCCCAGCAGGTGGGAGCATTGGGGCATCATGGCCAGAGTTTGGTCAGCAGAAGGGAGCTGGGGAGGACAGCTCAGAGCTGGGTGTCCTGGCTGTCTTAAATTTACTCACTAAGACACTCTCTCTGCCTGGAAAGCTTTTCCCACCACTGCCCTGAAATCCCTGTGACTGCCACAGCCCTGCCTCATGGGTTTTCTGCAATACTGATCTGAGTGATATCTGAGTATTTTAGAGTGGTTGGCAGGGAAACACTGTCACTTGGAGGTGCTGTGACCAGCAGAGAGAATGGTTTTCCCAAACTCTGCAGAAGCTGCAGCTGCACTTGGCTGGGCTCATCCAGCAGATGCTGCTCATGCCTTTACATTCACAGGTGCTCACTTTGTACAGCCTGGACATGCTCTCGAGGTTAAACTTAATCCAGATTAGGAGACAACCCATCAGATTGGAAGGGGCCAATATGTGGTTTTCCCTGCAGGTTAGCATGGGGTACTTTTTCCAGCAAATTTCCTACAGTTGCTGGCCCTGGATGTCTCAAGATGATCTCCATCCTGCCTGCTATAGCTACTGTTTCTTGGTCTGCCTTCTATTTGCCATGAACATGTGAGGTGCAGCAAGTAGAGTTTTTCTGATGCTTCCAGGCAGCAGCAGGAGAAACCCTCTGGGCTTCTCAGTGGCAGTTCTTTTTCTGTGAGCAGAAAGAGAACTACTGTTAGCATTGCAAGGGTCCTGGGATGTTCAAGCAGGGTGAAATGGCTACATGTGGCCAGGCATCCCTCTGGGAGCAGTGCAGATGGGAAGTAGGGTCACACAGCTGATTGTGAGTCCTCAGGATCCACACAGCCTCAGCTGGCTTCCAGCTTTCTCCTGTCTCTCCAAACACCTCCTTTGGAGGCTGCATCATCGGGGAAGCTTTGGTTAAGAAGGAGGGGAAAGGAAGGCAGATGCTTTATCTGAAACAGCTGCCTGTCATCCTCTGCGTGTTGCAGGGTGAGCTTGTGCTGTGGGGAGTCTTGTGGGAATTAGGGAAGCTGAAGCAGAGGTAGAGTAAAAGCAGGTAAAACGGTCTAGCACGTGTCTCGGGGCTGTGTGGACAGCCTCGTGCAGGGCAGGCTGGGGGAGTTGTGCTGCTCCAGCCTCCGAGGGGGAAAGCAGAGAACTGGGGTAACTGGTGGTGATTGTGCAGCTGAGGGTGGTTAAGCAGCACAGCCCATAAGACCCTTTAACTTTCCAGGGTTGTTAGGGCTTTCAGGTGTGGTGAGGAGGGGTGTTGGGGAAGGCTGTGTGTACTGGGCTGTTGGCTGGAGCGTCTGCTGGTCCTCGATCCCAAACTGTAGAACAAGGCATGAGTTAAACAAACCACAGTTATTGAACTTCCCCTCTCTGAGGGATGGGGGGGAAGGGATGTTTGTGGCAGTAACTGCAGTGATATTCCCTTGGGGTAGAGGTTTTCTGGGCAGAAGTGGGCTATGTGATCATCTGGGAGGTGGGAGCTGGTTTCTGAGGCTCCCTTGGAGCATGGAGTGTCTCTGGGCAGGACAGTAGCTGTGCTGTGGTGTGTCCCAGCTGGGTGTTCCATAGGCTGTGATGTCACTGTCACAGCAAGCTGTGACAGACTGGGTCCCTCCAAAGGAGCTGGCAAATATGTGCTGCCTGGAAAACAGCAAGACCCTGGTGCTGCAGGACCCTGAAGTGCGGTAACAACTTGTCCTGTGCTTAACAGAGACCAAATGATTTCATGGTGAAGTGTTCAAATAGGGAAATTTAAAGCAAGGAATGAAACCCTGTCAGTGTCCCTCATCAGCTGGGTTTTTCTGTTTGGGTGCCTTGGGTATAAAACCAGGAGGATGGCACCTGTCCCATGGCTGCAATGTTTGCCCCTCAGAGGTGGCTGGATGTTGCACTTGGTCCAGGCTGGGATTACCCAGGAGAGGCTATCAGGGCATGTGTTCTATTTATCTTCTCTCCTGTCACCTTGTGGCCTATACTGTGTCTGGGGAAGACATGTCTGTATTGTGTTTGGGGTTGGACTTTGTAAAAGGGCTGTGGGCATGGAGAACTCCTGCAGACCCTGTAGGACAGTGTTGTGTTGGGTGATGTAGGGAGGAAGACGTCTTTTACCTCCCAAATTTGTAATTCAACCCCAAACCAGCCTGACTAGAGGTGTCCAGGCTTCAGAAACAAGCTCACTGTGTACAAAAATCGCATGTCAGTGCCGATCCACTTACCCAGCTCCTCGAGATCTTGCCACAGGGTGTGTGGAACCAGGCTTCTTTGCCTTCTCACCTCCCTCTTATTCCAGCTCTGAATGGCTCCCAAGTTTCCTCCCGTTCTTTCCCTTAATGAGTTGTGCTGCACTGGGACAGACATCTTGGCTGAGTGTCTAATTGCTGGAGTAAGGATCAAACGCCCATTAGAGTGTTTGCTACTAATTAATTATTGCTTGTCACAGCTGGGAAGTGGAAGGGCTCCACTGTAGTGTAACAGGCTTACTGGAGCTAAATAAGTCCCTGTTATTTACCTGAAGGCTGGTGGTTACTCACTGCTTGTAGTGCTGCTCTTCTGGGTACTTGGGGAGGCCTGAGCCTGTGTCATAGTCTCCCTTTTTTCTTTTCCCTGGTTGGTTGGGGCTTTTTTGCAAAGTCTTGGTGTTGCTTGCTCGTTCTGAATGTTTTTAGTTGGTTTAAAAATGGATGGTGTCTCCCTTACTAGTCAAACCTTGCTGTGTAGGATACCTCAAAGAACTAATTAACGTTCAACAATATTGCAAAGAGATTTCTTGTAACTAAATACAGGACATATATGCTGGCTAGTTTGCTCATGTTTAATTTAGGAAAGGTGGAAAGCTGGTGGGGAGGAGAAATCTGTGCATCCAATGGGAGGACTGATGGTTGACAACCAAGCAGTGGTGATTTATGTCTGGGTAATTTTCCAGCTGCCATAGTTTGTGTTAGCTCAAATGAGAATTGATGGCAGTTTGAGTTAATAGCCAGTGCAGTGAGGCCCTGGCACATGGTAGCTTTGATCTCCTCTGCCACAGGAGCAGCCACTTCTCAAACCACCCAGGCTTGGCTGCAAAACCCAGAGGAGTGGGAGGGCTCCAGCTGTGTGGAGGGATGGGTGACTGGGAGAAAGGGAGGAAAGTGTGAGTGGATCCAGACAAGACTCCAGCTCAGGCAAACACATCAGTGTGTGGTCCCCAAACCGGGTGTTGCAGTCTCTGTAAGGTGTTACTGTTTTCTCACTGAATTAATTTTCACAGTTTTAGCACCGATAAATAGAGAGGTTTATTCCAATGTTGTTTGTTTTCAATAATTAAGAGGGCAAATAAGACAATTTCTGGGAAAGTGCATTTCCTATAGCATAAATAGTTTTGGTTTTGAGATTTTCCCATGTCAGAATTCTTCAGTGGCTCTCATTAGGAAATACAACTCATGCCAGCCTTTGACAAGCGTCAGTGAGAGGAGTGTAGCCTAGCAGGAAGAGCCTAAAATATTTCAGTATAAATTATTTACCTCAAAAGTTTACTCTCTGAATGTTTCTTGCCATGGTACCTGACTAATTACCATGTTATCAAAGGAGTGTGCAAACCTGTAAGCCGTGGTGTTTGGAGTGGTTTGACAGATAAGCCTTTCTGACAGGAATAACTGTAACTTGCTATTATCAGTCTGGTTCACTTTTGAATTTTGAATTACTTTTTTTTAAAAAACCAATAGTTGGTTTTATGTAAACTGCTCAGAGATTAGGAGTTGATTTCAAAGATCATCCTCTATAAAGTCCCTTGATCATATTTTATGGTTCTTCTGACTCACGGGTGTAATCTTATATCCCTGGGATATTCATGACATGGTCATCTAATTCCCCATGGTTGCTAATCTCACTTCTGTACCTTAAAAAAAAATACTAAAATATCTTTAAAGCGGGACTGGTAAAAAGGCAACTTTTACAGCCAATCTTCAGCTCCAATTGCTCCTGCTGGGGAAGTCATAATGATGAATTTGTGACATAATTTCTGTGGCAACATGCTGGGATTTCATAAATGGGGATGGTGATTATAGAGCAGGATCAGGTGAAGCTGGATTGTGATGGAAAAAGCCCCAATTCAAATGCAAATTGTTCAATAATGGCATAGGGGATACCAGAAATTACTGGCAATTTATTTTATTTGGGTTAAGCTCCTCATTCAGTCTTCTGCAGTTGTAAAGTCACTCTTTTAAGGATGTGAGCAAAAGAAATGGCTGGAAAACATATTTTTCTCCTCTCAAGAGAACAAAATTGTCCTAATTTAATAATAATTAATCAGTTAGTGTAATTAATAAGGATGTTCTCTATTTCTATGATTTCTCCCATTCAAGACTCTCCAAGTACTTCACAAACCCTAATTGATTCCACCTTACTACTCCCTGTAGCAGGACCACATAATTTACCTCATTTTCCGGAGACAGGGAGGTATGTGTGCCAGGCAAATTGATTTAACCAGGTTAAATGATTTGCCCAAGGCCAGACAAGGAGCTGAAGTCAGGACAGATCTGTGTTTCAGAGATCAGCCTCTACCCAGTTGGATTTTGTCTATGGGACAACGGGTGCAGCTCTTGCAAGGCCGTGCAAGTGGTGGCTGTGCAGTTGCAGCCTCTGAATAAATCTGGAGGATTTCTGGTGTGTAGCACGTGGAGCTGGGAATAAGAATAAGTCCCATGGGCAAACATCAGCAATGAAACCAGATAAATTGGCTTTTCATTAGTTATTCTCACTGAAATTGGAAGCAACTTGGTTTGTTTTTTGGATTTTCTTCTCCCCCCTTTTTTTTTCTTTCTTTTTTTTTTTTTCTCCAAATCACTTGGAATTTAAACTCTTTAGCTGAGGATTAAACTAATTGCTTCTGCAAAATGCTGTTCCCACACCATCTAGTGTACATCTGTTAACTGGGGAGGGATAACTGAACCAGCTGCCAGATGGTCTCTTGGATTTGGGTGGCTGGGAGCCAGGGAGCTGCCAGTTGGCGGTTTGTGGGGTTCTAGCAAAGAAGTCACGCTACGTGCACATTCCCCTCGGTTACTCTTCTCTGCCTTAATGAAGATACTGACTAATGCAATAAAGCAGCCATTAGCCCCCTCCCTGCACTCCCTCCTCCCCAAAAGGGGTGAGTTTATAAGCCTGATTTGTCTGACTGAGGCAGGCTTTTCCAGGAGCTCGGGTTCTCCTCACGCTATGTGTGCAAAGGCACTTTCTCAGGTACACCAGGTATTCAATCCCATGCCTGCCAGCTGCCCCTTTCCATGCCACAGTGGAAAGATGCTCTTGCCACAAAACTGCTGTTTGAAAGGGGGTTTTACCTTGATAGGTAGAAACCCAAAAAATCATTGCTTAGCCTTGAATATTGAATGACAATAATACACATCACATTGACCATTTTAAAAACTTCACCCTGAGGGCTGGATGCTGTGCTTTGTATTTTAAAAGCGTGTAATATTTACCTGTGCTTGGAGGAGGACATAGCCCTGCTCTGCTGAAAAGAAATGTTATGTTGTAGTCTGAAGAAACTGTTTATAGTAGGGTAACACTGGTACCCTTGGCCACAGCTCAGAACATCTTTCCCAGGACTGGGACAGAGCTTGGGATCCCTAGAGGTGACAGCTTGGTGGTGTGCTTTGCATGGGACTGCTGCAGTGAGACAGCCATGGGATCCAGAACACAGCCCAGGCACAGCCTGGCATCCAGAACCCCACCTGGGCATGGACTTTGCTCTGTTTCTGAACATTCAGAGGTAGACAGGGATGGGAATCGTATCTGATAGGTGGTGCAGTCACTCCCAGGTGAGGAACAGCCACAGTCTGAAGCACTTTGGAGTGGGAAGGGGCACCCCATGCTGCAGGTGCAATATAGAGGAGGCAGAGAGCAGCACCCTGAGCTGGTGGCCAGCTTGGACTGAATTCCACTTAGACTTTGTGCCAGGGAGGTTTCCTCTTTAGGACACATGTCTTTGCCTGATCTCCATGAAAAGCCAAAGCTGCCTGCTGGGGTAGTAAAGGACAGAGCTGGGGGCAAATCCAGTTTTACATTGATGTTTTCTTTTTGGTAGTGTATTTACTGAGAAATATTAGGCTTATGTGATTTACACTGAGCACTGCAGTGTACTCAGCTAAATCCCCTGCAGTGTAAGTACTCCCCAAGCCACGATGCCATTACCTTCCTACCTTGGCTGATGAATCCTACCCTCTGCCATATCCTGTGCACTTTTCTACTTAGGAGGCTGGGTCATTTGGCTCCATTAATGGTGGTTTTAGATGCATTGTGAAGGAATTGCTGGTGCTTTGAGAGGTGAATTTATTTTTTCTCAAAAGGAGTTGGGCAGGGGGCAGAAGTGGTGTGTGCCCTCAGGGCTGGTCAAACGCAGTTTGCAAACCTCTCCAGGGTGGAGTGGATCTCCTGGCATTGCAAAGCAGTGACTGTTTTCCTGTGTGGTCTGTGCCCATGGGGAGAGCTGAGAACGTTGTCTGTGGAGAGCTCAAGCTGCCCTGGGCACGTGGGGGTCACAAAGCCCTTTGCTTTGTGTTGGAGAGATGCTTGGCCGAGCTGTGCACAACCTTTGTTGGGGCAATGCCCATGTGGGTGTGGCATCACTTAGTGAACATTTGCACAGTTCCCGGTGGAAGCAGGGCTGGGGTCTGTGAGGCACCCTGTGTGGGCATGTGAAACGGTCCTGATGCTGTGGAACTTTCTCCCAGCTTGCTGTGGTGCCCTGGGCATGCTCCTGGCGAGCCCCCGACTGTGCCTCTGGTGCAGCATGTGAGCACAGGGTGGGCAGGGGCTGTGTGTGATGGGAACAGCACAGGGCTATATACGGAGATGTCTGTGCTGCTGTTCAAACCCACATCCTGGAGGAACAGGACATTCCCTGCCAAGTACCATTTTCTGGGGGAATGACACCCTGTCCTGAGGGCAGGAGCAGGCAGCTGCCTGGGCCAGAGACTCAGGATATGTGGGGCACTTATGCCTTTACCTTTGGGTCCAGCTTTGGTGTGAAAGCTCTTCTAGAAAAATACACCTGAACACTTGGGGTTTGGGCAGAGACCTGGGCAGGAGCAAGGAAGGGAGGAAAGGGGTCTGTGATAGATATATGTTATCAGCTGGGGGTGTTCTTGCTCCCTTCAAGCTCTTTCATCTGCCCCAACCCTGGGAGTGCCACAAAGCTGGCTTATGGATGCAACCATCACGGTGTCCATGTGTCACTGTTGTCTGTTGAGTGCTGCAGCTCTCCTGGGACCACATCAGACTGTGTCAGACCTGCTCACAGCCCTCCTGCTGAGCCCCATGTTGCCCGTTTGGCTTTGTGCCTGCTTGGCTTCTCAAGTACTTGCAACGCTGAGGGAGGACAAAATGTGCATGTGGCACTGGAGGAAGGAGATGAACAGAGATTTGGGCTCAGAGGGGAGTTTTGTCTGCTGTCTACACGCAAGGATGCGGTTAAGATCTTGTCTGAAATTCCCAAGGAATATAAAGTAGAAAATAGCATGGTTTTGTGGGATTGGAGAAAGAAAAGGAAAACATCCTGAACAGGATCCATCAAGAATACAGTGCTGCTGCTTGGATGCTCAAAGAGGCTGTCCTTGGAGCAGTATTAGATATATTATCCAGTGTAGATACAGGGATGTATATGTTCTATTAGTGCAATCACACTCTGCCCATCCCTGAGAAGGGTGCTGGTGCATCCCTGTCATTTGGAGCCACTTCTTGGAAATAGAAGATGAAATGTGGTGCAAACCTTTATGGCTGTTTTTAAGGATGGATCAAAGAGATAAAGGTAAACCGAGATGCTGAGAAGGTGCACATATGGAAGAAGCTCCTTTATTGAAATTACAGGCACACAAATCCAGAAAAGCCTCATGGGTTAGGTCTAGGTGCTGATTTTGGTAAGCTTCTTAATTGGCATGATCCCTCCTTGCCCGGGTTGTGGGGAAACTGACCTTCAGAAACCTGGGTTGGGGATGAGCGTGGCAATCCCTGGGGCTGTGTGGTGGCATGCAAGGGGCCCTGCAGGAGAGTGAAGGAAATGGTCAAGGGCAGATAACAAACCCCAACTCCCCAGAGCCTCAATTTCCCAAGATAGTGCTGAGCTGTGATGCTTGGAGAGGGCCCTTTGAAAATGACTGGCAGTGAAACGCTAGCTTTGGTTTCTGCACCCATCCACTGCGTTTTTAGGAGGGTAGCTGTTTAACCTGGTCCAGCAGCTCAGGTTTATTGCAGCCCTTGAGCAGAGGGGATCCTTGAAGGCTGCAAAAGCCGTGGGCAGCTTGGAAATGCCAGCCTGGCTTCAGGATGGCGTGTGGCTTTGCAGGGAGCCATCCCGCTGCGTGGGGCTGCGTCACTTCTTCGCACATCCAAGTCATTAACGTGTGAGGAAATTTGGGAGATCATCATTCACAGCTCCGTGTCTCTCTCATAATGGCCTTGATTTCTCCAAGCTCATTTGGAACGTGATTGGGGGTCAGATGAGAAACGAAGCGAGATCAGAGTCAGCCTGAGGGAAGCTCCCATTTACGTGCATTTCTCTCTTTTCAAGAAGAGTTCTCCAGCATGTGCAGCAGAAAGAGGTCTGGGCAAAGAACGCACCCTCAAAGCAATTCCAGTTCTGCCTTGGGGATGTGCCTTGCATTTCACACAAACTGAACCGGGTCCAATATGCTCTGCATGTTAGATTATGGCTCCGTGAGCACGTTCATATGCGAGACTAGCATTAGTAGGCACTCGTGCTTCAATTTATGCTAAAAGCCAACAGATGGAGAAAGTAAATGCCAGGAAACCAGGCCCCGATCAGGTGGCTTGAGCTGTGCTCATACTGTATTTAGACAATAGGCTGTATTGCATACTTGGAGTCTGATCTTGTGAAAATGAAACCCTGCTGGTGCTAACCCACAGAGGCTTTGCACACTGGGAAAATGGCCAAATTCCTCTGGAAAATGGTGAACCTCCAGCTGGGGGAATTAATGAAAATTCACTTTTGCCAAAAAGCAGAATTTCATCTTTTTGCACGACAAAGATTGGCTCTTGCTGATGGAGATTCCCCCTCTCCTGCCACCCCATCTCGCACACATGCAGGAGGGAACATGTGGCAGTCAAATACCCAAAATTGCTGCAGGAAGCACAAGTAATTCGTTCCCTGTATCTGTAAGGGCTAAGGTGAGAAGTCAGGGCTTTAGGCTGCAGCAGCAATGGGTAGGCTTCATCCTCTGAAACCCTTCCTAGATGCAAAGAGTCACCAGGGATGGGATTGCCCAGGGCATCTGGGGCTCTGTGGGGTGTGAGAGCAGCATGGTGAGTATGTTTGCAGCCATGCAGGCTTATACAGTCTATCTTGAAGTGGGGACATGGACAAGGGCATCTTTTCTAGCTCCATTTCCTATGATTTCTGGTACCTGTTCCTCAAACTCAATATTGGGCTACTTGGGCTCAGCTGCAGGAGAAAGTTGCACAGCTCTGCTGCTTGCAGCACTGGCCTTGTCCTGGAGTTTCCTTGCTTTTCAGAAAGCTTCATAATGATTTGGCTGCTATCAGTTGAATCTGACTTTGCTGGGATGCTTCCCTAAGTCTCTTCATCCAAAGTGAGACTAGGCTTTTCCTCTTTGTACCACGTGTGTAAGTGAGCTCCCAAAAATCCTCTGCTCTGTCCCATCCCGTTGCCCAGGCTGGCTGCAAGGAGACCAAATTCAATGTGCATGAGGCAAGGTCTCTAGAGGCCAACAGCTTCTCAATCCTCCGTGGTTCAAGACTTGCAGAGAATTTTGACCTAATTAACTTTCCCAGGCCACTTTTCTCAAGTTTTCCTCTCTAACTTCCAACACCTGGTTTCTGAGGTGGGTGTGCAGTCCCCCCCCACTAGCTCAGCTCCTCTCCACCCCTGGGGGATCTCTGCTGGTAGCACAGGCAGAGGTAACCAAAGACCTCAGATGGGCACCAATCCAGGCACTATTTTAGTTTTTAAAGTGTGGTAAAGAGCATTTCAAGAATTTTGCTCTTCTAGCAGAGCTGTCTGCCTGTTTCTGAGCAGTGCTTTTGTAAAGCTCTGATTTCCTTCAGTAGCTCAGTGGTTAAGTTCCTTCACAGTATCTCTTAGTCAAACTGCCTGACAATCACAACTGGACAAAGTGAGGACAGTTTATCTTCAAATACAATAATTATATGTAGAAGAAAAATAACTCAGCATGTTGCTGTGCTGTATCTTGCTGCCCTGATTAAAGAGGACAGGCAGCAGAATGACCTGGAGGATGGGGTGCTGCTGTACTGGGGAAGAGGGCTCGTTTGAAATCCAGCCTTTGACCTTGACCCACTGGATTTTAGCTTATCCTGGGGAAAAGAGGGAAGTTCAGGATCTTTACTTATTTCTAATGTGAAAGGGAACACAATGATCTGGTATCACTGACCACATATCATTTGAACGACCTTCAAGAGGTTGCATTGAGGGAAATCTGCCTAACTTTGAAAAAAACCTCCAGTATCTGGCCCTAAACTTACAGCCTCCTTGAACAATGTTGCTGAGCTCCCTGAAAAGTAACCTGCAGACAGATTTCTTTGCTTTAGGGAAAGGCATATTGCAGTGCTGTTGTAGCTGGGGGTACATGGGGTTGTTGCCCTAGTGCAGGTGTGTAGCCATCAGCCTTTCCTTGCATGGCTCCAGCAGGTTGAGTTTGCCCAAGCTACACTTTTTTTTGCTCACTGTAATGTAAGTTTGTCAGCTCGTCCTTAAAGCTTAAGGATGGGGACTTCTGGCAAGTAATGGAAAGGAGTTTTTGGAGCCTGGTGCTGCTGGCATGCACAGAAACTGAGTGTGAGTGCAACACTTTTGGAGGGTCAGGGTGGCCAGGTGGGAACTCCCTTCATTGTCCCCCTCTGTATGGAAAAGCTTCCCTGCTGCTGCCCAGGTGGCCTGAATGGAGGTGCAGCACCTTGCCCCGGGGCTCCCTTGCAGATCCCTGGGCACTGAGAGCTCTGCTGGGGTCACAGCCGACCCTGGCTCCAGCTGCCCACTCCCCAGGGCCGGGCACCCCACTTCCAGCTGAAGCACTGGCCTTGGGAACTGCCTTGCTGGATTTAACAAATATGGGCTGTAGGGAGAAATAAGAACTTCTTCAACCACCTGGGAGAGATTTGGGTCGTGCTTATGACTTGAATGTTTACTTGATGAGTGAATTGCTGCAGTCCCCTCGCAGCCCTTGGGAACCACTTGTGAAATGAATAGCAATTGTTCTCTACTCAATTAGTCATATATAAGCGAATGCCTCGTGGTGGCCGTCCCCAGAATGGTGCATAATTGATGCATTTCACTGATGGTTACACCAGAAGGATCTCACTTTCTTTGCATGGCAAAGGAGGGGAAAAGATACAATATTGGTGGAGTTGTCCTCAGCCTCTCGAGAGGGAGTGTGCCGTGGCTGTATGGGATGCTATTGAGCCCAGCCCGGTGCTCTTGAAACATATTGAGCTTATTAGAAGTGCATGTTGACTCTGAGACTTCAGTCTGACTGCGTGGCAAAACAGTTAGGCCAAGGAATATGTGATAATGTTTTTTATAAATGTGATAATTAGATAAAAGAAGGGGGAGTTGGAGTTTAGACTGGAAGACACTAATTAAATTCACATTGACAAATCAACATATTGGTCTCATATGGATTAAAGCAACTTCTTTTGTTTAGATTACACTAATTAAATTCACACATTTTGCCAATTCATAACAGTTACCTTGAAATGCAGAAGGCTAAAGCAAAGCTTCAACATGCATGTCAGTGAACGTGCTGAAGTCAGAACATTTTTGTAGAGCAAATTGCTGAGGATTTTAAGAAATTTTGGGGCTAGCATTTGTGAGATTTTTATACCCTCACAGCCGAACGCTGTCAGAATGATGCATGCTCTTACTTAAATGCTGAGTGCTTAACTGCAGTTTTAAATTATGCTCAGTGATGAGGTAATAAAGTATTTCAGTAAATATGTCTCAGAGGAGAACTTGGGAAGGAAAGAAACACATCTATTCCCAGTAGCCAGTCTGTTCAGGTCAGTATTTAAAAACCATAGGTCACACGCCAGAGAATTATGAGCTGCTGCTGGCAATATTTTTGAAAGTTAGGACTTCATAAATATATCAAGTACTTGACTCAGGGCTGCCCCACAGCAGCCACCACCAAGCCAAAGCCAGGGGATGGGAGTTTTGAAAATTAAACTAATATTTGTGTTCAGTGGTGACTTTCTGTTGGGTTAAATCTTAAAAAACTGAGCTCACTGATGTGCAGGTCACCCAGAAATGGGAGGGGTGGTGTCAAACTGGGCACACCCTGTGCTGGGCTGCTGGGGGCCCTGCTCCTGCGGGGCAGGTAGGTGCCTTGGGAAGATGGTTTTTAGGGTTGCAGGCTGCAGCTCCAGCTTCCCCTGGCTGGAGGGGACCCCAGCAGCATTGCAGGGTTGTGTTTTGCACTGTACAGTCCGGACAAAGCCTGTCTTTCATCTTTAAAGGACCAAAAATCCCAGCATAAGCGTTACTGCCTCATCTCCAAAGCCTTAGGTGTGAGGCCCTGCAACAATCCTGAGTCATCACCATCTCGCCATTAGTGAATATTCTATTTTCTGTCAGTAAACACAATTTAACCACTTAACAGTTAAGCTTCTTAAGATTCATAGCTGATGAGGGAGCAATTAGGACAGGATGTTAATGAATACAGGCAAACTGGGGGGTTCCCGCTGGGGGAAAAGGTTCGAGCTCATCTAGAAAAGCGTTCAGGCACATGGCAGTAAAATGCACTTAAACAGGGACTCTTTACTTTAGGGCTAATTATACTAATTTTTGCCACGTTATCTGTTTAAAATCTGCCTGTCAAATGGGCAGCTGGACCTGAAACCCTCTGAACTGGGGAGGTTTCTACTGCAACTTGTGGTGTGCTATTGCAATAATTTACTTTACTTCCCCGATTAGAGGAAACTTGCTATCCGTGTTCCTCCCAGAAGGCTTGATAGTTACAGAGTTTTATCACAAGTGCAAGGAAAGTTTTGGGGCTTTATTTTTAAGGCTGCACTTTAAATATAAGTGTTTCCAGCTGCAGGTGGAAGGTGAGCCTGTGTGGGACAGTGAGAAAGCCAAAGGAAAGGGCTCTGTGAGGAGTGGGGGGGCTGTGAGGGGCGACCGCACTTTTCACCAGTGGTTTTTAATCTCTGCTGTGGTGATTTTTTTAAATTTTTTTTTAAATCAAAGCACTGAGATACTGATGGAGAGTGCTATATAAATGCAAATTTCATTCACTGTCTGCTGCCAGCTGGGGCGCAGGTGAATCGCAGTTCCCAGGCGCGGGAGCAGTGCGGGAGTGTTGGAATGGATGAGCATCGTGGGGGATAAAATCAGCACCTCTGGGGCTCTGCTCTCCCTGTTCTTGTTTAAACAACCTTGGGGACAGCTGGGCAAAGGCACGTGCCAGGTGTGGCACTGCGCCCCTGGAGCCCTCCCAGCCCTGGTGTGGGTCATATCCTCAGGAATGCCTGCAGAAGGGAAAGGGGATGGCATAGGGGCTTTGACCTTGGGGGTCCACTGGAGTCCAACACATAACAGCTACAAGTCCTTGTCACCTTCAGACTTCTTTACAGATGTTAATTAATTAATCCCACCTAATTTGACCTGTTTGTCAGTGACTTGCCCTTGATCATCACTAGCCACATTTAGGAGCGCTTGGCTGCTTCCACCTATGTAAAGTGAGGGCCAGAAGCAGTCAGGGCTGGTTGCTGGGAAATGTCTGATAGCAGTATTTTGGGAAAAAACATTAGTTTACTACAATGTAGGGTTTCTGTTACCGGTATTTGCCCAAAGTGGGATTTCAGGGTTGCTCCTGCACTGCAGCTGAGATGATTGTGCTGGCACGGGGGCAGAGGCATGGAGGTGGCACTGGGTTCCTGATTTGGACCAAGGAAGGGACAGTCCCTGCACACAGCTCTCGGTTTTCTGGCGCGGGCGAAAGTTTCTGTTTGAGCACTGAAAGCTCCTTAAAGCCTCCGGCTTTGTCTCTGTGCACCGCGGGAGCTGCCGCCGGAGCTGCAGTTCTTGCGTAGCTCTGCTGGTGACAGTGTCGACTGAGTAAAAACCACCGCGGCTCTCGAGGGGGGCGAAACGCTGAGTGCCTCTGTCCCAGCCCTGCTGAGATGTCAGGATACAGCTGTGTCCCTGGGGTGTGCGTGGCTGTGGACAGAGGAATGGCAAGGGAAGTGCCTGGGCTGTGGGGTTAGGAGAGCAGGTTGAATTCAGGATGGGAGAAAGGATAAAGTGTGGGAGGTTCAGCTAAGTTTTAGCTAACTATCCAGATGCTAGATTTGCTCCAGCTAGGTGAAACTCAGACTGATACCACTGTGGCTAGTTTAAAAATGCCCATTGTACTGGAGGATGGGACCTCAGGTCCTTAGCCTGTATCCAGTGAGGTCCTTTGGGAGCTGGGCTGGTTCAGACTTATGAGTGCAGGGATTTTTGAGGCTGCACTGACCAACCACCCTGAGATGGTCATGTGAAACTGGAGGTGGCAACTGGCCAAGGCAGATCTGGAACCATCCAAACTCTGGACAATAGGAATGCATTTTTGTTTTTTCTTTTGGATCACAGTGGATACAGAGCCCTGTACAGAACAAGGTACTCGGGTGGGTCTGCACCTTTCCCAGGGCTTGCTGTGCCTGTGTACCTTGGCAGTGTAATTACATTTTGCAGAGGATCTGTAAGCTGCCATGTCCCCAGTCTACAGACACTCCAGCCCACCACTGGAGAAACAAGCTGGGCTTTTACTCCAGTGGTGACCAATGTCCCTGGAAGGAGAAATGCTCAGCTCTGTGTAAGGTGCATCAGAAAATTGCATAATAAGTGAAGTCAAGTGGAAACTTGGATTGGAAGGGATTAGTTGATGAAATAAATAATTGCATACTGCCAGTCTTCCTTCATGTGAGGGTAATGAGTGTGTAATTCAGGTAATGAGCAGAAACCAAGGGCCCACCCTACCCAAGGGTGGGCTGCAAGAGCAGAGGCCTCCCTGGGACACAGTCTGACCCTGGTGCAATCACTGATGTCACACGGTGCTTCCAGTCCTCTGGAAAATCAGCTACTCTTAATTGTAGCCTGTCCCATCCTATGGCAAGTGCCCCATCCTGCTGGTCACCCCTTCACTTTAAAAATCAAGAGCACCCACTGTCAGACATGAGGATGATGGGCCTCATTGCATCTCCAACCTCTGCTGCCCTTGGTGAACAGCTCATACATTACAGGCACCCTCAGCTGGCATCTGTGGTGTCCCCAGACTGTGTGGGTGCCAGGGATGCCACACAAGTCCCTGCTGATGAAGAGGGGCTGGGTGTGCTTACATGCACAACTCATTTTTCCCCAGGCTTTTTAGCTGCAATATGGCTCTACAGATAAGTTTTCCCACCCTAGAGGAGCTTGGCAGGTATCTCAGATGTCTTTTGGGCAACATAGCAATTCCCTTTTTTCAATATTTGCAAGCTTCCAACCCCAAAGCTGTCCTTTCTATTTCAGAACAAGCTATGCTCTGGAAAAAAAAAAAAGAGACCAACAGAATAATTTGTTTAAGACTCAGATTCACAGCAGCAAGTAAGATATAATTGTACCCTTTGATCTTCAAAGATATCATCCAGTGTCTGCTGAAGTCAGTGAAAGCCACTGTTTGACTTCAATGAACATTTATAATATACAACTCAGAAATATCCTTCCATTTTGTCTGATGCCTCTCTGGTGAAAATAAACTTCAGTGTGTAAGTTTGGGTGTTTTAACATAATTTTATGTGGCATGAAAGTGTTTCATATTTGAACATGAAAGGAATAAAATTTGTTTGCCCTGAAAAACACAACTGCTATTAAAGAAACGTGTGGCATCAAGCCCACATCACCTAATAGGAGTTTATACAACACTTGTAGCTGCATCAGCATTGCTGAAACAAGTGCTCAGTTGCTAATGAGCTGCCAGCCAAGCAGCAGTGCTGCCATCTGAAAACCTTTCTGGTCCTTGGCATCTGCCTATATGAAAGATCTATGACATATAAGCCCAGAAAAATATCTTCATTATGTCAGATTAATTCTGCACATGGTCCAGCGTTTTAGCCCACTGTAAAACTGGAACTATCTCTATGTAAATGCACTAAATAATTATCTGAGATTTGCCTCGGTGTGGGAGTTTGGCACTTTCCATTGTCTTCTTCATCCCTACATCCATCCTCAGCAGCAAGTGTTACAGACTAGTCCGGAGGGGAAGGTTTAGTACCACGAGGAATTTGTAATAGAAATCAAATATTAGTACAAGCAAGATGATATCTTGCCCAAATGAGACTTGATTACATTATTAATCTTGATAGTTATACATGATTTTGCATGCATGTGATTTGAATACTGGATTAAAAAGCCAGGAGATGAGCCGCTGAGATGATTTGCTTTCTTGGGAGATCCAAGCAGAAAGGTGCATTTAGCACTGAGCAAAATTTTCATGGGCTCTGGTGTAAGTTTGGAGGATTTCATCCTGCTTGGATGCTGATGGAGGCCTTTCCCTGCAGGAATCCTGGACCAGAGCTACCCGTCATTGAGGCCACACGCAGCAAAGCAATTCAGCACGTGCTCGAGCAGCCCAGTCACTGAGGGGGGAACTCTCTGGTGCAGTTCAGCACGTGCTTGTGGTTTTGATAAACAGGAATGGTTTCAATGACACATTAATGATTACCAGCATTGTGGTCTCAGTACATGTTCTTCAAACCTGTCATCACCTAATGGGATATTCCCTTTTGTGCACGGCCACCGCTGTGGTGTCTCATCTCCTCTTGCTTCCAGCCCAGCTTCTGCCTCATCCTCTTTACCATTACTGTTTGTACATCTTTGTGCACCCCTTTCCATCTCATGGTGTTTTCAGTCAGGGGAGCACCAGGCTGTGGTCTCACTCCCGGGGTAATGCATCCCATGGGGTTAATGTTGTGGGAAGGTGCCCTCACCAGAGTCAGGCTCTGCAAGATCAGCCAGGGCTCCCCTGGCACTGGAACCTGGAGCATCTCTGGCCACAGAATGGTCTGTAAATATATATTAAGGATCTTGTAGACCAGATCTCAAACACTTCAAAGACCAAATATTTCACATTTGGAGTGTTTGACATCTGATTTATTTTTTTGTAACAGACTTTTTATTCCCTAATTTTTGTATGAACTAGTTGTAATGGGAGGGGTGGGGTGTGATAACTCAGTGCTTGATCCTTATATTTACTTTTCAGTAGGATTGCTCTAGTTCTCCCACCTGCTTTTTGAAGGCTGCTCATAGGGTGTGCAGTTCAGCAAAGCAGAATGTTGCAAGAAATGATAATTTTTTTCTGTAAAAATCACTGAAACCGCATTTTGAGTGCTGATTTATTTTTTTTTAATTACACCAGGATAGTTACCATTCCTCCTTGTGCCCTAGAGACTGTTAGGAATCTGGTGTGATAGAGAAACAGCCACTAGAGAGTCTTTGGAAAAGTAAAGACATGCCTGTGTTCAGTGTGTAGGAGTCATGTATAATAGAGAATAATCTGCTGTTGGAATGGGAATTACTGGCATTTCTAAAGAGATTGAAGTTTTGGACCATGTAGAGGGAAGAGCAAGTTGTGATCATAATCACTAGCTTTGAATTTTGCTTTTTAGGCACTTTCTAACTGTTAGTTTTGAGGTGGAATGGTATTAACACAACCATGTCCCTATATGGGATGTGATGCAGCAACGCTTCCAAGAGCTGAGCCTGAGGCTTTCCACAGGATCATACTTAATAAGGTAATGGCAAGCAATTATTTTAATTTTGATTTAAATCCCTGAGAGTTATTCCACTGTTTCCCTACTCCTTAAAACCGAAGCCCACCTCAGTGCAGCCCACAGTGATGCTGGCCCTCTGACAGCTCCTTCTTTGCTGACAGGCACTGCACATGTGTTTTCCCCAGCAGAAAGATGCAGGCAGGAGAGGGGATGTAAAAAGCTCAGGACATAAAGCTAGTGAGAAATCACAAGCACAAGTGATACTGCAGGTAGCAATGGAGTATGCACAGCTGAGTGGGTTGGATTTGGTGCTTATGGATAGGTTTGTGATTGGTGTTTCATTCTTGCTGGTTTCAGAGGAATTATTCTCGGTGAGGGATTGTTATCATTTAAAATATAAACTGAGGTAAGGGCAAGGAGAAGAGGATGGAGTAGCAGGCACTGAGGGGAAAGTGCTCTCCATGGTGTGGGAGATTAAGGGGGCAAGGAGAGGAGCCTGTGTGGATGGAGTGCCTTGCAAAGTTTAGGTGCCAGCATGGACATGAGATGTTCTTATGTTAGGAGAAACCTTGGGAACCAGGTACAGCCGTGGTGAGAGATGAGCACTGTGATGGAGGCCAGGCCTGTTGGTGTCTCTGGTGCTGTGTGTCAGTATCAGTTCATGCCACAGAAACCTAACCCAGCATCGCAACCGGAGAGTGTAAATGCCACTGTGATCCCAGGAATGTTTTGGAGCTCCTGCCGTTAAAGATTACCAGATACAGCTGGGATCAACTGGCCATAGCTCAATTTTAATGGTGCAACAGTGACAACCAGTGGCCAGCTGGGCTAATCCGGGACAAGTGCCATCCCTCCAAACCAGAGCTGGGTGCTCTGGGGCTCTTGACTCCCGGAAGGGACTGTACTCACACTGTAGCTCTGCTCAAGTGGTGGGAGATACCCCACCAGAGAGGCTTCTGAGAGTGGCAGTCTTTGATATTTCCATCTTCAGGGTCACGATCCCAAATTGCTAATGGGTGAAATGTTAGCATAGCAGTTTGGGGCTGAATTTCTGGTACCGGCTACTCAGCTGCTGGAACAAATTTTAGGACAATGTTTGATGTAAATGATTGGATAGGGCAGAGCATGGGTGTGAGAAGGGCTTGGACTAAGCCTCTGATGGTGCCATTTTACATTTGGAGTTGTGCTTTCCCTTCAAAACCTTTATTTCCATATTGCATCCTTGTGTGCTGCAAATGGACGTGACCTCAGATGCAGCACAAAGAGTACATGGTTGAGCATCTGATGTAAGACTTTGTTTTTCCCTCCTCTTAGCCTCAAAAAAAAAAATCACTCAGACCCCAAAGTGGTTGTGTTGCTCTTTGTGTGCAGAGGGACCCCATTGTTGGCCAAACACTTTTATCGCGGGAAAAGCAGAAATCCCACAACCTGCCTCCACCTGGACACTGCTGTATCCCACTCACAGCATCCCAAGGACTCAGTGCTGTGACTATCACACCATCTTACTGCAGTTCTTCCCCTCCCAGGAGAAGTTTGGGGCTGTGAGAGAGCTGGCAGGGCTTAAGGTCCTCCTGCTCTACATCTGCCATCTGTTTTGGGCAGGCCTTGGTCCCTTTCCCAGGGAGGTGGCAGCATCCCTTCCCAGGGCCACCACAGGGCAGGCACATGGGGGAGGGCAGCCTTTGCTTCTCCCTGCACGTTTGGCAGTTCAAAGGCTGCTGCTCCTCATCGCTGCTCTCAAATTAGTGGATGACACCGATGTGAATATCTGGTTATAGCACAGAGGGAACTGTGGCTCTGTAGCATGGGTTTGAACACCTCAAGGATTGCCAGTAAGGTGCCATTTGCAGGACCTGGATTGATTTTTGAGAATTTAGGATGAAGGTAAGCCCCTTGTGAGCTGGCACACGCAGTCCAAGGGTATTAATCCATCTTGTATGGTGACCGGTGCTGGACCAAGCTGCCCCATGGGCATTTGTGATGCCCCTGAGACACCAGAAACCACTTTGGGCCTTGGTGGGCAAATTTTGCTGAAAACTAAAAAACTCTAGGGAAAATTATTTGATCTTTCTTGTTCCAATGCAAATATGCTGTGTGTCTCAGTTTGGGGCTTCTTGGGTGAGTTGCAGCTACCGGTGATGTGGTGCCGCTGTCAAACTGCAGCGTGGGCCAGCCTAACCAAGAATAACTCATTTGGTTGAAGTTTGCGGTTCGTAAGATCCTAAATTCTTTCCTCATTAGCTGCTTTGACCTCTGGGGCCATTTGAAACGATTCTGTTACGTGCGTTTCGGATTTTTAAAATTTAATAATTGATTTAAAAGTCCAAGAGTTTGGGGAATAAGAGCACCCGCGCACGACGCTGGGCTGTTCCCTGGCGGGGAGAGTCCAGGCAGAACCCGGCCGGAGAGCCGGGATGGAGCCGGAGAGCCGGGATGGGGCCGGAGAGCCGGGATGGGGCCGGAGAGCCGGGATGGAGCCAATGACCCGGCAGCGATCGCGGTCCTCTGCTCCGCGGTGCCCTGGGTAGGACCCGGCTCTCCTCCTGCGCCTTGTTTCTCTGACCAGATTGGGCTAAAAGTAAAAAGTAAAACA
Organism: Corapipo altera; assembly: GCF_003945725.1. NCBI lineage: Eukaryota > Metazoa > Chordata > Aves > Passeriformes > Pipridae > Corapipo > Corapipo altera. Next base: position 5,320,456 of record NW_020884891.1, on the reverse strand, counting down.
GGAGGTGAAACCCCTTACTTCTGTTTGTTAATCTTTCTTCTTCTATCTTTCTTTCTCTTTTCTTTTTCCCCCCCTTTTCTTTCTTTTTTTTTTTTTTTTTTTTTTTTTTTTTTTATTAGCAGGGCTCCTTTTTTCTCTCTCTTTTGCCTCAATAGAAAGAAAAAAAGTTTTGTCAGCACTCCTGTTTCTTTTGTTGTTTTCTTTTTCTCAGAAGTCTTTTCTGCTTTTATCCTAATCCCAGGCATGCATGAGGGAACAGTTGTGCTCTGTTGTTTGTCTGTTCTGGTAGTTTTGAACCAGTAGGGCTCCCGCTTTGTTCTCTTTATTTTCTGAACACAGAAAGGTAAAAGAGTAGGAATAGCGATTGAAACTCTTAAGAAGAGAAACCTTCGATATTTATTTAGATTTAATTCATTTTTTGCCATGTTGGTAATAATTAAGGGATGATGACAAATAAAAAAAAAAAAAAGAAGGGTAAAAAAAGAACGGAAAGGAAAGAAACCTCCTTTCCCTCCTCTGAGATCAGCATTTTGCTACCCCCAGAGCATTTTTAACTCGTACCCCTCGAGACGTTGTGTTTTTAACTGTGTTGTCCAATTTATTCAGTCTCTGGAACCAGACAACAATTTAGCATATGCCAGGGTTGTGGGTTTTTTTCCCTGCACACAGAATTTCCCCTTTGTAGAGCTGGCTTTATGATTTGAAAAGCAGCGTTAGGCTGGTTTACCTGATGCAATGTCAGCCTGATTTTTCAAGTCAGGTCTGAGTTATAAACCTTATACTTATGGCTTTACATATGCTCTGGTGCTTCTCATTTTTTTGGGGAGCATATTGTAGAACTGTCACTAAAGCTTTTTTGTGATTTCGTAGGTGTTTCTTTACTAGTTGGGCATACTGGCTGATAAATTGCCTGAAATGTTTTAACAAATTAAACTAAAACTAAGCACAGATCCATCTGTTTCTGTTTCATCCCTGCAAAACAAACCTTTTATGATTTTGGTATCCAACATGTGCTTGTTCTCTGTTGCCATGGAGATGCTGTAGGCCCGAAAATTTTTTTTTTTTCCACAGGCTCTTACGATGAAGTTTTTTTTTGAGAACTGTTTTGATTAATTTTTCCTCCACTTCAACTTCTCTCTCACTTAAACTGTTTTCCTCTTTTGTTTCCCACTTGATTTATGGCAGGTCACTGTCATTTAAATAGATGCGCGTTTTGAAATTCCTTCTTTCTGTTCGAATGCAAAGAAAAAAAAAAGATAAAAAAAAAAATAACCCATGCAAGTCATGCTCAAAGACTTGGTTATTGTTGCTTGTTGGATTTCTGCTCTCTGTGGTTGTCGGGCCTAATTCAAAGTAATTCAGGCTACTCAGTGGGGGCAGTGCATAGCTCCACAGGAAATTATGATAGCAAAAGTCTTCCTGTAGAGCTCTACACTTGGCACTACAAAGTGCCTCGGGCTGCAGTTACCTGAATAGGGTTGAATTAGACCAGACAACCGCATCATCCCACTTCTTAATCTATTAGAGCGATATACAAGTGGCAATTGTTGATTGCAAAAATGGGATTAAGAGGCTCTTCAAGTGAATTGATTTTCTTGTGAGAACAAAAAGAGGAAAGAGAAGGCTCGTTTGAATCACACAGCCAGAAAGTTCGTGAATGGGTTCCACTCCAAATGTTAGAATTAAAGCAACCAGTATTTCCCCATGGAGCACGCAGGTGAGAGGAATAAAGTGCTGAAAAATAGAAAATTATGTCTAAAACTTAAAGTTTGTGGTGCTGTCACCAAATCTCAGCTCTCCCCCCACTGCCCCTCCCTCCCTGCTCCCGGCAACAACAACAAATCCTTGTTTCAGCCAAAGACTTTGTTGCTCTTCATCAGTCTCTGTTTATTATTCTTTAATCTTTATTTTTACCAGTGTGTTTCACTTATTTATTTGCTTTAAGTCAGGGAAGAAAAGGGGAGAACAGCTGCTATGACTCCTCCCTGGTTTTCCCTGAAACTTTCTGCTTATTCCTTCCCCCCACTAAGATCAAAACAGTGCTGTGTCTCTCCCAAGGGATCTCCAAAACGTGGTACCTGCACTGTTCCAGAATGACTCCTCAGGAGTTTCACCCTGCTCTGCCAGTGCTTGCTTTTCCCCTCAGGGCTGCTGTTTTCCCTGCAACCACAAGTTTTTTGTGGACAAGTGTCATAAATCTCCCATTAACCTCCATGTATCATCCACTGAGAAGAGCAGAGCCTGGTGTCTGGTCTCGCTGGGATGTCCCCTGCTATTTATTTTTGGATGGCTCTCAGTGATGCTGGAAATCCTTTTACCTGAGCTGAAAGGCAAGTTGATGAGTGTGCATGGGGTGGGTACTGGGCTGCAGGGAACGTGGTGGTGAAGGCATGTCCTGCACCGGGTGTAGCAGAGAACAGTGCTCAGACAGGGCTCTCTGTCAGCAGTGTGGAGAATAGAAATGACACCCAGCCAGAAAAAGGAGCTGCTGGAGCAGATGGAGGGAGCCTGGTGCTGTCATTGGCATTGGGAGGGGATAGAGAGGATGGTCCCCTCTGAGATACAGGGATGAGAAACATCCCCTCCCACCACAAAAGCGTGACAGCTCAACCTGGGAGCTGGCACCAGGGCAGAGGTGCAGGGAATGAGCCACTTAAAAGTGGCTTCAGAGATTCTGGGGAGGGGAAGAAGCAGCTGAACTAGACCTTGCTCTGTGAGTTGGAGGGGACGTGTCCATCCTCGTCACGTCAGCGCCGGCACAGCTGTTCAGGCTTGTTGTGGGGTTTGTGAACTCTTTGTTTAAATTTGTTGTTGTAGGCTTGTTTACTCACCTGGCCCGATAAGTGGCTTGATGAGAATTATCTTGGAGCAGAAAGGGCTGATGGAGTCAGTGTTGTGAATTCGGGGGACACAGCCACCAGGGAGGCTCTCACCCCAGTGCTTTGGGAAGGGCTAGAAGAAAATTTGGAGTAATAGCACCACTTCAATATTTTACTTTTATTTCAGAAGATAGTTATATTGTTGCAAAACCTTTCCTTTTGTGTAGGCAATTGTAGGAAGGGGCTGAGTTTCTATGGCACGAGAGACCCTCTTATACCCAAAGCACCCTATGTGCACATTCACAAGTGCTGCAAATCCGAATGAAACAAAAGACCAAATGTGTCTCCCACAGGAGGTTGAATTCATACTTCCCTGAAGCCTTCACCATGAGCAGCCACTTTAAGTCTCTTCCCAGCACATTCCAGCCCTTCCCACCTCTCACCCAGCTCTAAGAGTTTTACACAGTGTCCTTTCCAAACACCTATGAAAAGGTTTCCCCTTTTCATCTCTTCTGCCCCATGAAAGGATTTGCCCCAAAATCCCAGTCACAGGATTCCAGGAGCACCCACCACGTGTCAGCATCCGTGGGCAGCAAGCAGGCACGAATTCCTCCTTTGCAACAACATTGCTTTCTCTAACTGCAACACAGTAATTGCTCCATATTTAATTACCGGGATTGCATCAGGTCCGCGTGGCGTATTTGCGTGCGCACTATCAATTATGTCATAATAAATGAATTTCCTTTTCAGGATTCCCTGCAGCCGATGGCTGGGCTTCTGTTCCTCCTTGACTGTTCTGACTTTGAACAGGTTTATTCAGCTGTTGTCTGCTAAGCCCTACAGAAAAGAACAATAGCTTCTGATCTGCCTTTTATGGGTTATTGGGAACTGGTGGTCCGCACTACAGCTTTGGTCAGTGATTAACCAGAGTGAAAACAAACTACACAAGGCTAAGTTGATGTTGGAGGAGGAATGAACCCACTTCATTAAGGCTTTAAGAGGAAACCTTTTCTTCTTCAATGCTTGTTCACAACTTTTCAGGTCTCTATTTAATCACGTAATTCTCTCTAAGTAGGAAGAGAAGCTTGCCTCACAGCGAGAGGTCTTTTGCCACATGACAACTTAGAAAGATAAATTATATATAAATATCTTCATGGTTTTGTGGAAAGGAAACCAAATTCAGTTTTACTGCATGCAGCTAATTTACCAGTTTCTTAGGTGCTGTGGACTTCCTAGTGTCCCACTGAAGGAGAGGAAATCTTTGCTGCAATTGCTTTAACTTTTGGCATGTGTGTGTGTAGGGTGAACAAATCATATCTGATCAGGGCCAGGCACCGGCGGCCAACAGGGGCCAAGGGCAGATGAAGAGGCAGCAATAATAGCAACCCTCCTTTATAGCACCAGTGAACCAAAATGGAAGTGTTCCCCATGGTGGGATTTTATTCCATCTCCCAGAGAAATCACACCCTCCTGTATCTCAGGATCTCTTTTTGGCTGGCACCCCAGGGAGCTGAAAGGGAAGGCAGGAGATTTGGGGTGGATAAATCTGGTGCTGGTGAACATGATGAGTGACTCCAGTCCGTAAGGTCCAGCCCTCGTGCTGTGCTGGGTAAGTGCATCACTTTGGGGTGGCCTGTGGGCTTTTGTTTAGCATAATTTTTTTTTTTTTTTTTTGGAGCATGGCAGTTAATTATGATTTGGAGAGCATGTGACTTCAACCTAAAGCACAGCAGTAATAAATCAAGCCACTGGCTCCTCTGGGGGTATCCAGCACCAGCAAAGTCCACTATTGCTACAGCCTCTGTATTTCCAGCAGTGCAAGGCAGCAGCCCCTCCTGGATATCAGTGTGCACTGGGAGGGATAACATGGATACCCTGGGGAATGCCAGGGAGCTGCTTGCTGGGCATCTTCAGCCTTTTAACCAGTTTCCAGGACAGCAGAGATCTTCATCAGACAGATGCCCGAAATGCAAAGAGATGTGTTAATCTGGTGCTTGTGGGGTGGGCATGGCTGATCCAGGCTCCTCCTCATATGCTGGGATAAACAGGGGTTGGCTTTGGGACCAGGATGGAGCAGGTTGTTGGTGGATGGCTGCAGGTCACCTGGTCTTCTACTTTTTCCCTCCAAGAGCTCCAGTGGAGCCATGTAGAAGATCCCACAGAGCAGAGGAGACTGTACCACTGGGCACTGTGCTGCTGGCAGGGCTGACCCACCTGGGTGCAGCAGTCTGCCTTCTCTGCAGTTCACTCAACACCCTGAAACTCCCCATTCAACAGCCCAAATTCAGCATGAATCCTGGATTTGAGTGCTCAAAATCCCCAGCTGTGGCTGTAGGGAGACCAAAGGTGGCTTCCCAAGAGCAGGGGGCACACAGCACAGGGTGAGCCCCTGCATGCACCCCAACACCTGCAACTTTTCGAGGCCTGGTCCCTTCTCCTGCCAGCTCTGAGACATGGTCCTATTCCTAAATATTCTTCCCAGCTACCAGGAGTGGATGTATCATTCCCTCACTACTTGCCCCAAGTGATGTACATTGCTCCTCTGCTCCCTATTTGTAGGGAAAGCACAGACCTTAATGGAAGGACATTTAGAGAGAAGCAATCTCTAGTCCCAGTGAGGCAGGAGGGCACCAAGAATGTGAGTCTTGCCTGGGGCTCCCTCCACACTTGGAGAAGCCATGGATAAGATTTTTCTCTGCTCTTGATTGCAGCAGTGCACCAAGGAAGGATGGACCCACCTGGGGTAGGAACAGGAAAACCATCAGTCCCGTCTTGGGGGAATGGAGGCTGCAACTAAACAGGTTGGGAGATATGGGAACAAAGAGGGTAAAACATCTGTAGAGGAGGTCTCCCACTTCTCATGAAGGCAAGAAAAGTAATGGGTGATGGTTTCCTCCTTAAATTGAACAGCAAGGGCACAATTTTCCCTCTAGAAAGGCATTGTGAAGCACGATTTTCCATAAATCTATCATTTGTTTTCTACAGGTGTTTTGTAAATTGATTAATTTTGGGTACAAAAATGTTTAAATACTTCATTAGTTGAATTCTTTGAACTCAAATTAGAGGAGCTTGTTAAAATAATTTAATGAAACGCTTTGGTAGGAGTGGAGGGGGAGGAAGGCTGGGGCTCTGGGGTGGGAGCAGCCTGGGTTTGCAGCAGGTGAGGATCTGGCCCAGTGCACGGTTTGGCTATTAAATTACAGCACTAAGCTGTCTCAATTAATAATTAAAATCTATGTTTAAATAATTCATCAAAGGAAAATGCTTAAATTGCAAACTTGAGATTTTTGGGGTGAGTTCAGACTCAGGCTTCAAATGTGGGAGAAATTCAGATAGCTAATGCACCGGCATGAAAACAGGATTTCAAAAGCTTCAGCTTTTGTGTTAAAATGATGAAAAGAGAGGTAGGAAAAGAGACTGCCGAGCTCCTTGGAGTGTTTGTGAACAAAATAGCACCTTTTTGGGGAAACAAAGGCAACCCCTCAGAGTCTATCAAACAGTTTATGCCCCAACTGCTGCAAAAATTGGGCAGCAAAAAGTATGAGAGATCCTTTAGATGATTCCTCCGGAGGGAAGGCTAAGCTGCAGATCGAAGAGAGAACACGAAAGGCAGATGTGCCTTGGAAAAAAAGGATTATCAGACTAGTGCCCATTTAGGAGTCTGCAGCTGAATGAGGAGGAGAAACTGAAGCAAAGTGAGACTTCCCACAGTGTTTCATATCTGGCGGAGAGGTCTCCTTGGAGACAGTGAAGGGTCTCACGACACCAACCCAAGCTGTGCAGCATACCTGGAGATGCAGGGAGATGTATGGATCCTTCCCCCAGTGAGGTCCAGTGCCTTCCTGTGCCCATGGCAGCTGGCACGGGTCAGTGTCTGTGCCCCTGTGCAGGGGGGATATCCCAATCCCAAGCAGAAAACCCATCTGTCTGGGCTGAGCGTCAGCTCACCAAAGCCTTGCTCATGCTCTCAGACACCCAGCCAAGTAACAGTGTATCCTCTTTCAGAACAGTGGAAGCGCCAAGGTTGAGGGAAGAGGGTTCCCCATCCTGAGCGTTTCTCCTGTGCCAGTTGCTCCTTCCCAGCATGGGGAAGGGATGCTGACAGAGGAGTTGTGATGGACACAGCCGTGCTCCTGGCACAAAGCCCTGGGGTGGAAAGAGTGAGCTGCATTGTCTGAGGCCTTTCTGGACCTTGCAAGGTGGAGAAGATTGTATCAACTCATGGCAAATGGGCTAGTTTGGATCTCCTTGACAAGATCTGCCCTAAGGGAAGCTGGCACTTCACTAAAATAGCAGTGGATCCACATGCTCCTGGGCGGTGTCTGGCTGATATCAGGCAATATCCAGGGTTGGTTTGGGGATCAGAAATTTTGTGGTGCTGGATTACTTTTGCTCTCAGACGTCTCTGCTGTGCCAGGGCAGTGGCAGAGCTGCCTCAAGCTTGCACTGTCTTTGCTTTGGCTGGACAAGCAATGAAGTTGGGCTGTCCCAGTATCTTGTCCCAACTCTGGGGATGGCACAGCTGATTTCACCCATCCTGCATGAGCCTGGTGGGCTTCTTTGCCTTTGGATGCTTGCAGGGAGACAAACCTGCCTCCTGCTGCCAAACCCCAAATGCTCCTCTCCTCATGTCCCCCAGGGATGGGGTTAGGTGTCAGTGACATGCTGTCAGCATTGTTTCACTCTCACTGTAGGGCTTGGCCACATAGATGTCTACCTGGTTTGACTCCAAACACATAAACCTCTCCGGGGCTGAAAAGAGGAGATTCCGTGGTGCAAAAGGCTGGCTTTCCCTTCACACATGAGGGGTTCGCTCCAATATGCTTTGATGTCCTGCAAAGAAGCTGCTGCAGCATCAATGGCATCTAACACAGTGACACATGTAGGGCCCGAGGGCCCCAGGAGCAGGTTTAAATAGGACCATTGAATCCGTCCGCCCGTGCACACGTGACTGTCGGTGGCAGGAGCCCAGCGATCGATTGAGCTGTCAATGTGTGCCCACGGACCCAGTTTTGGACTTTCTGTCCTGTGCAAAATCATTGGTCTTGGTGCACTGGGCCTGATCCAAGCCTTGGAACAATATCTGGCTGCTCAGGGAGTGACCGGGGGGCGCAGGACCTGTTCAGCGAGTGTAATTACTGCAGCGTGGCTTTCTCAAATCTGTTGAAAGGAAATAATTTAAACTGCAAATTGTTTCCCTCCATAGCTGAGCACTGCACAAAGGAAAACGTCTCCGTTCAGGGTTATTATTAGACCCCGGGGCTTTGGAGATGTTGTTCCTAATGGAGAGAGAAGTAGGCAGTGTTTAACCAACAGAGGAAATAGTGTTTAACCATAAGCATGTCTCTCTAATTTCTGCTTGCAGTCCTAATGACGAGTGGGTCTGAGCATCAAAGGCAATTTTGCTGATGCTGAGACCACAGGGATTTCATCCCTTTTACCAGGGGACATGAAAAGGCACTGTTTTCCAAGGATGGGTTTTTCCCCAGATTGCTGCTGATAGTCCAGACTTCTCCACATGGAGATGGCCTTGGAGGCTGTGGTCCAGCCTGAAGCATGAGGGCTATGACCAGGCAGCTCTCCCTGCAACCTGCACACACTGCTGAGCTCTCCAGCAGCTGCCCAGTGCCATCACAGTCTTTTTGCACAGCGAGTACCTGAGCAAGCCTGGCTGATCCAAAGCTACCTCCTCCAGGAGGAAATGTGAGTTTGTGTATGACACAGTGATGGTACTGGTGCTTTTTCTCCTGTATGTGGGTGTTTGCCCATATGCCCAGTGCCTGTCAGCACTCTTTGGAGCACAGAGAAGAGATACTTGGAAAACTGGACCCCTGCACTCAACCCATGAAGTGATGCCCAAGTAGGGGCAGGCTCTATGGGGGATGAGGTTATGACCCAGGTTTATTAAGGACATCAGGTGCCTGTTGGTTTTGGATACTCTTTGTGGCTGCAGGACCTCACTTTTCACCCGGGAACAGTTGGACAGAGGCTCTCAAAGGAGAAGGGTATTTTACAGCAAGCAGCTCTTTGCGTCTCTGCAGAAAGCATGTACTGGGAGGGTGGTGGAGCTGCTGCTCCTGGGACATCAAGACTCACTGGTATGGAGAAGGGTGAGCATATATCAGCTTTGAACTATGCTGGGTCCATGGGGTAATGTGCCATCTGTTTCTTTGTGAGTTGGAGCGCTTTTAATTCAAAGTTTGCCTTTGCAGAACTTCTTTAGCAGATGTACACAGTGGAGTGTGTTCGGGGAGGGGTTTGGATGATGCTTCTCGGAGAGACTATGGATGATGTTGGGCTTTTCCTCCCCTTGTGGGAGCGTTGAATCTTGCTGGGATGCTGCTGAAGTGAGGCCTGGAGGGTGATGCCAGGGTCTGTGGGACCCCCAGGGGACAGCGTGCTGGCGAGCCTCAGGAGAGATGACCAGGGCAGCTGGGGCAGTGCAGCCAGTTGTGATCCCTGAGATGAAGTGCATGCACCCACAGCAGCTACTTGCTCAGTGGGCTTGGGTCTTGGGCTGATCCTGGCTCCTTGCACAGCCAAGGAGAACTGTCTTGGGGTGTCAGCACCCTGAGGATGGCCTTGCCTTAGTGTCAGATCTTCATCAAAACCCACTGCCTGTGCAGAAATTCACAGATCCGATAGTGGGGATGCTGTGGGGAGACCCTGCCCAGAGCTGGATTAACTTCAAGCCCAAGTGGGGGGGTTGAGGGGGTGGGGGGATCGCTTCTCTGGCCACGCAAGGCAAGCTTCTGGCTCTGGTAACTCAGGATTAGTGCTCCACAAAGGGAGGGTAGGAGCATTATAGTGAAATGTAGACTCTCCATAGGAGGCACCCATACATCCCAGCGGTGCGGGGAGGGAAGGGGGGGAAGAAAGGCATCTGTGGCCCAGCCAAGTTTGCCGAGGGAGCCAGATCGCCCTCACCACTGCCCAGATGCAGGTGTCAAACCTGAATAGAACGGGTGGAAAGCACGGCGTGGGTACCTGCAGGTAACACCCCGGGGCATGGCCAGCCTCGGTCCCACAGCACAGAGGAAAGGATGTGTGGGAGGCGGGAAAAGAAAATGTGTTTGCCTGTGTGTGGGTGTATAGGGGTAATGTCTGCTGGGAACTGTAGTTAGAGAATGCACGGTCAAGTGTGAAACAAGAAACGAGGTTAATGCTGCACAGAAGCTGGCACTGGTTATCTCCACACCTCTGTGTGATGAGTACATGCAAGGTGATGTGGGCTGGTCCCGTGTCCCATGGGCACAACACCCACCCGCACTCTCCATGTGGGCTGGGGGAGAGGAGTAGGGCAAGAGTTTGTCATGAGAGAGTGTTTTTCCCCTTGTTCTCAAAGTTTAATTTCATCGTGAGAGTGCTTTTGTTAGAAAACAGGTGGGGAACTTCTCCTGCTGGGTAGAACGCTGTTCTCCTCTTCCACTGCTCCTTGCAGGTTAAGTTTCCATGAGCCTCTGGCATAACAGGCGAAACACGGCATTCCCTGTGGAGATGCTCATTGCTGGTAATGCCTTGCCTGGGGAGCCGGTGCATAAATAAAATCTCCAGCTTTCTGGAGGATGCTGAAGGGGTGAGGGCTCTGGCTGGATAGGGGTATAAAGGGTGCACAGCTTTGCAGCTGGGATGGGAGGAAAATGCCCATGAGCACTAGTGAAGCCTCCTCAGGTGCCTCTCTGCACCCGCTGCTTCCTCCCAGGGCTCTGGGGACACTGGGAAGCAGTGGTGGGGCTCTGGGGAATTAGTTAATTTGGTTTAACTCCCTTCATCTTCCATTGGAAAAATGGCACGCACAATCATGTATGTAATTATCTGTATAATTATATATGTATACATATATGAAGTCAGAAGACTTTTTGTGAATAGGGACCTTGGAGGGTAAATACAGGACTGAAACCCAGGAATCTTAATTTTGCCTCAAATTTTGGCTATACTGTTTCTATAGAGACCAAAAGGAAGCTTTGGCTCCCCCACTCAGCTATTAAAGTTTAGTGCATTGAAAACTGTCTTCATGCTGTGATACCCTTTCACGGAGTAGAATAGGGTCTGAGCTAATCCATGAAAGTTGTCATGCTATGAACTAGTAGTCAAGCTTTTTCCTTTCAATTGAGTCTAAAACTATACTGTACTTCACACTTGATTGGCCCTTCAGATGGCAGGACTCAATATCCCTGCTGGAAATAAGCTCGTCTTCACACAGTGATGTTGAACGTGGAAAGATCTTGTTTCTGTGGCGTAATTACTGGCACTGCAATATGAAAGTCGTCAGGATGAGATTTTTTTATTTATTTTTTTTTTCCTGGTTTAATTAATATATTTCAAACTTTGCTTTCTTCTCCTCAAAGACTGGCGAGGTTTGGGTGCGATGCTAGCAGCACGCCAAGAACCTGGACCCGAGCAAAGGCTCCCACTTGCTGGGGAGCTTTTCTCTCCTCAGTGTTGCACTTACAAACGTAGCAAGGCAAAGTTATCATCAGCACACCCGCCTCAGCCTTCCCCCATTGAGTGTACTGTAGCAAAGGTAATGAATGGGTCTTTTTTTTTTTACTTTCTTCCTTTTTTTTTTTTAAGTATTTTATTTATTTTTTTTCCCTCCCATCTATCAGGATAACTGTATAAAGCAGGGTTTTGCGCTGGGGTAATTTTTCTAATGGAAATCAGCCCTTCCTTTGACCTTAGCTGCTACTTGTGCGTGTTCACAGGGGCTAAATCGATCGTGAGGACAGTGGACCGTCATTAAGGTGGAGCAGCCGCAAGACTCTCGATTAAGACTTCACCAGTGAAAAGTTACTGTATTTTCATGATTAAATTTTTTAATGGGGGAAAAAATGCCTTGAACTGTATAGACCAAAAGGGGGCACCAAGGTATTAAAAAAAAAAAAAAGTGGTGCTGGTTTTGGTGGTTTACCTATATAAACTGTGATGGTTTCTGCTGTAGCTTTCTTGCTTAGTGTAGTTCCTAAACAACAGCAAAAAAAAAAAAAATCTCCTCAAAGTTTATGTGAATTTCCAGTATTTCCACTCTGCTAATGTGACCACTTTGGTTCAACTGGGGAGGCTGCTTTGGGGATTTCTTCTGGTCTTTTTTTTTTTTTTTTGATTAATCCTCATCAATTAATTTTTTATGATTTGGAGAGTTTTTTAAAGGTAGACTTGGGTTGTGTGGGCTTTCTTAATTCAGGAGTGATGCTTTAGAGAATAAGCACCAGATTAATTTAGTTACATAAATCTTCAAAGTGCTCTCTGTCTTTTCTGGAGTGTTCAGTGTTGCCTCTCTCGCCACTTTTAAACACAAGTTTGCAGTTTGCTTTTGGCTGCATTTAGCCTCTTCCTGGGTGTAAGAGGATTTCTCCTTAGCTGGCTGTGGGATGAAACGGAGGGCACAGGTAGGGACAGTGTTAAGCCCCCTCTCTCCACTTGGGAAGCCAGCTTTAATTACAGCCTCATTTATGGGTCTCTCAGCCCAGCATCGTGGTCAGGACAAGGCAGAGGCACTGGAAGAAATTCTGCCCTGTGACTAACAGGACACTAAAATGTCTCTTCTCCCACCACTGCGAGAAAGGGATGAAAGAGTAGAACAAACCCATATTTCATCCATTTTCCCTCCCCGTCCCACAGCCAGATTTGGTTAAAAGCTTTCTCGGTGTGAAAGGCTGCAGCGCAGGAAGGGCGCAGAGCAATTGTGCTCTCGAGTCTGGGGGGTTTTCCTCCTCTCCACTACGAGGGGTTTTATGGTGCACGGTGCACATTTATAATCTCCATTTTTTACAAGCATCCAGCACGTAAAATGCCAGTCAGATGGTTGTAGCTATTTTGTGATCGCTGGGGTTTTATTTGTGCCTTTGTAGCTCTGCATATACAAAGTCCTTTCGTAAAATTGTCAGATTCTATTATTTTTCACAACAAATTGGAACAAGTTTGTTTTCCTTTTTTTATGAAACCACCTTTATTAGTTTTTAAATAATTTAGAAATGAAAGATGGGGTGTTTTCGAGCACTGAATATAATGTTTTATAGTTTAATTTGTACTGAGAGCTAAGTCTTATTTTTAGTTTTGTTGTGTTACCTAATTTATTGGATCGTATATTACATAATGCAAGGCAACTGAATAGCTGAGGTTAATAATTTTGATATATGTGGCTAATTAGTTTGTAGGGATCTCAATTTAAAAAAAAAAGCAGAATCTACATATCTAGTTTAGATTTCAGCAATAATGTTAAATGCAGCAGGTATCTAAATTGAACTATTCATACAAAATTGTGAAATTTACTTTTAAAGCGTAAGTAACTTGATATTTTTAAAAAAGGGACTTACCCTTTGGTATCTCACAATTTGTTCACAAAAGGATACACTTGTCTTATCTGTCCATCATTTATTAACAACACCTACAGAACTGCAGGGCACGAACCTGGTTTGTTCTGTGGTTTAAGAAACTGCATTTTGATCCCATCAGCTGCCTCCCAAGAAATGCAAAGTTGTTGCTGTTTTGGCTGCAAGTGCTTTGTAAGGAAGTGTGGAAAGAAGAAGAGAGACTAAATACCATAAACTAGCCTGAGGAGTTTAGTTGAAAAAGTAATTTGTTGACTATCTAATTTTCCTCTTCCAGTTTTGTTGCAGTTTTAAATTACTCCATGCTTTGAGTCTATTATTACTTTATTCTAATTTAGCTTTTTCAACTAAATGGTTCCAAATAATTTTTGAATTTAAAAATTTCCTTCTGTTTTTGCAGTTTACTTTGAAAAATGATCACTAAACTGTGTTAGACTTCAGCTATTCTTTACATGATAATAATAATAACAACAAGAACAATAACAACAACAATAATAATAATAATGAGTCCTCCTACTGAAAGCACTAAAATATTGTGCCTTTACCTTCTGTACTGTTTGGCTGATCGTAAATCTACCTTGCACAACTCCAATCACATTTTAAAGGAATGCCATAATTTATTAAACCAGTTAACAAAAATGTGTAGATAAAGAAAACTCATTCAAATGTGAAAATGAACCACTTCAGTCACAAGCTACAGAAAGCTGATTTATCAGGTTAAATTCCCTTTCTGCAATGAAAAGCATTTTGCTCTGGAATAGACTTGTAATCTAAAATATTATTTTTTTTTCTGAGAAGCAGAGGGGAAATAAGAATAAAATAGGAAGCTTTCTTAGATTTGTCTACATATCTTGCTACAACTGCAAAATAAGGTTTTGTCTCTTCATTACAGAGGTAAACATTACCTCTTTTGCTCCTGTGCAACTCGGATAAATCGAAAGTGCAGATGTATAAAATGTGCAGGCAGAATTTGAAATCCGATTTCCCCCCCTTAATTTACAACTGTAACCTATGGAAAAAAAGGTTTGAAAATTGGATACTGCAAATGCTTTCAATTTTATTTTTTTTTTCTTATCCCCTGTGTATGTGCTTTTTAAGGGATGGGAGGACCTGCTTTGGGTTCTGCGCTGCGGAGTAAGTTGTCACCTGAATTTTTATTGCTTGTAGCACAGAGAAAGGAAAAAAATCTGCCTTCATGCTACTCCGGTGGCATTGGCACTTCACTGAACCCAGCTCCCTTGCAGACAGATGTATCAGCAGATGAATTTACTGCTGATTTCCAGTGTGCTCTGCATGAGTGGGAGCAGCTTTTTGTTTTGTTAAAAAACAAATCAAGAAGCAAAAAAGGCAAGAAAACCATTTCCAACTTCTCGTTTGGTTAAATGCTGAGGATACAAGTTCTCTGTGCCCATGGCTGTGTGTTGGGAGGCTATGAACCCTGCAAAAGCTGGCAAAGCACATTGTTAGAGTCCTAATCCAGCTGTATTTTAATTTTCCGGGCACAGCAGAGCACTTACTTGCCGTGTCTCTCTCTGTCTCCCTCCCTAACGTTTGTGCAGAAAGGAAACTTAATCTCTCCAGTGACCCTGCTTCTGTTCTTCAGCTCATAAAAGCCAAAAAAAGTCAAGCCAGAGGCTCCTAAATGTGGCAGATCCTGTAAATTACCCCATAGCACTGACAGGATAACACCTTCCAGGGAACAGATTTTTGCCCGGACTCTGAGTTTTATTCCCTTTTGTGAGTTTAAGAGACACTCTGGATACCCAAATGCATGTATCCGTATGCACAGTATTTGATCTACAACAAATTGTTTTATTATGCACAACGACTGGAGATAATTATGATGGAATACAAATTTTTAAATGAATTCCAGGGCGTTGGATGCCTCATTACCTACGCAGAGAGGAAAGCTGCTTTATTTCTGGCTGCAGAAGCAGAGACACAATTTGATCAGTACATTTAGAAATAAAATCCTAATGTCTCGTTCCAAAGTGGGCAAATTAAATGCACAACAGAGGAGCAGTTTTAACATTGCCATGTGTAATTAGCAACTCAAATGTAGGCAGATATCGTTAGATTTTTTTTTTTTTTGCTTGCTGCTGATTAACCTAATATTGGTAGGGAACGAGAAAAGAACTGGGTTCTGGCAAGGTGGTTAGGACAGCAGCCTCAAGTACGAGCTGGATTTGGTGGTTTTATAAAAATGTGCTAAGTAAAAAAAAAAAACCAACGCCATTCCTTTCTGCTCCTTGCTTTGACACCGCCTAAATTAAATGCAGAGTTGCGTTGGCTTTGCACGTTGTTTTTTGCTCGTTTGACATTTAATACTGTTGTATCAGGACCGCTCATCTCAGCCGAGATACTGAGGGGAAAATACGCAATTTAGACCAAATGTGCGAGGGACCCGCCGAAGCCAATGTCTGTGCACGCTGTGAGCGGGGAGGGAGCTCGCGTGGGCTGTAAAAGGCAGATTGCCCCCAGGACGTGGCCGGGCAGTGCTGCTGCCAGCACGGCACTGGGACACAGGCAGGTCTGCAGCACCGCTCCCTGAACAGGCTCTTCCTTCTGTAATTGGTACTTCCTAACGCAGAAGGGTAAAATGCGCCCTCTCCATAAAGCTCCCATTAATCTGGCGTATAAAGTATATTTTTAAAGTTTATTGTGAACACCAGAGTTCTCCGGGCTTTTTTTACTATCCCAAGTGCTGCAACGCTAGCACATTCAATAAATGTCATGTTATTGTATGTCTGAAGTTCAAAAAAAAAAAAGGGGGGGGGGGGGGGGGGGGGTTACTTGCAATCTGTAATTAAATCCAGCGGGAAGTATTTCCTGAATGGCAGAGACCTTTCACACTCTGTTACCTAATTCTTTACAGGTGATTTTTAGCCCCCCCTCCCCAAGCCCCCTTCTTTTTTGGCACTGGGAAGTGGTAGTCATAGCAAAACTGTCTGGATTTCGGAGCGAGAAAATGCTCTCTGCTGTCTGATAGTGAAATTGGTAAATGTTATGCTTAGCTCTCAGAGTGAGAAAAAGTAATTTCACATTTATTCTTTCCTCCACCAGAAGTAAAATACGACTGGAAGTACTGGCAGATAATTATTTTTCTTCCCAAATAACCCTCTTTTGGTTCAAAAAGAGCTTGACGCAACACTGTATGTTCCCCTTTTGTGCCAGAAATGATGGAGGGCGGCGCGGGGAAGGGGCTGCTCCCCTGCCTCTGTTTTCCAGCCCTTGGGTACCTCCAGCCCCGTGGGGCAGGGGAGGTTCTGCCACGGCCGTGGTCTCTTGCCCATGTAAACCCTCTCCCCAGCACAACAGGGAGCAGCCCATGCACAGGGCGGCCTTTTCTCTCCCGAGGAAGAGTCAGCCTCTCCCCTTCAACCTGCTTTGCTGGAAGAAGGGCTTTCCCAGGCGAAATAACTTACTTACTTTGGGAGGAGTCTTTTGTGGCCTTGCTCTCGTATTGTTCTTTCAAAAAGTGGCCCTTTTTCCCCCCGCTCCCCAAAGAATAAAGTGATGCAAAGAAATACAATTGGCACAGCAATGACTCGGGCTGTTACATGCAGTTCTGATTTGATACATGAGATCAGTTCCTATAGTATAATTCTCCTCTGGTTTCCTTCCAAGCTTTGTGCTGAGCTTCTCTCCCAGTGTTTTGATAATATCTTCTGAAAACTGAGCGACTCAAGAGTCAGTTAAAACCATATTTCTTCCAGGCAAATAAATGTATAAATGCTCCCCAAACGCGCTTGCAAGCAGAAATGTCAGCTAGCGTTCTTCAGATATTTTGATGTTGATGAAATAACATTTTGGATTGACAAAGATGGAAATTTAAAGTAATGACTTGATGCAACAGCCTTCAAAACAGTAGATAAAAATTCAGCAAAATTTCTTTACTCTTGATAGAAAAGATTGTTTTAATTTTAAAACATCTAAATTTAAAAAAAAACAGTTGTACTCAGTTTAGGGATGTTCCTGGCCTCTTGGGAGCATCTTTTGTGCCAGGCTTTCACCACCAGATCTTTGAGGCGGTGGTTGCCTCAAATGCTGCTCCTCTTGTTTTGTGTTGGACACCCAAACCCATCACATGGAGGTTACTGCAGCTCCCTGGCTTGGACGCCTCAAAAGCAAATGTGAGAGCAAATCTGCCCTTTGAAGTCAGCAGCTCTGGGGGAAACTAAGTCATAACATAATTTTTCATATAAATGGTGCAGAAATTCCTTGTTGCCTCAACACCAGCATTACTACTTGTTCCATGGCTGTATCTGTGGATGGTGCTGCTAAAACAGGACCAGGGGTTTGGAGAAGGAGAAGGTCTGGTGTTCTTTGCTTCCCACATGGAAACCAGGAAAACTGCCACTCTGGTATTGCCACAGCTGAGTTGATTTGCCTCTTGGGATGCTGGTGAGTCCTAGAGCTTTGTAAGATCGTGGGAGGAATAGAATGTCAGTGCTGAGCAAGAAACTGCTTTACATTGACCACTGCAGCAGCAAAATAGTGGCTTGTTCATACCAACCATGGCATGTAAGGAGGTCCCAGGGGAGCTGGCACATGGTGGGACAGGGACAGACACAGCTTTCCCTGCTCTTGCAGCTCTGGGATGTTTATAGTGGCGTGCAGGAGTGAAGCCCATAGTGTGTGTCCCCATCTCTTCCACATGGTTACACGCTTTCTGGAGGGTACATCAGAGCTGTCCTGTGGTGTCTTGCCCCACAAATGGTCTGTGGCCTGCAGGAGGCTTTGCCTGCAGGTTGGGCTGAAGATCAGCCAATAACAAACCCCATCGGTGCTGTATGGGTGGAAACAAATGGCAGTCACAAAGCTCAAATGAGGGTGACTTCTCTCGACCTGCCCATGATTTGGGTAAACAGTACTTCCTTCTTGGTCCCCCAAAACGCATCTGCTTCCCACTCCTTTCCTTGTTGGCTACAAACCAGAGCGCCTGCTATCTTGTGGAGTAACTGATCTCTTTGTTGTCACTGCAGAGCCCGAACAGCCCAACTAACAAATGAAGGATTGGGTTTGGGTACTTTGCTATTATCTGTTCTCAGCACAAAGTGGAAGTACCTTGTCTACACCAAACCTCACTCATTTATACTTGGCTTATCTGCAAATTCCATAATTTACATACACAGAACAGTGATTTTTTCCACTTTTATTAGCAGTGACTAATAGCAGAACACTGCAATAAGCCCTCCTCTTACTCCAACTTCATTACTTTTACAAAATAGACTACAGCCCACTTACTCGAAAACGCTTTGCTCAGAAGAATCATTGATGATTAAAACCAAGCTACACTTGTCAAAGTAAATTAGTGGAGTGCATTTTGAGAGGCAGCAGCCCTTCCTCCTTACGGTGGTTGCCTGCCTTGCTAATTTGTACCGCGAGGAGACTTGCAGTGGATGGAGGCACTGGTGGAGGCCGCGCGATGCCACGTGGCAGCTCTGCAGTGCAGGAGGGGCGTGCAGAGCAATTTGTTTTCTCCTGTGTTTCATTGTACTTTACCAGTATTACATCAGCTGTGAGTGTAATCAAAATTCACTGATACAGGAGGTTGATTCAGTCACTGATTTGCAGAGCTTGGGTTCCCCCAGGATTGCCTCTGACTCGTGTGGTGTCTCTGGGTTTAGCACATGGATGTGGAGTCAGCTGGAAGCTGGATGGAGATGTGGGGAGCTCCCTGTTGACTGGGAGATGAGGTGGCACAAGAGTGGATTTATTTTCATCAATGGTGTGGAATGAATTGTACTCATGAAACTTGCTCCAGATCTTCTCCTCCCACAGGGTAATATGTAAACAAATGGTTGCACTCGATGATCTTAGAGGTCTTTTCCAACCTTAATGATTCTGTGGTTCTATGGAGAAACAGAAAGCAGCTGGAGACAGCTAGTGAGGGGGTGATGCAGGGACATGCCTGGAGGGCTTATCTGGGATGTCCCTCAGTTCCTGTGGGTGCTGTGGGTGTAACTGGCTCATTCACTTTGTTCCCCCATACCTAAGAATATAAAGCCCTTTAGGTTGGAAAAGACCTCTAAGACCACTGAGTTCAACATTAACCCAGCACTGCCAAGACCACCATTAAACCATGTCCCCAGATGGCACATCTACACATCTTTTAAATACCTCCAAGGATGGTGAATCCACCACTGCTCTGGGCAGCCTTTTCCAATGCTTGACAACGCCCCCAGTGAATAAATACCTCCCAACATGCAGTCTAAACCTCCCCACATGCCACCTTTCCTCTACAACATGGCTCATCAGAGTTGTTTTTCGGAGGAGCACTCATTTTGATTTCCAGGTGCAGTGGTGGTGATACAGAGATAGGTGTGTAAAGGACTTGTTTCTCAACTACCAGCAGTGTGTTCACAGCAGTATATGGGGACAATATTATAGGCAAAGCAGAACTTTCCAGACCAAGCTGCTTTTTTGGACTAAAGCAGGGGAAGATGAATTAACACCCGCAGGTATTAATTATGCTTTCAGTGGCTCTTCTAGGGCACAGGCTGAAAGCACAGAGTATCTCATAACCTGAACTGGGCAGTCAGGAAAGAGAGGCCAAATCGGAAATATCTTTTGACACTTAAGGCTTTAAAGTGTTGGTGAAGGAGGAAAAAGATAAAAATTATCACCACCTTAACTAAAGGAGGTGGAAAAGGTATAGGCAGAGACATATTTTGGCATTTCTTCTGTGTGCATGGAAATGGTAAAATGCTGTGAAAGGCTGCCACAGGATACAGTGAGGGTTTGACTTTCTGCTGTGGATTAGATCCAAAATGCTGTTCCTCATTATCAGGCTTGCATCAGGTGAGGGTCTGTTTTCCAACTGCCCTAGTAATTTGGGTGGATGGCATTTCTGTGAGAAAGGGTCTGTTGCAGGCAGAGAATCCTCTGCTGTGGGATCGTGAGCAACCCCACAATGCCAATCCTGGTGGTGCACACCTTGATAAGAGGACTCTCATTCCCCTGCAGGGAGGCTCCTCTGGAGGAGCATCCAGCAGCCTCGGTCTTGCTGCAAAGTGATGCAAACCCTGAGGAATTCAAATTGCCTGTCTTGGAATAGGGCACCTAAAGTGATGGGTTGGGTGAACCAACTTTAAATAGAAAGAAATAGCAGATTGCAAACGTTTAGAGGAACTGTATTTTATGAGGCAAAATTAAGCCCTTTTTTAAAAAAAACAAAAGACTAGTAAAGCAAACATCATGGGGAATGGAGTAGAGGTAATGCAATAGCTTAATTGAAAAATTAACTCAAATTGGTGGAGATATGACTGCTGCTCTCTGGGCTTAAACTGGCCAGAGGAATGTAAACAAAAGACAACAAGAAACAGGATTTGGTTGAGGAGAGGCTCTGCATTGCTGCAGACACAGCAATGGTGTATCCCCTCTGAGGAGCATGCAGATGGTGGTACAGGATGGAGAGCAGGAGGCACAAAAAATCATTCTCAGGAAAATCCTGGCTAATACATCAAAGAAAACCAGCCCTTCATGTGTGCTTTCTGTAGGAAGAAGGCAGTGGAAGAGGTGGGAGCCTTTGGGAGTGGCAGACAGGACTTGGAAGCATAAGGTGATGTAGAGTGCAGATGCAAGGGGTGGCCAACGCCCTTCCAAAATCTCCACCCTGGTGAGCCAGCCAGCCACACCGGGACCCTTCTCTCAGTGAGGTGGGATTTCACTGAAATGCCAGTAATGCCCATGAACCACCAGATCAAACAAACCTTTATTTTTCCTCCCTCTCAAACCCCAGTTATCTATTGGAACCAGATGCATTTTTTTCCGCAGGAATTTCCAAGCAGGGAAGGCCAGGCTACCTTGTTGCAGTCGGAGAGGTGACGGTCTCCCCCGAAATTTTTGCTTTTTCAGGCATATGGAAATGCAGCCTTTTTCCTTGCAATGAGAAAGGTTTGCCAGGAGAAGTGTTCAGCAGACACTTGTTGTTGAGCAGGGCTGGGATCACTCTGAGGGGCTGCAGCACAGTGCCCTGTAAACTTCACCCGCTGTATTCACTGAGACGTCGCAGCTCCCTACACTGAATTATTATGTTCTCCTTTGTGTACCTTAGTCACATTTATTTTTTTTAATCACGTTGAGTTTGTTTTCAATTTTTTTAAAAATTGTTTTAATAACATTTATTTCATTTAGAGCTGTTTCGAGGTGATAGACACCTTTCTAGGTAGCGGCTTCTTACAACGTATAAGCCCGTTTATCAAAGGCAGGATTTGCTGCTGTTGTTTTTCTATTAGGGAGGAATTACACTAAGCCTGTAGCAGACATTTTGTGTTACCATGGCAGCCCATATTTCCTACAGGGTTGTGACCTCTAATGACTACAGTGGAAAGCTAGGAAAAATGGGGACTCTTTGAAGATTAGTAAATAAATGCATACTTATGCAAACTATCCAAGAGATGGCTAAACTATAAGAGAGAGAATGGTACGATTCTGAACACTGAGTAAATGGGTCTTTGTAAATACCTGTGTTTTTTAAAAATCACCTTTCATTTCTCCATGCTTTTAAAAGGCTGTTTTGTTTCCATCAAAGTGGCACAGTGAACACGTTTTCTGCATAGGGCCTGTATTATTTTTCATGTAATGAAACAGAAATACAGAGTTCAGAATTTCAGCAAAAGATGTTTCCTACCATCTAAATCATTCTTTTTTTATAGCCTTTTCAAATATTATTGCCATCGTGATTGAATTTTCAGTGTTCTTTTAGTTCATCATTGCTAGATAAAATAAGGCAGCAAAATGTACTGAACTTTTAAACAGACGTCTCAGTGGGAGCTGTCTTTATTCTTTTAAAATAGCGTAGTAAAAAAAAAAAGTCTCTGTTTTTAAAAAGAACAGATTGATTTTTACGTATGGGATTTAGTAAAAAGGAAAAATTGCACCTATCGAGTAGTACACAGTACGTGTTTTGGACCATTAAAATATCTACAAAGGTGTTTTATAGTATTTGTTTGTGAATTTTAAATGATCCTGCATTGTACTCTGCAGTGATCTCCTAAATTGTATAAAGCCTCAGTAGACATGCTGGTACTCTGTGCATCTTCAGTTAATGACCCTTTTCATGTAAGCACAGCTGTTGCAATGTAAAAAAATAAATTAGCAAAATGTGCCTTTTCTCCCTGCATCTTGCCTTTACTTTTCTGTGGATTTCAGCATTTTTCCTGTTCAGTCAGTAACTTTCCAGACTCTGGCAGCCCAGATATGTGGTACAAAACTCTCTCCCATCGATGCTGTCAGCAGAAAAGGAGCAGATCAAGGTCTTACAAAACAAAACCAACATTGGCCAGATCCTGAATCTCTTCCTCTCCTGTCAGGAATAGTGGGGTCAAGACAATGCTACTGCTCCTTAGAATGGAGGTTGTTTTGACTCTTTTCTCTTCTTTTAGAGAGTAAAACAAGTCCTGCTCCTCTCACTCTCTGCATGGCTCTTAAAGCTTTTCCTGGCAGCTGAGTTCTTCCAACACGAAGGTTTGCCTGCTCACCAGCCTCACCTGAGGTGTGGGGTGTGTGCAGACCTGCCCTCTACTTGATCCCAGGCTATCTGAAAATCCTGCTGTTGGCTTCTTGGGCTCCCACAGGATGTGTTCTACTTTTTAAAGCTCAAAAAAAGTCCTGAAAGACAGGGGCCAAGTGCATGGCCCCCATCTGTGTTGTGTGTCGCTTGCCTCAACCATGAAGCAACCCTACCCCCCCACCCGTCCTTGAACACATAGTTTCCAGCCCAAATTATTTGACAAATCTGACCCAGCCTAGCTAATATTTTCAGGGTGACCAAAACCACGTATCTGATGAATTTACAATTCGACTGAAAACTCTTGCTTTAGTGAAGTCCAAACATAGAGGGGAAGCTGGTGGTTAAGACAGCAGGGAGGAAGAGAGGAAAAGAAAGCTGGGGAGGAATGCTGGGGAGGCTGAAATGGCATACTGATGTGGCAGAGCTCTTTGGAAAGGGGGTCTCCCTGGTGGAGGACCTGGTGGACCTTCAGTTTGCACATGCTGGTTGGGGGCCCCCATGTCCTGGTTAAGGGGAGACCCCTCCACCTCTTCCAGTGGTCTTGTGAAACTGTTCTGTACTTCCTGTGGTTAATATTTTTCTTTCTGTTTTGTTTTGAAGGGGATTTTTCACTAGTCCTTGAAAGCAAAATGTTTTTGTCCCTGCTGACGTGAGGTCAGAGAGATGCTTGTGTTAAATGAAAAGGACAGTGTGCACTTCTGAGAACAAAGTGGAGGGATTTTACATCTGGTGGGGTGGAGCAGCACTAAATCACTGCTGGTTTTTCAGTGTGGCAGCTGGGCAGACCATTCTGTGATCTTCCTGCTCCCAAGTCACCGTCACTTAGAGCCACAGCCACCCCCAGCACCCTCGTGGGCTCTCTGCAGCTCACCCTGTAGAGCTGCCTGGTGGGCAGCAGCAGTTTGGAGACATGATGGAACCATCAGGAGGGCAAAGTGAGGACCTTTGGGAAATGCAATGGCTTCTGCATGTCCTGCTCCTGGTTTCCGCCAGCTGAGAGCCTGCGTGTAAAACAGATGGGGTTTGGCACAGGCCTGTGCCATTGCTCTAGAAAACCATACAATTCCAAAAGACAGAAAAGTTGCACCTTTAGGAGCCTAAATTTCTGCCTCTCCCAGGGCTAGCCAGTTTGCTGCCAGGCTCCTCCAAGAGAGCTCCTTGAAGTCACCACCTTTACACTAAATGGAGCAGAAAAGCCCTGTATTGACCTGGAGCTGTGTTGCCCATGTTGTGTTTCTCCTATGGAAGCTGGTTGTCATGGAGTCAGTTCCAAATAGGATTAGAAGTTCAGGTGAAGAACAGACAGGATGATGTTTTGCAAAGCCTTAAATCTAAAGGAAAATGGAGGAGAATGTTGGCTCCAAACAAGGCTACACTCAATGAAAATATTCCTCAGGGCTTTTCCACAGAGCTCTGTGGCAGCAAGAGAAACACTTGGCTGCTGCTGGTGTTCCTGGTCACGCCTGGAGCAGTTCTGGAAGTCAGCAAAAGAACCACATTCCTCATCCCAAACTGAAAGACTGAATGTAACTGCATTATCTTTTATTGCCCAGAGTACGGAGGAGACCACAGTGCAGCTGTGGCAAAGCTTTCTGCTTTCCAGAGTGATGAAGGAGAGCAAGTCTCTGAATGCCAGTGGGATTTAGGTGCTTCATTGTCATTTCAACCTTTGAAAATCTCACTCTGATTTAGCCAAGTAAATTGTGCCAATTATCTCACAGAAGTTTAAAAAGCCTTTCTGAGCCACAGAAAATGCAACATATCCAGGGACTTGCACTGCTGTGAGGACAATTCTGTAAATCTCTTTAAAACAAACAAACAAAGGAATTATATCGGAAGATGTAGATAGATAGATATTTTCTATCATATGTTTAAAATATATATATATATATATAAAATATATACAAATTGTACCCAACAATGGTACATTGTGCATTGCAGTGGCCTTCACTTAGGTCTTGTAGGAAATTGCCATGCTGTCCTGTGCTTCCAGAGTTGAGAAGCATTTAAAAACCCCAAATGCAGTAATTCAAAACGTCCCCAGCATTTCTATCAAACCATCCTTACACCCACAGTCACCCCACACACCCCTTTCCCACCCAGGCTCACCCTAACACCACACCTGGTGCTGCTGCTGGGGGTGACTCGTCTGATTTTCCTTTTTTCTGAAGCTTATGGGTTTGTCAGTTCTCCCCAGACTGAAAATCAAATATGTATGTCCAGTGTGCTTTTTATCTAGTTAACTAAACACAAATAATGTGTTCTGCCTCTTCACTTTGAAAGCTTTCAACCTTTTGAAAGCTCTTTTATCTCAGCCTGTATTGTTCTTTAGCAACCTGACAGTTGATTATTAAATGGTTTCTCTCTCTTCTTTATCCTCTGCCCATAATATTCAGTGATTTTTCACTGGGCATCACTTCCCAAAGTGCCTTTGTATATTCAGAGCTAGGCAGTGTTGGATGTTGATATGATTCTGTGATTCTGAAACAACACAGGTACTTGAGAAGGTGTTTCTTCTTCACTGGGGCAGTTAATTTGATCTGATGACTTGAGACTTGTCTCCAGCCCTGCTGGAGAGAAGTTTTGGAGAAATGTCATCAAACTGAAGTGACACATGCTTACTCCCAGCCTGTTTTTTGGCATATTCTACTTTCTGTTCCTACGTCACCAAAACCCCATTGCACGTCTCTGCTGCCTGATGAGATTTATATTGCTTTAACATGGTTTATTAGCTGCTGGGAGGAAGAGTCTTTGCCTGCCTGTGCCCGTGACAGGAGTGTCCCCATTCACAAAGTCACCCTGTACAGCAGTGCTCTGCTCTACACTCCCATACAAGCAGCAGGACACTGGAGCAGTGGAGGTTTTCTGGAGTTTCACTTTCCAGCGTGGGACTTTTGACCAAAAATGCTGATATTCCTCCTAGGCCTTTGTGCCTGGTCACACTGCAGGCTGGTGCATATCTCCTTGCTTATTTGCCCAAATTAGGATAAAGCCAAGCTTTCTGCCTGAAATACTTGTGAATATTGAAAAAAAATATTATTTCTCTATTTTAGATATTTTAGTGATCTTATTTTTCTTTGTACATCTCTGTTGCTGGTCTCCAGCTTTTTCTGTTGTGTTGAGCCCATTCATTTGAACAGTCATTTCTTCCCATTAATTTTCAGTGAATAGTGCTATGGTTATTTTGGTTATAATTTTGCTTATTATGGTTATATATATATGGTTTGCTGATAAAACTATCATTTTGATGACTAACAGCCTTTTGCATATTAGACCTTGAATTTTAGCTGAATTAGAAGCAATAGTCAAAAGAAACAACTTTGTAAATATCAGGCTCTTTTTCAGCCATCTCCTAGCACAGGAGTTGCTAACACAACTACCACCACATAGCTACATGTCAAATGTGGACAGAAATATTTGTAGCAATGATGGGAGTTGGAATGATGTTATGGAATTCCTGCTATGCTGAGACACTAAAATATGGTTTAAATTAAAACTGAAGCTAAGCGTATTATTTACTTGATGAGGTTTGTTCCACTCCTCCTCTTGAGATACCTAAAAGCAGGCTGCTATTTCTTCTTTTTTTTTTTTTTAATTCCTCTGAGATGACTGATGTCCTCTGAATCAAAATGACACTCAAGATCTGAGTTGCATTTGGTCATGCAAATAACACAGTGGTTTTGCTTCTGTTCCTTGAATGACCATGGGTTGTTTCTTATTACTGGGAAAGGGCAAGAAGAACCCATGGGGAATTTCAGCCTCTCAAGGAGATGTGGTATCAGGAACAGGGTCTTTTGCAAACTCTGGTTTTTCCCCCCTTGTTGGGACAGTGCAGCATTCCTAGAAGCATTGTGAGTGCCAGAAAGGACTGGCAGTTGGAGAGTTCCTAACCTGACGGTGGGATCTGGATTTAATTTGCTCTGCTTTCAAATGTATGCAGTAATTGGGCTCTTGTAAGTGCCTTGGGTAGTAAAAAGTATCATTGCATCTCTGTCTGGCTTCTTTAGGAGATTTTTTTAAGGTTGAGACTAGACCTTCTGACTTTCCAGTCTGTACAGGACACAGCAGAGACTTCGTCCAGGAGACTTCCTCAGCTTCGGCTCCACTGTTGTAAAAGGGAAGTGGTCCTTGGGGAAAGAGTCAATGTTACGAATAATTTTGCATGGTCCCTCCAGAAGCTGATTCACTGCTCAGTTGCCCTCCCTTGCAGATGAGCAGCTTTTTTCCAGTTTACAGCTGCCATGACCTTTGGGGCTGAGCTGTCTTTGCAGGACTGCCCAGGCAAAGATGGGTGGGTGTGCAGGGTGGACCGGGAGTGCAAGGCATCAAGGCAGTTTTGTGCTTTGCTGTGCACTGATTTTGTGCAGTATGTTCAGCAATGAGTATTCCTGGTTGTCAGATCCAAGAACATCTTGCTGGATTCACTCTGATGTACTGTATCTGCAGGAGCCATCCCTGGGACTTCCTAATGTCTACTACCCTCCTGTTGTGTTTTAACAAAAATTTGAAGCATGCAAATATGTCACGTGTACAAACTTGGATGCACTGTGCCGTCACTGCCTAACAGAGAGGTAACTTTTTGTTCTGGCTCTTGTAATGTTAAGCATGTGGACACATGGGGTGAAAGGATTTTATGAGCAAGCCTGACCAGCCTGACATTATAGTTCACTTTTCTCAGTCCAGAAATGGTGTGGTTTCTGCCTGCGTGAAGCCATTGTGCAGTGATGGCCATGAACTCGCTGTGCTGAACATCTCCCTGGCACACTGTTAGGCTTTGTTTTGGATGGTACTGAGAATCATTCACTTTCTGGGCTCAGACCAAGCAAGGAAAAAAAAAATATGGCTTTCTTCTGCCATGTTGTTGGAGAAAAATGTTCCAACAGGTTTGACGTGAAATCACTGGAATCACTTTGTTGAAAAACAAAGTAGAATATTTTGATTGTGCCAAGTCACAGGTCTTGTAAACAGAAATTATTGCTATCTGTCTTGTAGGACAGAGAGAAGGCAATCCAAGCTGTAAATAAATTACGACTAACCTGGGGTTTAAGCAGGACTTGATACACAAAGACTCACCATTCTTGGCCAACCCTGAGCCCTGGAGTCAGAGACTCCAAAACAATCCTGCTGGAAAAGCCTGACTGGAGACCTTGGCACTGGCCAGGCTCTTGCAAACCGTGGGCTCTGTGCTGTGTTGATTTGAGAGCCAGAAAAGGTCACATAAGAGTGTACAGAATGCCTGGCTGATATATTTCTGGGCAAAGGAAGGGCTGGGGTTTGAGGCTGAACTCTGTTGCCAGTGGTGGATTTGGGGTTCCCTGAACCCCCCTGTTACCCCCAGCAAGGCACCCCCCACCCCAAGGTGCTCCATTCCCAGATGGGCTGTGTCACATCAGGGACAGCTCCCCACTGGGCACTGCGCCCAAAACACCAGTGCTAGACCTGCCAAAGCGGGAACCCAGGAAGCACCAGGGTCTCCTGCTTAGGGTGAATATTTGGTGTGGTTTTATGAAGTGATGGAGCTGCTGGAGATTGTGACACCTTTTGCATGGAATGGGCCGTGTCCATAGTCCTTTGCTTTGTCTGCCTGTCTGCCTTCAGCAGTCCTCCATCAGCAGGTAGACTGAAAACTTAGAATTTATGTTTTAAAACATCCAGGTTGTGATGTATATATTTCTTTCACCTTACAGTGATGTTTCTAAGCCTGTGGCTGCTAATTATTGGTTAATAATGAAGTTTTCAGAATTAATTCAGAGCAGTAGTACTCTTTTATTACATTCCTTCCCTTTCACACACCATCTTACTCAGTGGGGCTCTCTGCTGCCTGCACTGCTTGTAGCAAAGGTGACAAACCCACACCTTGAGAAATGTGGAAGTGTTTGTCGTGGAGGATGGATCTGTAGCAAGGGACAACAGTGCTGACTGTGTGTAACTTGGCCTAGAAAAGATTCAGAACTGTCATCACTGAGACCAGGAAGAAGAAGAAGAAGTAGAAATCTTTTCCTGTGAAAACTAAAACTTGTTTCCAGACTTGATAATTTTACAAGGAGATATATTTGCAATTCTACCTGGAAGCCAAAAAAGAAGTTAGTGCGTGTGCATCACCAAACCCAAAGCTGCAGAAAAAGGAATTGCCGAGATCAAGAAAAATGAATATCAAAGAAACATAAAGGTTATGCTTGGGGTCCTGTTCTAGGTTGGAATATTTGTTCTTTGGGTGCAGGGCACAGTTGGTCTCCTCCCCTCTGCCCTGTACTGGGTTCCCATGTAGAACAATCCCTTCTCATGACAGGCAGCAAGGGCAGGATATCCAGCAAAGAGCTGAGTGCAGGCAGGGTGGGGGGATATTTTGCCCAAAATATAATAGAAAAAGGCAAAATTTAAAACAGACTTTTTTCTTTTTTTTTGATTCACAACAACTTTTTGTCAATGAATTCCAGGATAAGAACTGGTTGTGGGAAGCAGGAAGACACAGATACTTGTTTTCTGGAGTGCTTCATTTTATTTTCCATAACTTGAACCATTTGCAAGCAGAAATGCATGAAATTTTTTTTTTGACTGTATGGTCTCTCTCTCCTTCTCTGCTAGATCTGCATGTGTCTTGTGAGAATTTTGTCAGACAGCCCTGACTCTATTTTTGGATCTCTATGCAATAGCAGAAGCAATGGTGTGTTGTGAACACGCCCAATATACCTTGTCCTGCATGAGAGTCACCTATTTAGTTGAGGGTCTCAGCTAGGAAGAGACTCTCCAGGGAACCATGTGGGACTAACATCCTTCAGTTCTCACTGGAAAACTGTAAGGAGGTTTTTTCCATCTACCAAACTGCTTTCTTTATGAACAGAGGAACTGTGGACAGAAAGGAGCAGCAAGACATCAAGGCCATGGAAAACAGAATGGAAATCAAACAGCCCCTGAGCTTCTGGGGTAGGGTTTGTGTGCATGGGTGGGCCCAGGGCTGAGGACCAGTGGTCTTTGTGATACCATCAGAAGTCACTAACGCTTCCAAAAGTTGTGAGAACTCCACAAAAATAGTACCTCCTCCAAATTTCTTTACACCAAGGCAGCCTGGGGTCCTAGCCTCCCTTTGTTGGGTATTTATGAGATGCTCCCTGCTCTCCCAGGTAGTCTGACTGAGTTCAAAGGCACTGCTGCAGTTGCCCAGGTAAGGATTATTCTCAGGAGTAATCTCCACAGGATCAGACCCTAGGTGTGCATGATAACTTATTTACACTTTGATTTATTTCTATTTTAAATGCCCTCAGTTTAAGCCTGTAGGTACATTTACTCAACAAATTCTGCTTGCTAATGTTTTCTTGGCAAAAGCTATTTTGAAAGGAAAAAAAAACCAACCCCCTAAAAGCACAAAAATGGATGACTGCCACAATAAAAAGGATCACCTGGAAGGCAACATCTTCAGCCAGAGCTGTCCCAAGAGCCTTGTTTCTGTCCTAGCATGAAATAAAAGCCCCTGTGGACAGACGGGCTCCGGCTGTGCCTGTGAAAGGGAAAAAAGCCTGGGTCTGCTGGATCAAAAGGAACTGGAATCTCTGAGCAGCAGACAGCCTCTAAACCCAACCTTGCTTGTTCTCCAGTGCTGGCACCATGTCATATGCAGCTGTGGGCAACTGATCCCCCCCTCCCTTGCTGTCCATCCAGGGATGAAGCTCTTTGCAGGGCTCTGTCACCTTTGTTGTCCCTCTGTTCCTGCACAGCAGGGACCTCCTGTCCTGGGAACCCTTCACTCCACTCCAGTGGCAGTTAATCTTATAACTGGGAATTAGGAAAGCTGCTTTCCACACGTGGGCAGACAGGGACAGGGTGCCCAGGGGTGAGTGGGACTGTCTTGGCACCCCCAGCCTTCTGGCATGGCAGGGCAGGGCTCAACACAACCCTACATGGGTCTGCACAGACTAAACCTAAATCAACTCTTTTAGTTTAAAACCATTACCCCATGTCCTATCACAACAGGCCCTACTGAAGTGTTTGTCCCTGTTTTTCTCATAGGCCCCCTTCAGGTACCGAAAGGTTGCAGTAAAGTCTTCCTGGAGCCTTCCCTTCTTCAGGCCAAACAACCTCAGCTCTCTCATTCTGGTCAAAGGAGATGAGGAGAGGTGTATAGAAGGTGCTTTGCATGGACCACTGAGATCTAATTTAGCAACATCAAGTGCTGCCCAAATGGCTGAGGCACTGTCTTTTAGCTGCACAGGCACCCAAGTGAAGTGCCCATGTCATAGCCAGGAGAGATATTCCAGTACTAGATGGATCTGTACAGTTCTGAGTCTGTATACAACATCCCCTTCCTGAATGTCTTCAGAAGTTTATTTCAGACATGCAGCTCAGATGGCTGCATTTGGAGGATGAGTCCTGGGACAGCTCAGATTTTGGCAGTTAGTGTTGCATGGATGGTTGTAAAACCTTTAGCCTCTTGTCTGGGATTTTGCAATGGGCAAAGGGACAGTGGTAAGAAGAGATATCTCCATTTGATGATGATAATAGTAATAGATCAAAGAATAAGAATAATATACATAACAATGATGTCTCTAAGTGATATTCGGAAATAATACACAGCGAATTCCAAGTCAGCTTCCCAAACCCCTTGACTGCACTGACAGCACCCCAGACAGTCATGCTGGGGACAGCTGGGACAGTGGCATCTGAGAGAGCAAACCTGCGTGTTCACAAGCTCAGGAGAGAAGGCAAAGCACCTGCAGTGCTTGTATTTCTGAGCACTTCCCTCATGATGAGCCAGTAAAATACAGCATATCTTCTCTTTTTCGAGCCGCATTGTGTTCAGTGAAGGAAGAACCTTTTCT
Organism: Corapipo altera; assembly: GCF_003945725.1. NCBI lineage: Eukaryota > Metazoa > Chordata > Aves > Passeriformes > Pipridae > Corapipo > Corapipo altera. The sequence continues at coordinate 5,288,976 of NW_020884891.1, read as the reverse complement.
TAAAAGGGAGGCTGTGTTTTCTGAAGCCATTTGTATGTTGGGGTGTGTTGCATCAGCTGAGAACAAATGCTGTGGGTTAGGGCATGTGATGTGGTTGGTGTGACCAACGTAACCGCATGAGCTGGCTGGGGACAGAGACAGAGGCAAAAGAGCACTTTGAAAGCTCAAGGAAGTCAAAAATCATTTTTGAAGGGACACAAAAATAAAGCTGGCATGTATCTGTCTGTCTGGTTTTAATCTACTTTCCAAGATGAGACTCTGGTTGGTGATTTTGGGTTGCTTTTTTTTCTGCTCAGCACATTTTCTGGGGGATTAAAAAAACAGTCAGAAAGCAATCTGTTTCACAATAGTTATTCCTCTCCTTTGTGAGTTAGAGTTTGCTGAGAGTTTGTACTTTGCTTTTCATTAGAAAAAATGGTAAAAATAATCAAACTTTGTTGGTTATTTTGGCAACCAATTATTTTCCAGACAATTCACCTGTGTATTACCTGGACTGGTCAGAAAACTAAATATCTTGAGGGTTTAGAAAAATGATAACGAACTTGATAATTCATAAATACTTTTCTTATAAGAATATAATTTCTGTAGAAAATATTATTGACCAAAAGAAACCCTAAAATCCACATGGATTTTTTTTTTTTAATTTACTCTTCTAATATACATGCAGCTATCTTCTTGCATGTCAAATATACATGATCATTTTGGATGCAGTTGATTTATTTAACATAGGCAACAGAAATGTTAGGGAATTTTTAAAGATGGTACCCACGTCAGTATTTTGGCTTCTAAACAAACGGCCTCACTGTTTGGATGTGCACACATTTTCCACATTTTCTCATCATGTTTTGTCTTCTGTTAATAGTCAGCTCCTGTTATTGATGGGAGGCAACACGGGCAGCACCCTGACAGTCTGACTCTTTATTTGGTTGTGTAACTCCAGGCACTGCAACTTTGGCCGTGAATATTTGGCTGTCACCCACGTTATGCAGTGAGCAGGAATCTGAAATTATGATGACGGGTATTTATTGTTTGTGTTATGACATTTTTTCAGGATCCAGCTGAGTGCTGTGCTTGCTCCTTCCAGGCACAGCTTGTACATATGGGGAAAAAGGGGCTTTGCCCTCTGCATCCTTTGACAAGACGTGGAGCAGGAGGGAAAGGGGAATCAGCTGGACCAGCCATGTCCTGGCCATCTGCACAGGCTGGCCAGAGAGGTGCATAGATTTTAGGGAATGAGTCAAACATTACTCTTTAAAAGGAGGTGCTGAGGCAGGGATTTTGGAGAGTTCATTATGGACACAAGGAGAGGAGTTCTGGAGGTTGTCAGGGATTTGCAGCAGCCCCCCTTCCTGGGCAGGGATCCCTGCAGGGTTCCCTGGGCGTGGGCTGTGGGGGGAGACCTCTCTTGGTCTATGCTGCTCTGATAAGCTCTGTCCCAGCTGGTTGCTTTCACAAGAGTTATTTTCAACCAAGCAAGAGTATTAGGCAGCCAGATTAGGGTCTAAGGTTTGGCTATTGTATCTAGAGCAATTAAAGCAATTTAGTTCTGCAGATGTTATGGGAGAACAGCCTGTTGGCTTCATCTGGAGCTGTGCCTGTGTAAGGAATCTCAGACTTTTGTGGGTGAGATTCGGTTTATTGCTTCTCTGTCCCCTACTTAGACATCTTTTCAAATCCTGTGTCTGCAAAGCATTTGCAGCTCCAATCTCGTGATGTTGTCCTCTGGCCAGCACTGGTGCCGGCTGTGGAGTTTCCAAGGTTTAGGAGAGTCTTGAATTGGAGTTACACTCTCCTGTCCACTCTCTGGAGAGGATGCGTTGTCCACCAGCCATTTGCACATTAATACTAAAGAATACAAACCTGGAAGACCACTTCCTGACATTTCTTCTTCTGATTTCCCTCTGAGTTGCAAGTCCTACTTCTGAGGGGCAAATGGACCTAAATCCTGGTGTAAGTAGATGCTTTTTCTTCTGGGCTGGCAGCCCTCCTAAGAGGGCTTGGATTCCACATGCAATCCCTTGTTTTGGAAGGGTTGCCCTGAAAGTCCAGGTTATTTCTAAATAGCTGGGCAGCTATGGACCAAGTAGGATGACAGTACTCCTCCAGAAACGTCCCACATTCATGCTTTTATGTGCAGTGCTGTTGCAGAAATGCCTATGGCTGTTGTGAAGGAGCAGGAGCAGTGATGGGAGACAGGCTAAGCCCATGTGCAGTCTTAACTTTAATGAAGCAGTATCTGGGGCAGAGCATGGCCCAGGCTTGGTCCTGCGTGCCATTCCCATGGTCCTGCGTGCCATCCCTTGGGTCCTGCGTGCCTTCCCTGCTCGCTGCTGCATGACTGCATCAGGGCTTTTGCTACGTGTACCCACAGCCATGGAACATGCCTCTCCTTAAAATTAATCTCAGCATAGGGGTGGTCTCCCTGAACACATCCTGTGCTTTGGATGAAGCCCGATTTTCCCCCTGTTCTGGGATATTTATACCTTTCAAACCACACACTGAAACGCCGCTTAGGCTTTCAAAAGCCGACTGCTGGGGAGGTTGTTTTGGTTTCCCCAGTGCACAGTGCTCTGTCTGCCTCTGCTTTGTCTGCCCCTCTGTCGCCCTCCCCAAGCCCAACCCGGCCATGTGGCCGGGGATTCATGCCTTGGTTGGAGTTCTCTCATTTAATTTTCATGCATCATTTATAGCTTTCTGTGGTGATTTCATAAAGTGAATGTATGTGGTTAATGCAGGGGGCTGACTGGGAGCTGGTCATGCAGCTGTGACAGAATGGTTGCTCCCTGCCTTTGTCATTATTTTCTGTACTTGGAGTGTGTTGGTGAGAAACCACTTCTGGACCAGATATTCAGACTTGAAACTCAATTGCTTTCCTGAGGAAAAAAAAAAAAGAATTGCCTTCCCTTTCCTGGAAATCTGGAAAATTTCCCACACACGACTTCTGCCCTTCAGGCAGACATCATCATGGGCTGAAACCAAGCAGGGAAACCCAGAGGTGACTAATTTAAGAGACATGCAGGGCTCTACTCCTGTGAAATGATGGCAACTCCTGAAACCAAGCTGAAAAACAACATCCAGCTGCCAGCAGGAGTTTGCACAGGAAACCTGCCTTCTGGTGTGGGCAGCTGCACTCACACCCCTTGTGTTGTCCCCTCCTTAGGGCACATTGTGTGGCCTTTGGTGAGCAAAAGTAGGCCTGAAGGGGACCTGATAGAGAGATTTTGAAGCGGGTGTCCTCCCTTCCCCACTCTTCCCCTTTTCTTGGGTCAGCCCATTAATTTCACACATTTATTTGATATGTTTAATAGATTTGCTTAAGCTGAGTGAGGGCATGCAGTGTCTGCATTTCTGGTTGCTTGCATTAAGTTGTTTGCTGGGTGGATGTGTATCATGTCAGGATAGAAATGACTAACGAGGGGAAGAGAACAAGCCTGTCCTTATTGATTTCCATCTGGTTTGACTGGCGGCACTTGGAAATGGCACAAGAACTGTGTCCGATTTGAAATGCCACATGTTCATGGGCTTATGCCACCACTGGGAAGGTGATGGAGCAGCTGAACAGATGGCCTTGAGCAGGGGTGACCAACCAACCACCATGAACCCCCAAAAAGGGCTATATACAAGTGGACAAGTTTGATTTGTTGTTTTTATTGGGCCAGTTCAGTGCAAGTCCCACCCCTGGGGTCCATGAAGTTGGGCAGCTCTTATGAAAAGGATCTTAATGTTTGCTGGGCTGAAGCTCCAGAGAGGATGTGCAGGGTAAAGTGTGGTGAAGGATGGAGAGCAGGAGTCCCTGAGAGCCAGGATGGAAACTAGAAGCGATACTTAGAACATAGTTTGCACCCAGGACAATGCCTGACTGGAAGGTTTAAACAGAGAAATGTACTAATGGCTTTGAAGATAACCCAGAGGTGGTGCTGCAGCCATGAGATTTGGGAATGGGTATCCTTTTGGGAAGGCAAGAGGTTAGCAAGTACATCCAGTCTCTCTGCTGGATGACATACAGTAAAAGCTGGACTGGGATCCAGAACATAAAGCAGTGATAAGGAGACATGTTATGACCTTGTCTGCTGTTAGCGGCTTACACAGCCTGCCAAGGAAAAACCAGCCTGTGTTACAAGAGCCATATGGTATTTTACTAACTCAGTGTGTAAATCCCTAATACAATTACAAGATCCAACTTCCATGCAGAATTAGAGCCTCTACGCTGCTTTATCTGGAGGAATTTCTGGATCATTCCAGATTGTTGATATGGGGAAGGAATAAAACATATATGGATGGACAAAGGGCAGGGATCCATCAGCTTCCTGGTCCCTGCTGTGAAAAATCCTCTTTCTGGCTCTGGAGCTGGCCCTTGGCTGTCCAACCTCACAGCAGCAGATGTCTGTTTTATTAGAGAGTTTGTCCAGGAATCCTGAGCAAGGTCAGGATTTCCATAGGATTTCCATCGCAAGCTATTGCTACCAGGGTAGGGGCCGAAGGGAAGAATCTTTGTACTCTCAGCCTCCTCTTCCCTGTTGAATTTTGTCTGGATCAGATGTGTGAGTGCAGCAGGGAAAGGGGTGCCCATGGTGTATGGGGGTGGCTCTGAACATGCCAGCACTGAAGGTGCTCAGGCCCAGAGTGTGGGTTGCTGGTGGTGATGGACATTGAGAGAAGGTACTGGAGAAGGTCTTGGGTGAATTTGGGCAGATTCTGGCTGAATATATGATGCAATCAGTGGAAGTGCATTATGTCCTCATGGGTGAGTTTGAGAAGCAGGGCATGGCTAGAGCCAGTTCCCAGCAATTCATCTGCTTGAAGATCGCCTTCTTAAAAAAATTCAAAATGGGTTAAATTTGACAATTTAGACCACCTTTTTTTTTTTTCTTAGAGGCTTGGACCTTTAAGCATCAGAAGCTGCTGCTGTGTAAAACCCCAAAGAGTTCAGCAAAAAGTGACTGAAAATGTGGGCACTTGCAGCTCTTTGAGGGGAAAGACATGAGCCATGGTGCTTTCTCCTGTTCTGAGAACCACAGCTGAAGGAGGGACTGTTGGGTTCCAGGTCCTTTGCTTGGTTCCCTGGGAATCTTGGTGGCTGTCTTGTTTTCCAGACTGTAGCAGTCTTCATGTGCTAGAGCATAGACCCGTGCACCTTTTTTCTTGTTTTGGCCTGGACAGGTTTACCATGGTGTTACCCATGTCTTCTCCAGGGATTCCTGGAAAGGCCTCCAGGAACATACAAATTTCTCTCTTAATTCCAGTATATGAACCTCTCTAATGCACACTACGTTATTTGCAGATGAGAAGGGAAATAATATTATTAATAAGCCATTAAGTGCCATGAAGGGACTTGTCTGGGCTTAATGGTATCAGTATTGAAGGACAGCCTTGAAACTGAGCTGGGACATGCTCTCCTTTTCCCTGTAGCTATTGCAAGTAATTTCTCCCTGCCTCAGTTTCTTCCTCTCATAGAGCTGGCTGGGAGGCATGTCCTGTCCTGCTTTGTGCTTCCCATGGAAAGATACCATTGCTCTGGTTTTATTTGCTGTAAAATGCCAGCTGGGCACTCAGTGAAAGGACCTCTCTTTTACCCCTGTTGGAGAGAACGTGGCTTTTGTCTAGATGGTTATAACTGTTTAAGCTGGTCAGATGTCTCATATGGCTGCACAGAGCGTGGTTTTTGGCTGTGCTGTCTCTCTTTTCCATGCATTCCTATTTCTGAGGGAATTGCTCTGTGCTGGAGCATGTAACTGCCAAGTGTGGCCCTGGCTCTGCCCACCCGCTGGAGGAGACCACGGGATGGGAACAATTTACCCAGGAGCTTGTCAGGTGGTGGTTACCATCAGTTTAGAGCCTGAAGGAGGGAAGTGCCATGGGGTGAGGTGCATGAATAAGAAATATGCTTTTAGCAAGAGCTGGATCCTGCAGGTGGTACAGTCCAGACCTCAGCCCAGGGAGTCCTGTGTCTCTGAGTCCCAGCGGGATGGGCTCATCTTGCTGGGATGGGAGACACTGCCTCCACAGGCATGTCAGGTCTTCTGGGTGCCCATGGTAGCCCGTGTCAGGCTGGGGTGAGGGTGATGCTGGACCACTTTCCCCCACTCCCTGCAGCTCTGTGCATGGCAGGCACAGGCACTGGACTGGGGGCAGTGACTTCTTTCTTGCTGTGACCATCTGGCAGCAGGTTTCTGTGCACAACCTGCATTTGTTTTGATGGTTAGAACTGCAGGAATGCATTGGTTATCTGAAGCTTTCATTGAGATAAGACTTTCGGAAGCTTATTCGTTGGTCCCTCATATAGTAATTACTGCTTGCTCAGAGATTGGCTTCTCTGAGCCCATAGTCAGACTATCTCACTCTTTTATTTTAGAAAACTTGAGAAGTTCTTAAGTGCTCTTACAACCCTGGAGCAATTTTAACATGAGTACAAGTATATACACATACTATCAGGGATGAAATTGTTGAAAGCTCATTCAATGAAATGGCCAAAACGGTGGCAATAAATTCAGAGGAAGTGGACATTATCTGCTGATTGACCTTCTTGGAACGTTAAACAGCTTTTGCTTTTGCCTTGAGGCATCTGGCTGCCTGACATGGCCAATTATCCTATGATAACATCAACTTCATTGGGTCTTATTGCTTCATTATGAAACTGCTTTAGCTGATAATGCACTGTGATTAGCAGGCAAATATTCTTGGGAAGGGAGATTACTCCTCACCCACTGTTTGGCCTCAGAGCGGTGCAGTTTGTCTGCCTGCAGTGCAGAAGGCAATGATGTGGGGAAGGTCCTTTCCAGCTCCCGGGAGCTGCTCTGGCAGCAGTGATGCTGCTTCCTCTGCTTCCCTTTCTCAGCTTCCCATTGCCCCCCTGGATGTTTGGATCCTTTTCCTGCCCAAGTGAAATAATTTGTAACTATTTTTATTTATGGCACAAAAAGTGCCAGCACATAACCATCTCTGGGGGAACAAAAATACCAGTACTTTGTCGTGGCTTGCCTGAAGCACGGAATCCTTTTCTGTCATAATCAGAGATGTGCATAAGACTTTGTGCCACAATCCAGTCTGGCACGTTCCTCCCTTTTTGTCCACATCACTAGAAGGAAACAGAGCCTCTTTACAGAAGCTCTTTATCCTTACACCCATCTTCTCCTCCTGATCCATGGTAGATCAGAACTCGTGGCCATGACAATGACTGGCGGCAGTGCAGATCCAACACTTGTAGTTTCGCTGTGAACCCACTGTGATTTTCTGCTCAGTGCCCCACTCCTGGAGTCCTGCGCCTGTGAGAGACTCCCCACTCCCACTGAAAAGGGGAGAACAGTCCCTAGGGAGGGTGAAAAGCATGAAAATACTGATTATCTTTTGCAATTCTTTTTTATTTTCTCTTTGGAGTGGCCAGACACGTGGAGAGATCTGGCGGAGGTGCAGCTTCTCTTGAGGAGCAGTGGGGAGCCCGTCCTCCCTCTGCCCCCCACTGCAAGTGTATCAGCACGTTATGGGTTTCAGTGTCATGTGATAAGTTATAGTGTCCGAAGCTTGCATGCATGGTGCCTGTGGGAACCAACAGGGAGATTTTAGGGAAACAAACACTCTTACCTGGTGAATATACTGCAAGTGCTTGCGTTTGCTGGGCACCCTTCCAGTGCACCAGCCACTGGGACCTGCTGTGGATATGGAGCCACCCAGCAACAGGGTCCTGCCCAGGCTGGGAGTCTGCCTGTGCCCCCCTCCCTGTGTGCTGCCCAGCTCCTGGGAGCATCCATCCTGCTGGCAGGGCTGGGCAGGAGCTGTTTTGCTGTTGGGGCTTTGTCCGTGGCTGGAGGACAGTGAGGGTCCAGATGGGAGCAGCTGAGGAGGGGAGATCAGAGGCTTAAGGAAGCCAGGGGAAATCAGCGGGCCTGGCACAGCTGAAGAGGGAAGATCAGAGTCCCAGAGCAGCTGTGGGGGAGATTGGATTAGTAGTTGAGAGATCAGAAGCCTGGACTGACTGGGAAGGGTGGAACAGACAGGCAAGAGTGAGGAGGTCAGAAACCCCACTAACCCGTGGAGCGGTTCAGGTGGGTCACAACAGCTCACAGGGGTGAGACCAGATGAGGCGAGAGCTTTGCCAGTGCTGCCTACGTCTGCTGGGCTTTCATATGAGTCAGTGTATTGGATTTGCCTCTCCCCACGAGTGCACTGTGTCCCCAGATCAACAGCAGGAGCTCCCACCCTGCTGAATCCACGCAATGCTGAGTGTGACACGGGTGATAACACAGCAGCTCTTCCCAGGGATAGCATCTGGGTGAGTGGCTGTTTGCAGCAGGAAGACACTGTAGCAATTACACTGTATTTCAGTCAAGAGTTCCCAAGAGCTGATAAAATGCTGCAATCCCTGCTAAGACCTCGGCTGCATTGCTATGTAATGCTCCTTCCCACCTTCAGGCACCCTCCACCAAAGGCTGTGTTTGGCTAAATAGAGCCTCGACATCCTGCTCCTGCCCATCCAAGCACGGTAACGCAGCAATCGTAAGGGAGAAGGAGCTGTTTAAGACAGATAACTGATGAAACAGCAGCTGTGTGGCTTCAGAGGTGGCACACTGGTGTCACTGTGCTGGTCCACCACCCCTGGAGCCCACCCCGGTCTCATCTCTGCACCAATTCTTGAAGCACGAGCTCCAGACAAACAGACACAGTACCTGTGCTTGCAGCTGTCTCCCACCTGCTGTGATCTGGAGGAGCCCCACCCCTGGAGAGCAGCCCCCCAGGAGGGTGAGCTGGGGCACAGAGGGGTGAGGCCTTGGGTTTGGTTGCTGGTTAAAGGGACAGAGCTCTGGCTGCCTGGTGCTCCCACCTTCGGAGGTGTCATCTTGGACCTTTGCCATGTGGACCTTTGCTACTGCAGCTGGTGAGGACAGTGTGTCCTGGGCTCCTTCCAGCTCAGACTTTGGTGTCCTCCAGGTACTGGGCAGAGCTGTGCATGGCTGGATGGAGGCAGATTTATGGAGCATGACTAATCATTTTGTTGAGCCTTTCAGGCCCCGAAGGTGGGCTCAGACTCTGAGGACACAGGGGCTGAAGGAAAGGGAGCGAAACAGGACCATTCAGAGCAGTCTTGGTTTTGGTTTTGCGGTCACAGGCAAGACATAGATGAACCTCGTGTGGAACTTCCATGTGTTTTCCTGTCTCCTCAGCCACTTTCTTCCATTTCCAGTTTGAGTTTGTCATTTTGTGATGTTTCACTGACAGGGCAGATGTGCCTGTCTGGGATGGGGGCACTGCAGCACAAGCTGAGCATCCTGTGCTGGCACCATCCCCGCTGCCATGAGGGGATTGAAGCCACACACTGAGTGTCTCCCTACGCTGGAGGCAGACACAGCTCCACTCCACATGCCTGGGGTTCCTAAAGCCTCAGCAGATCCTGCCCCATGAAACCTGCAAGTACCAACTGCTGGGGCCTGGGATGTGCCTGCAGGACAGCTTAAATGGAAAGCTAAGACAAGCTCATGCAAAAAGGTAAAGCAGAGGAAGTGGAAACCTGTAAAACCTTTGAGCCATGTTATTTGCTAAGCTGATAAAAGGTAGAGTGCATAAATTTATGAAAAGGGGAAATCCCTGCTGTATTCCTATGGGCTGCTCATGGTTTCACAGTTAAGTAAATATAGTTGAGAATAAGACCAGTTTAAAGGGAATCTGAGAACATAATGAATCTCAGAGAATTAACTGAATAGCTTTCTTTTGAGATTGCAAAACCACAGTGTAATGTAATGTTTAAATACCAATGTGGCTTCAGTATTACATAAAATAACCAAACAGAGATAAAACCACTGTTCTGTCCTAACATCAGCTGGTAATCTTATTACTGAGTTAATACAACCACATGTATTATGATTACCATTTTCCCCTAACTTGACAGGCTAGGTGAAGGAATAAAAAATTGTCAGAAAAAGAGCACACACTGGTTTTGAAGCTCACCAAGCTGCAAAGCCTGATGCAAAGCCAAGCCTGGTGACCCGGGCTACGCTGTGTTGCCAAAATGTTGCCACCCCAGAATTGGATGGGGCAGGAGGGAGACGTTAATGTTGGGGTGTCTGGAGGAGTTTGGAGGATGCTTCATACTGCTGGTGTCAGCCTTTGTGTAGCATGGAAATGACTGTGTTTCTGGATAGGGGGGTGAGAGAAGTGAGTGTGTAGTGGCTGCTGGTTTTCAGAGGGAAAGCCCAGTGTTTCCAGTCTCCTGGGGTGCACATGGCTTTTGAACTGAGTCAGGACATCCCAGAGGCAGAAACCGGTGCAGAGATTGCCTGTTGGGACATGATGTGTCCCATGATGGATCAATTTGACACTCCATTGCATCCTTTTACATGGTCCGAAGGGGAAAAAGTGAAAAATTTACCATGGTTTTGTGGCTTTGGTCTATCAGTCATATTACTGGGAGACTGACAAATCACCCTGCTTTGGCTACCAGCTTTCCCCGTGCAATGCACCATGCTAACACAGCCTTCCTTGCTGCAGCATCCTGGGAGGATGGAGATGGACATGCAGGAGGAGCAAATGCTCTCCAAACCCATCCACATCCATCCACAGCATCTCTGAGGGCAGCAGAATCCCAGCACGAGGAAGCCAGGAGGAAGCAATGAGCAGGGAGCATCAGGAGGCCAGGGGGAAATCAGTTATAAATGAGTAACTGTAATCAAAATTAACTATGTGCTTTTTCAGTGGAGTTTCTGCCCTAGTGGTCCCCAGTTACGTCTGTGATTTGGGGTAAGAGCCATGTGCTGTGGTCAAACCAGGGACTGTGTGGCTACAGTTGGCAAAGGGAGCAGCACCAGGCATGCTTGTTCATGGCATCTGTAGATATGTTGTAATCAGGATGCTTCCATGGCTCCTTTGGGACCATTTTTTCATGTTGTGTGGGAACAGTGGCCAGTATTTTCAGTGCTTTGGCAATTTCAAGGTCTCCCACTGGTACAAGTCTTCTGGCTGCCTTGGCCGGGGCTCAGTGAAAGACAGGGGAGCCCCTGGTCACACACCCAGGGGTGTTGCAGATCTCACAGTGTTATTTACAAAAGATGCCAAGATGGCTTGGCCCAGGGAAAACAAACACCTTCACATCCGTGCTCATAGCTGAAATGATTTGCTCAGCTTTGAATTATAGTCCAAATGTTTTGAACTCTGGGATAATGCTGCTCACCAAGCCCAGTACCTGAAAGGCCTCTTTTATGTGGCTATTACTTTGGTGACCAAAGTGCCAGGGTTTTACAAGAGCTGCTTATCCTTTGATAAAACAAAATCAGCGAATTTATGCTGACAGCTTCAGATGCTGTGGAAACCTGAGCAACTTTCACCAGCATATGTTGCTTGCTGGATCCTTCCTTAAGAACAAACCACAGAAGCATCTTTAGTAATTTAATGAGCAATAAAGAAGACTATAAAAACCCAAGGATAATTAAATGCAATGATAGATTTTAGCACCCTAAATGGTTACCAGAAGTGCTTAATCAAAACTAAGGTTTCTGCTAGGCAGAATGAATGGCTCTTTGTTGCCCCATAATAGAAAACATTTAAAAATAAAACGCAGATAAAGATTTGGGATCGCATTGGAATAATAGAATCATTAAAAATCATCACAGACTGATGCCCCTCTGATGCTTGAGTAAAACAAATAAAACAAAGCCAAATAAGGGAGCTGTTTTGTATATTGCTTTGATCTTTGCTTCACCTTTTGAAAATATTTATGAAGGGTACTTTAATAAAATTTGACTTGTCATTTTTTGATTAGGAAAAGGAACAATTACATTGACAGCGTTAAAGGTTAGTCAGGGATGTGAATTTTTTTTCCCTTCAACCTCCTGATCTGGGAGGTAAATCCTAGATCATGAAACATTGGCTACCTAGGCAGAATGAAGGGTGATGTGTGTGTGTGTGCTGTCAGGATGGAGTGTACTCCAGCCTTGCTGCTGCTCTTGTTTCAACAGCACAAATACGAAACTAAGAAAGGCACCAGCATTGCCACAAATTCTTTCTTAATACAATAGTCTTTGGGAAAATCAGTGGATTAATTACACATTTTTATGCAATAATGTGATGCTAATTGTTTATACTAAACCACATTTGCTTATGTAAATTATCTTAATTGGAAAATTCCTTAGTTTAGAATTGTGATAGAGTGTTAAATGAGGAACTGTGGAGAATGTCGAGGCAATCCTGTGCAGATGATGTTCTGGTGTAATTCAGGGTGACCTAATCATTAACTCTGGCACTAATTTCTCAGATAAATACTAAAGTACTTGAAACACAGGGGCTGTAATTCTAACAGTTCGTGGCCTGATCCTGCCCTCACTTTTTCCCAAGCCTTCCTTGTGACCATGAGGGAAGAAATGAGGAGGGGGCCTGACCCTGGACCTCTGCTGGTGGTACCTGTGTGAGCACAGCATTTGTCACAAAAACATCTTGTCTGCAAAGAAATCAAGAGGGATCTTTGCACTGGGTTTGTGTTACTGAGGTGTCCTCTGGCCAGGTTGGCCTATTGTTTGTTACTGGAAATTTGTAACACCCAGTGAAAAAAAAATTACTTTAGAGAAGTCTTTGAGCAAATTACCAGGATAGAGCTTGGATCCATAAAGAAGGATCGTGAACAGCCTTTCCTGCAGGTACCAATGCTCTCAGCACTGTAGCTTGTGTGAGGTGTGCATCAAATTGTGTTCCTCAATCAAATACCATCACTTTCTCATCTTTGTGAGCAAAAACCCCAGCAGCAAGGAAACTGCAACCAAGTTCTGTGTATTCCACAGGTGAGGTGTTTGGGCTCAGTTCTCCTGATCACCCCTTTACAGCTCACTTCGTACTCAGGCTAATTCCTATAGAGGTACTTTCCCAAGGCTGTAGGTTGTCCCAGCTGATTCAGGATAAGATGGGATATGGTCAGAAGACTTCTTGGAGTAAGTTGGTACAGTGCTGTTGAAGGTATCAGGAGAGCCTGTTAAATTAAGAGACACCTAGGGAAAAATAATTTTTCCTATATGAAAAAATGCAGAGCAACTTGGCTTGACTCAGAAAGGGCAGACTGTCATTGGTGGAGGTAATTTCTCTGCAGGGAATGTCTCTGAGAAGCCACTGGCATGGGCAACCAATATAGCCCCTCTGTAATTCCTCCAGAGTGTGGCCTCATTGCCCCATGGATGAGGCTGTTTGTCTTCCTTGCTATGCTGCAGACTTATCTTGGCTCTCACCCTTAGGATTCTGTCACACAGCATGCTCTTACCACACCCATAGGATTCCTGAATCTTGTCCCACCACCCCAATGGGGCAGGATCCCTGGCTATGGGACCCTTCTGCTTCCCCAGGGATGCGACAGGACAAGAGGACACAGACTTAAGCTGTGCCAGAAAAGGTTTAGCTTGGAAATGAGGAGGAATTTCTTCACAGAAAGGGTGATTAGACATTGGAACTGAGGTGGTGGAGTCACCATCCCTGGAGGTGTTTAAGGAAGGACTGGATGTGGCACTCAGTACCATGGTCTAGTTGACATGATGGTGTGAGGTCATAAGTTGGACTCAATGATCTCAGAGGTCTTTTTCAACCTAATTGATCCTGTGATTCTCTGAACCCGCAGGAGGTGCATCCCTCCGTCCTGGTGCAACATGCAGGAGAGCTCAGCAGCCCTGCCTTGGCATCTGCTTTCAGCCACCAGCACACGGCATCACCAGGCTGGGGAGGGTTTTGGAGAGCTGGGGACCCTTGTGACCCCAGGGAGGGCTCTCCTGCTGCAGCCCTGACTGCCGTGGGTGCGTGCTTTGGTGCCGGGGTGGGTGCCGGGTGGTGCTGGCACTGGTGCCGAGGTGGGTGCCGGGTGGTGCTGGCACTGGTGCCGGGGTGGGTGCCGGGTGGTGCTGGCACTGGTGCCGGGGTGGGTGCC